>NC_058130.1:527513478-527605719 GCF_016433145.1 Gracilinanus agilis
CCCCCCCCCCCCGCTAGCTCGCAGCCCTGACCCCAATGGCTGATGCGCATTTCCACTGGTTTTAAGGTTTTAACATGTGTCATTGATCAAGACCTATTTCTAAATTGTTGATAGTTGCATTGGTGTGGTACTTTCGAGTCTACATCCCCAATCATGTCCGCCTCAACCCATGTGTTCAAGCAGTTGCTTTTTTTTCTGTTTCCACTCCTGTAGTTCTTCCTCTGAATGTGGATAGCTTTCTTTTCCATAAATCCCTCAGAATTGTCCTGGATCATCGTATTGCTGCTAGTACAGAAGACCATTACATTCTATTTTACCACACTGTATTGGTCTCTGTATACAGTGTTCTTCTGGCTCTGCTCCTTTCACTCTGCATCAATTCCTGAAGGTCTTTCCAGTTCACATGGAATTCCTCCACTTTATTATTCCTTTGAGCACAATAGTATTCCATCACCAGCATATACCACAATTTGTTCAGCCATTCCCTAATTGAAGGGCATACCCTCATTTTCCAGTTTTTTGCCACCACAAAAATTGCAGCTATAAATATTTTGGTATAAGTCTGTTTATCTATGATCTTTTTGGGGTACAAACCCAACAATGGTATGGCTGGACCAAAGGGCAGGCATTCTTTTATAAAATAAAATAAAAAAAAAGAATGCCTGCCCTTTGATCCATAGTTCCTTTGAGAAAAAATAAATGTTTGGATACCAGTTAACATGAAAAGGTAGGAGGAAGTGGTGTAGCCTAACTCCTTTGATCCATAGACCTTTGAGCATAGTTCCAAATTGCCAGCCAGATTGGTTGGATCAGTTCACAACTCCACAAATGTCCCAGTTTTGCCATATCCCCTCCAGCATTCATTCCTCTCAGCCTTCTTTCATTTTAGCCAATCTGCTAGGTATGAGGTGATACCTCAGAGTTGTTTTGATTTGCATTTCTCTAATTATTAGAGATTTAGAACACTTTCTCATGTGCTTATTGATACTTTTGATTTCTTTATCTGAAAATTGCCTATTCATGTCTCTTGCCTATTTATCAATTGAGAAATGGCTTGATTTTTTATGAAATTGGTTTAACTCCTTGTATATTTGAGTAATTAGACCCCTGTCAGAGTTTTTTGTTGTAAAGATTTTTTCCCAATTTGTTGTTTCCCTTCTGATTTTGGCTACATTATTTTTGTTTGTACAAAAGCTTTTTAGTTTGATATAATCAAAATAATTTATTTTATATTTTGTAATTTTCTCTAACTCTTGCTTGGTTTAAAAATCTTTCCTTTCCCAGAGATCTGACAAGTAAACTACTCTATGATCACTTAACTTATTTATAGTTTCCCTCTTTATATTCTAGTCATTCACCCATTTTGAATTTATCTTGGTGTAGCGTGTCATATATTGATCTAAACCTAATCGCTCCCATATTGTTTTCCAAATTTCCAAGCAGTTTTTGTCAAATAGTGGATTTTTGTCCCAAAAGTTCAGCTCTTTGGGTTTATCATACACTGTCTTGCTGATGTCACTTACCCCAAGTCTATTCCACTGATCCTCCTTCTGTGACTTAGCCAGTACCATATTGTTTTGAGGACCGCTGCTTTATAGTACAGTTTAACACCTGGTACTGCAAGGCCCCCTTCCTTCACATTTTTTTCATTATTTCCCTTGATATTCTTGATCTTTTGTTATTCCAAATGAACTTTGTTATAGTTTTTCCTAATTCAGTAAAAAAGTTTTTTGGTAGTTTGATAGGTATGGCCCTAAATAGGTAAATTAATTTGGGTAGAATGGTCATTTTTATTATGTTAGCTCGTCCTACCCATGAGCAATCAATATTTTTCCAATTGTTGAGATCTAGTTTTAATTGTTTGGAAAGTGTTTTGTAGATGTTTTCATATAATTGCTGTGTTTGTTTTGGTAGATAGATTCCTAAGTGTTTTATATTGTCTAGGGTGATTTTAAATGGTGTTTCTCCTTCTACCCCTTGCTGCTGTGATGTATTGGAAATATATAGAAATGCTGATGATTTATGTGCATTTATTTTGTATCCTGCCACTTTGCTAAAGTTGTTGATTATTTCTACAAGCTTCTTAGTTGATTCTCTAGGATTTTTTAAGTAGACCATCATATCATCTGCAAAGAGTGATAGCTTAGTCTCCTCATTGCCTATTTTGATACCATCAATTTCTTTTTCTTCTATAATGCTACTGCTAATGTTTCTAGAACAATGTTAAATAATAGAGGAGATAATGGGCATCCTTGTTTCATTCCTGATCTTATTGGAAATGCTTCTAATTTATGCCAATTCCATATGATGCTTATTGATTGTTTTAGGTATATGCTGTTTATTATTTTTAGGAAAGGTCTTTCTATTCCTATACTTTCCAGGGTTTTCAATAGGAATGGGTGCTATATTTTGTCAAAGGCTTTTTCAGTATCTATTGAGATAATCATGTGAATTTTGTTTGTTGATATGGTCAATTATGTGGATGGCTTTCCTAATGTTGAACCATCCTTGCATTCCTGGTATAAATCCTACCTGATCATAGTGGATAATCCTCATGATCACTTGCTGGAGTCTCTTTGCTAATATTCTATTTAAAATTTTTGCATCAATGTTCATTAGGGAGATTGGTGTTATAAAGAAATATAGTAAATAATCTGAGCAGGGTCTAACGAAAAGTGCAATTTGGGTGTGAGGAAGGATAAAAGGATATTAGGGGATTATAAGGTGATAGGAAGAGGAAATGAAGGTATGGGAAGGTATATAGGAGATAAGGGAAATGGGGTATGTAGGAGAAGGCAGCTCAAATAGGTTTATACCCAGAGGCTTGAGGCAGAGAATACAGGGAGGAAATTAGGGCCAATAAGAAATGTTTAGGTTTGGCTGGAGAGGTCTTCTTGTTAGTTTCTCCAGTCTCTTGAGGGAGGAGTCGAGAGGAACCCTCCCTGCCAGTCAAACTGATGGCTGGAGGAAGTCTCGGGGAGGTACTTCCTGCCAAGATGGATACCCAAGTTTTTTTTCAAGAAATAAAAGAAAATTATTCCTTCCTCTTGAACCCTTGTCTTAATTTTCAACATAATGATTCACCAGAGGGTTTGAATAGGTAATAAGGGGATTTATTAATACCAGGGTCACTCAGAAGGGGAGAGAGATTTAGGATTTTCTAACTGCTGCTAGGGAGATGGTGATGGTGGGGGATGGGTTGTGGAGAGGTTTAGACTGAGAGAGCCTGGCTCTCCCAGTCAGGAAGATTTGACTGCTTTTTAAGAAAAGTCTTTATCAAATCTAGGGGTAACTTATTTGAGGATACTCTAATTATTTAAAGAAAGTAAAACCCACAATGTTCAATCACCAAGCCCTCCCTTCCAGCCAGAACCCAAAGGAAAATCAGGGAAGGGGAGGGATGGAGATGGGAGATCAGGGAGAGGTCCAGAGAAATGAGATAGGTCCAAATTTCTGCAAAACAAAATAAGCACAGGCCAAGGCCAAAGCAATTAGGCCAAAGCCAAAAGGCCAAAGCAAAAGCCTCCAGCCACAGCGAAAGCCAGAAGGCAAAAGCCTCCTCATTTGGGACTTCACCTCTATTTATAGTTTTAAGTTCTAACTGACTTTCTGAACATTCTAAGATGTTTAACTGACTTTTTGTGACCATTAGAAATTACAGAAGCAAAAAGTCTCTGTTAGCCACCTTGCATTACATTGATCTGTATTTTTCTTTCTCTGATTTTGATCTACCTGGCTTTGGAATCAGTACCATATTTGTGGCATAAAAGGAATTTGATAGGACTCCTTCTTTGCTTATTATATCAAATAATTTGTATAGCATTGGGATTAGTTGCTCTTTGAATGTCTGATAGAATTCACTTGTGTATCCATCAGGCCCTGGGGACTTTTTCTTAGGGAGTTCTTTGATGGCTTGTTCGATTTCTTTTTCTGATATGTGATTATTTAGGTATTCTATTTCTTTTGCTGTTAATCTAGGCAATTTGTATTTTTGTAAATATTCATCCATATCTCCTAGATTGCTATATTTATTGCCATACGATTGGGCAAAATAGTTTTTAATGATTGCCATAATTTCCCCTTCATTAGAGGGGAGGTCTCCCTTTTCATCTTTGATACTGTCAATTTGGTTTTCTTCTTTCCTTTTTTTATTAGATTGACCAGTACTTTGTCTATTTTATCTGTTTTTTCAAAATACCAGTTTCTAGTCTTATTTATTAATTCAATAGTTCTTTTACTTTTGATTTTATTAATTTCTCCCTTAATTTTTAGTATTTCTAATTTAGTTTTCATCTGGGGATTTTTAATTTGCTCACTTTCTAGTGTTTTTTTTTAATAATTTTAAACCCTTAACTTCTGTGTATTGACTTATGGGTGGAAGAGTGGTAAGGGTAGGTCGCTTTCTAGTTTTTTAAGTTGCATGCCCAATTCATTAATCTCTGCCCTTCCTAATTTGTTAATATATGCACTTCAGGATATAAATTTCCCCCTGAGTACTGCCTTGGCTGCATGCCACAGAGTTTGGTAGGATGTCTCATCATTGTCATTCTCTTCAATGAAATTGTTGATTGTTTCTATGATTTCTTCTTTGACTAGCTGGTTTTAGAGAATCATATTATTTAATTTCCAATTAGTTTTTGATTTGCCTGTCCAGGTGCCCTTACTAATTATTATTTTTATTGCATTATGGTCTGAGAAGGTTACATTTATGATTTCTGCTCTTTTGTATTTGTTTGCAATGTTTCTATGCCCTATTACATGGTCAATCTTTGTGAATGTACCATGTGCAGCTGAAAAGAAGGTGTATTCCTTTTTGTTCCTATTTATTTTTCTCCACATATCTATTAAATGTAATTTTTCTAGGACTTCATTCATCTCTCTTACCTCTTATTTACTTTTTGGTTTGATTTATCTAGATCTGAAAGAGGGATATTTAGATCTCCCACTAGTATGGTTTTACAATCTATTTTCTTCTTGAGATCTGCCAGTTTCTCCTTTATGAATCTGGTTGGTATGCTATTTGGTGCATACATATTGAGCAATGTTATTTCCTCATTGTCTATACTGCCTTTAATCAGGATGTAATGACCTTCCCTGTCTTTTTTAATCATATCTATTTTTACTTTAGCTTTGTCAGAAATCATAATTGCCACTCCTGCCTTCTTTTTTCTCATTTGATGCCCAAAGGATTTTGTTGAAGCCCTTGACCTTAAACCTGTGTATGTCCACCCACCTCTTATGTGTTTCTTGTAGACAACATATTGTAGAATTTTGGTTTCTAATCCACTTTGCTATTTGCTTCCTTTTTATGGGAGAGTTCATCCCATTCACATTCAGAGTTATAGTTATCTTTTATGTATTCCTTGACATTTTGGTATCCTCTCTGTGTAAATGAAATTAACTCTAGCCCATTCATAGTCAAAAATCTACTCCCCTAGGCATCTAGATTATACAATCCCCACCTCCCTCAGTGGGAGTGGAGATAATTTAATCACACATGACAATAATATCAAATCAAGAAAAAGGGACTGCCCTTTGGGCAATCCACATCAGTGTAGAGGCAGCCATTGGTATGGTAAGTCTTGGACCTTTATCAATCGAACATTCCTTTCTTTTAATGCCTGGATCCCCCACAAATTTACTGGGAAGGGATCTATTATGTAAACTTAACGCCACAATAATTTGCAATCCAGATGGTTCTATGTCACTGGAATTGCCAGAGGACTCTTTAAACTTGCTCCCTGTACTTCTTTCAGAAGAGCAAGAAGTAAAAGAGCCTCCCACTTTTAAAATACCAGATGATATCCCGGAGTCTCTATGGGCCACATCTTCTACTGATGTAGGCCTTCTTAAATCAGCTGTTCCTGTTCAGATTAGAACAAGAGGAGGACCAGCTCCCTCCATTCCTCAGTACCGCTTATCAAAAGAAGCCATTGAGGGAATCACCCCAGTGATAAATTCATTAATTGAGCAAAGAATAATAATCCCATGCAAGTCAGAATATAATAAACCTATTCTACCTGTTAAGAAGCCAAAATTAGGCTCAGATGGAAAACCCCAATATCGATTTGTTCAAGATTTAAGGGCTATAAACAATCATGTTATAAAGAGACACCCAATGGTTTCAAACCCAAACACAATTATTTCTTCTATTCCCAGTACAGCCACTTACTTTAAGGTTGTGGACCTGTGCTCAGCCTTTTTCTCAATTCCTATTCATGAGAATTCCAGACATATATTTGCCTTTACCTGGAATAATTCTCAGTAGTCCTGGGCACGTCTTCCCCAAGGATATTTCAAAAGTTCATCCATTTTTGCACAGATTTTGAGCCAAGATACAGATAATATAACATTTTAAAATAGTAAATTAATTAAATATGTAGATGACTTGCTCCTAGCTTCACCAAATGCTAAAACATGCCAAGAGGATAGTAAACATATTCTTTTAGAATTACATAAAAGAGGACATAAGATATCAAAAGGAAAAGTTCAGTGGTGTCTCCCCAGAGTAGAATATTTGGGGTTCATCTTGACAGCTGGTGCCCAATATATATCCCCTAAGTGCATTGAAAATATTCAAAAATTGAGTGATCCTTCCACTAAAAAACTTAAGAGCAATCTTAGGAGCAACAGGTTTCTGCAGACAATGGATCCCTTGCTATGGGGAAATTACTAAACCCCTTATAGCATTAACACAGAATAGTATACTTGTCAGATCTCTGGGAGAGGAAAGACTTTAAAACCAAGCAAGAGTTAGAGAAAATTACAAAATGTAAATTAAATGGTTTCGATTATATTAAATTAAAAAGCTTTTGTACAAACAAAAACAATGTAGTCAAAATCAGGAGGGAAACAACAAATTGGGAAAAAAATCTTTATAATGAAAAACTCGGACAGGGGTCTAATTACTCAAATATACAAGGAGTTAAAGCAATTGTATAAAAAAATCAAGCCATTCCCCAATTGATAAATGGGCAAAAGACATGAATAGGCAATTTTCAGGTAAAGAAATCAAAGTATTTTATATTGTCTAGGGTAATTTTAAATGGTGTTTCTCTTTCTACCTCTTGCTGCTCTAATGTGTTGGAAATGTATAGAAATTCTGATGATTTATGTGCACTTATTTTGTATCCTGCAACTTTGCTAAAGTTGTTGATTTAAAAATTCCATCTTGATGCACATTGCTGATTTAGTTATGAAGGATGTTGTCTTATACAATTGATGAATGAGACAATCATTGGTATGGATTTCTCTTTTGCTTGTCTGTTTATCCTAATGAAGCCACAGTGTCCAAATGAGTAGGAATCTATTTCTTTTCCTAGTTTCATATCTCTTCTTGGTGATATCTAAATTTGTTGTACCACAAACAACTTTTTATGTGTTTAAATATTAAAGAGTAAAAATTGATTTTTATACTTCTACTTTATAGTGCCTAAGAACTATGAATGTGGAACAATACAAATAACATCAGTTTTTATTTGTTGTTTGATTGGATTTAACTTTTTCCCTCTCTTTTTATTCTTTATCATAATTAATGGCTTTCTGGAAGTAAGGGACATAATTGGGAAATGCAGCTGATATGCAAATAAAAGGTAACAAAATTCATTAAAATAAAGAACTAACTCTTAACAACAAACTTTTTTTTATTTAGTTAAAAGAGTTGAAAACAGCAGTGGCCGTTCAAGCCAAGAAGATTAAAAAGTTAGAAAAGGAATGTGAAAATGTAATGACTGAATATACTGATGCAGTAAGTTTCCTTCTGTCTATGAAAGCTCCTTAATTATTGCTAAAAATAATTCTGTCTATCTTTAACTTTTGGGAGAGAGAAGGCTACATCTTATCATATGAGTCTCATTTTATTTCTTCTAGAAAAAATTTTGGACAGGTGAGATAGACAAATTACAAAGTGAACTTGAGGGAATCCTAGCGACAATCGAAGAACTAATAGAAGAGAATAAAAATATTGTTGAAGACAATCAAGAATCACTTGAGGGAATCAGAGAGAGGTAATCCCAAACAAATCCCAAGTGAAATGTACCAAATATGGTCAGAAAATATGAAAGTGATATCTGGAGGAAAACACAACTACCATGGAAAGATAATTTACTTGACTGTAGTGTGAGCATTTTGGCAGATTATCCTGTACGTGGATTATAAAGTGGGATGTCCAGTTTCCTATTTAGAGCACTGGTTTGTGGCTAGGATGTCTGGATTTGAGTTCCCCTCTAGTGTTTACTATCTGTGTGTGTGGAAAAGTCACAGATTTGTGACTCAGCCTTTAAATTCCGTAGTTGCAAAATTAGGATGAAGAATAACTATATTCATTAGCCACCTCACTGAGTCATGTTTGCAAACTTCTTTTTAAATTAAAATGTTGTATTTAGATGAGTATTTTGAATAAATTTTAGATATATTGTCACTAATTCTTAATAATTTTTCTTTATTAAGATATACTAGGTCTCTTTTTTTCATAATTTGCTCTGGTTTTTAGGATTTCTAAATTGTTTACAAATCAGCTCTAATTACAATTTCTCAGAGATGCTAAAGTTAAAAGTTAAAAAAATCAAATTTTTAATTCATGAATACAAAAGTAAGCATCCGTTGATTCATGTAAGATTTTATATCTCCTCCAGAAGGTTGAGGGGTGGCTTTCATTGCAGGGATCTATTTATGTATTTTAAAAAGTAATTATCCACTCTATATCACCATTGCAAATAAAGATTTCCATTTTTGGTTGTAGCCAAGGAAAACTGTCAAGCTAACAGCTCACACCTTTACTTTCCTGTTTCCAAGATGGACATTGAGCAAGAATTTTATTCATCTATCTACAATTTATTGGATATTTGTAGTTTAGGGATTCAGAATTAAAATAATTAAAAATCAGTTTTCCTAGCTGCTACAGGTAGGAAGCAGTTCTGCCCTATCCTCAGATCTGGAAGGTAATAATTGACTTTTGCTCTTGACTCTTTAGGTTCCTCTTTCCAAAAACTTATTATGCAAAAGATAATCATAGGTAATGAGCAAGTATCTTAATCTGAGCAAACAATATAACAAAAAATATGAAAGTTAGATTAATGAAGATGAGTGATTCTCCAAAGTTTGATCCAAGGTCTTTTAGGGTGTCTGTGGGGTCAAAACTCTTTTTACAATAATACTAAGAAGTTTCCATTTCTAATATGGTGAATACCAATAGATACAAAAGACTTTTTAGAGCATCCTCGGTAATTTTTAAGAGTATAAAGAAGTCCTGAGACCAAAAAGTTTAGGAACTAAATGTTCAGACAATAAAATATTTAAGTAAATAGGCTCTTAGAATTGGGAGCAATATTTATGTCTCTGTTCAACTAAGCAAAGTATGCAATTGGAGAACCCCGCTCTTGTCAGTTTCTTTGGGGTTCAGGAGCTAGGAAACAACAGGCATTTTGGGAGGCAGGTCAGATTTCCTCACATGTCTGTGGCTACTGAGACTCCTGTCAGCTGCTTCCAAGTTTCATTTTCTCTTTCCTCTGGTTCCTCTGAAATTCTGTTTTTCTCTCTTACTCTAGTCTCTCCAGAATATCTGTCCTTCACATATATTCTGCCCAGTGAACACTAAACCAACTATCCTAACTTCATGGTCATTGTTCTTTCCAGTCTAACTGAAATAATTAGGTGATACCTGAACTAATTAGTGAATGGAGCTGAAGTAGTTGGTTGGTAACTTTCTATGAGACCAGTGTTGACTCACAGTTGGTTGGAGTCTAGATATAGGCCAACAGGTAGGTAAGCCTAATCTGTCTTTGATGGTATAATGCAATCTGACTGCTTCAAGGTTGTTATAACCAGTATTAGATTTATTATAATACTCAAACTGTTAGGATGGGATGGTGGATCAGGGCAGAGGAGTCCCTAAATCTAATAAGCTAGGTTCTCCACCCAAAATCCCACTATGAGTCCTTGTGGACTTTCTTCATGGAAGTTGAGGCTACTCTATCTATTCTATCTCTCTGCCAAAAGAAATCTAGCTAACTAGTCCTGACTGGCTGGTCCACTATTAAATAGAGACTAGCATGCAGTTTATCAGGAGAAAGATGGCTAGATGTAATGAGGAATTCACTCTTGAGGCCAGAGCCCTCAAGCCACAGTGGTTGGGCTCTCCTTAAATGGTAGAGTCACTGGATCTTCGCAGCTCACACATGCACAGATGTTAGGATGGTATAGAAACGCTACAACTCACAAGATCATAGAAGTATCTGGATGACAGGAACCTTCTGGCTTATACAAGATGGCCACAGGAAGTCAGTCTCTGCTCTCCTTGGTGTCTAGTAATCAATGGACCCTTTGGGTCTTCAAGTTCCACCTTTTATTCCTTCCCCCAATTCTGGAACTCTTCTTTCAATTTCATGCATGTGCATAGACTCTGCTTTACAAAGTCTTGGACTAGATCTTTGCAAAAGCTCTTCTCTATCTCTTTGTATCCTTCTCTGCCATAAATGAGTGCCAGGAAACAGAAATCAGTAATTTGAAATTTTCTATCCATTGTCTTTTCATTTCTAGGATCCAGGAAATAGAAATCAGTAATTTTAAAATTTCTGCCCATTTTGTTATTTCTCTCCCTAAATTATTAGGTTAATGACTATTTTAGGTAGCTCTATTTTCTGGACAGTGAATATTGAGCAATGGCAGAACTGTTGGATTGTATAAAGAGACTGGAACCTTGTAGTATAGTTGGGGTCAAAGTAAATAGTGAAATTATTGTGTCCTGGGAAAGTTGGACCAATTCACTGATCTCCCACATCTCTGCTGAACACTGAATGTGAATTTTAAGGAGTACTTGTATTTTTTCACACTTCCATGTTACCTTTACAAAAACCAAACATCTGCATTAGCATAAAGAATTAAAAACCAAATGCCATATAGGAGAAAACTAAGGAATCTTTTTAGACCATATTATAATAAGTTTATCATTAATAAAGATATTTGGGAGAAAATAGACTTAAATGAAGACAAAATAATATAATTAAAAGACTAGATGGCTCAAAGAACAAAATAAAAAAATGTTATCTAAATTTGTCAAGGAAAACAGTAATAACGAGACAGACCAAAGCTTTTAGGATGCAAAGGGAAATTTTACATCCATGTTGATCAACAAAAGGAAAAAATAGTTGAGAAAAAATTAAGGCAAAAGTTAGGGTAGGTCATATCAACTTAAAATTTTATTTTTATAATAATTTAAATTTTATTATTAACTTATTATCCAAGCTACCTAAAATAATTACTTTATTAGACAAAAATTCTTCTTAATTGGATTCCACACACCTTTTTTAATTAATCAAAGTCATTATGACAGAGGACAAGCACTAAGTAATAAGTATACAAAGAAGTTATATTAGATCCAGAAGATTCTGAGGGACTAATACATCTTTCCTGAAAACCTTTGAAGATTAAAAGGCAGGACTGAGTTACAATGAAGAAGGAATGTATTGAGAAAAATCATTGGTTCTATAGGCATCTATTTTTCATATACAAGAGAGAGAGATATATAGAGCATTCTCTAAACCCTCACATGTATGTGTATATATGTGCCTGTGTATATTTGTGTGTGTGTGTAAAACTTGGCAAAGAGATCAAACTCTACCTAAATGTTATGATTTTTCTTCACTGGTATCTTATAGTGATTATGACTTAAATCACAACTTTTCATCCAAAATAAATTCCTTGCAGTTGAAGGGGCTTGGGGTGGGAGGAAACACATGGACTCTACCAGACGTTCGCTATTTCCCTCTAGGATTAAAATACTCTGTTAAAAATTTTAAGAGTATTATATAAAATTATATTTTAAAGTCTGAAATAATTATAAAAATAGAAATTCTGAAACTTAAAAATGAAATAGAGAGTGGAAGCCAAATGAAATATTCAGATAATAAAACAAAGACCTCTTATTTTTAGAGTAATTAAAATCAAGAAATCATTAGCTAACTAGACAGAGTAAATTAGCAAAATAAAAATTATGTGCTAGTATAATGGAAAACTCAAATGAAATGTATGAATAAATAAAATGTAAAATGCTTAGATGAACAGATTAAGAAATAGAAAATTTAATAAAATCTGTCTCAGTAATAGAAATTGACCATGACATAAGTGGACACTCACAAAAACAAAAACCAGGCTCAGATGAACATATGAGTGAGGTCTAGCAAGTTTTCAGGAAAAAAAGCAAATATTATTTAAGTTATATGCAAAAAATAAAGATAGAAGACATTTCAATTACCTAGGCAGCTATGTAGTAGAGCTCTGGGCTGAGAGTCAGAAAGACCTGAATTCAAATTTAGCCTCAGACAAAAGACTAGCTCTGTGACCTTGGGCAACTAATTTAAACTGTCTGACTCCGTTTTCTCAACTGTGAAAGGAAAATAATGATATATAAGAATAACACACATTAATAGTACCTGCTTGTGAGGATCTAATTAGATAAACTGTAAAGTCCTTAGCACTGTACCTGGCACAAAACAGGAACATAATAAATTCTTGTTCTCTTCCTTCCTTATAAGAAAGAGCCCTCATATCCAAAGTATGGATAAAGTTTAGAAAGAAATCAATGGACCGACATCATTGTTGAAATTCAAAGCAAAGCTTTGAATAAAATATTAGCAGATAGACTATAAACCAGAATGTTCAAAGGATTATTCAATATGACTAGGATGTATTTACATCTGAGGGAAAAAATAATTCACTTTATTGTTTGTTTTGTTTTACAGCCATTTTTAGTCTCTGACTCTGTGTGACCCTATTTGGGTTTTTCTTGGCAAGAGATACTGAGAGTGGTTTGCCATTTCCTTCTCCAGCTCATTTTACAAAAGAGGGAACAGATACAAACACGGTTAAGTGACTAGCCCAGGGTCAAACAGCTAGTAAGTGTCTGAGGCCATACTTGAACTAAAATCTTCCTGACTCCTATCTACTCCATCACCTAGCTGCAATGTGTATTTCTCGCTGTGTGTCTCTGCCTTCCGACTTACACTGACTCTACCAAGAACATTGTTCTTTTGCACAAACTTCTACTATTACTCTTAAGTTTTCCCCACAGAATTTCCTCTAGATTCCATAGTTCTTGCAGACTAACAGGAGGAGTTAGAGGTTTCCCAAATTAACTCTCATTATACTCTTTAAATCAGCCAAGTGGCTTGTAGTCAGGGATATGGCTGCTTTTGCAGCCACCAATTTAACCCATCTTAATATCAGCACTGACAGAATATCTTGGAAAGAAATGCAAATGGCAGTACTCACTCAGTCTTTTTCATTATACCTGGAGTAATCATTTGTCTTCCTTGGCAGCTAGAGGACTCAGTGAATAGAGCCCTGGGTTTGGAGTCAGGAAGATCTGAATTTAAATTCTGCCTCAGACACTTCCAACTGAGTGACTCTGGGTAAGTCACTTGACCTGTCAGCCTCAGTTTCCTCAATTGTAAAAGGAAGATAATAATAACTTCTACCTCCTCGGGTTGTGTTAAGGATCAGATGAAATAATAATTGTAATGTACTTAGCACAGTGCCTGGCTCATCATGGGTACTATATTGTTTCCTTCCTTTCTGCCTGCAACTATGTTATGTTCCTCATGCTATATTTTTCCACTCACATTCTAGTGGTCTTTGTTAGGATGTGCTTCCCTCAGCAAAACCTGCATTTTTCAGAACATCACTTACCACCAATAATTGAGCAAGAAGAACATATATTTTTAGGACATCCTCCACTCAGATAGGTGATGGGGTGCCTTTTGATACCTAGTGGACTAGAAATATTGTTCCCTCCTTATGGGTACATTTGCAATTTGTTTTGCTAGAATTTGTAGATACCTTCCAACCAACATGGTCTTATTAAATGTGGCCTTGGGATCCAGGGATGCACTAGAAGGGATGTGCTAATTAACCTATGAGCACAGTGGTGTTTCAGTGCAATGCAGGAGTAGGAAACATATACAAATAACCATTAAAGAAAGAAGCTTTGGAAAGACGAATTAAAACACATGAAATACAATTTTCATCCTCCCTGTGGCAAGATTTCATATCCAGTACTGACACTTTGCCTTGAATATCTGCCCTACTTTCTTTGGGGGTGGGGTAATAGGCTTCCTGTTTTTAACCCTTTGCTATTTGGGGATGCTTTAGAGAACTCCTAGTTTCCAACTTGGCTTATCCTTTTTTTATTTATGTCCTTATGGAACCTAAATTGAATTTGGCCCCAGCTTCCCTATGAGGAATTTGCTATATGACTAGCTTGAGAATTTGTTCTAATCTATTCTTTAAAAATTTAAAAATCTTATATAACCACTACATGTCACAACAATAAATGAAAGTTTGGTTGGGGAGGCATGTTAGAGTTTAGGAGTCAAATGGCTTCCAAATCTATTAAAAATAATTCTTCTTTGGAGAGTTTAAAATATTGTAAGGAAATTTGAGATAAATGACTCATGTGTCCTCAGTCCTTTCTCTAGAAAGGTTTTCTTGCAATGGCCAGGGATGGGTTATCCAAACTCTGAATCAGAAAGGAACTTCCTGGTTGATCTTTTGAGAGGCTAAAACAACCCAAACCACTTGCAAAGTAAGGTAGATATAGATGGGCAGTATTAAGGGGCACAGCTTATTTCATCACATGAAAACCAGTTGCAATTTGTCCTTGTTAATGATCTCCAAGTGAAGGTGGATGTAGTGTTGGAGAGACTTTTTGATGCTCACATCCTTGGTGGATGCTTCCCACATTGTAGAGTGGCAACTATATGGAACATTTATAGGTCCCTTATGGCCAGGAAGGCCAATGTCTTCTCAACTATTGGCCCTCAGTAAGTCAATAAGTTATAATTAAAAACTCACAGACTTCTACTTCCAGCAGCCAAGATAGTAGAGTAAGGAACATTCCGAATTCACCTAATTCCACCTCCAAGCAACAGCAAAAGAAAAAAACACCTTAAAATATATTTTGGACAGACAGAAGCAAAATAAAATAGAGGAAAGAAAGACTTCACCCAAAGAAAACATAGAGACAGCAGGATTTACCTGTCTCACTGGGTAAGAGGAATCAGCAATGTAAAGATTGGTTTGATACAAACACACGTTTGAAGGGCTTGAGGACTGGACCAAGGCAAATATATTCAGGGGAACCTTCAGCAAAAGAAATAAATAACTGCCACTTGCAACACTAGGGAAAACTGGTAGCTGACAAGCAGAATCTAGCTAAATCCACTGCATGTGGCACCTTGAGGAATCCAGGAACAGTACTCTCTTCACCCCAGAAGTGGAACTGAACTTCAACATGTAGTCAAGATCACAATAAAACCTCTTCAAAACTATCAAAAGACAAAGAAAAGTCCTAATCCTGAAAAAGTATTTTTAGCAAAAAGGGAAGACCAAAAGAAACTCAGAAGAGGACCTCAGTGCCAAAATAGAAATTTGTGATCCTTCAAAGGAAAATGTGAAAGGAGGGCAGACTCAAAATGAACTCCTTTTAAGATGGAAAAGAAAGGGAAAAAATAAGAAGAGAAGTGGAAGGGAAAATTAGAGAAGAAAGTGACAGGGAAAAGTCTGTTGACTTTGCTTAGAGCAAAAACCCACTGAAGAAAAAATTCCCTAACCAAAGGAAATACAAACCCTCAAATAGGAAAACAACTCTTTAAAGATGAAGTATAAAGATTCAAAGAGGAAAAGTATTTCTTAAGAATTAGAATTGGACAAAAGGAAACTAATGACTATATGAAAGCAATAAAACAAATTCAAAAGCATGAAAAAATAGACAAAAATTTAAAATAACATACTGGATAAACAACTGTACTAGAAAACAAATTCAAAAGAGACAACTTAAGAATCACTGGATAGCCTAAAAACATCATCACCATATTATAAGAAATTATTAGAGAAAACTGCCCTGATGTTCTTGAACAAGGGGGAAAATAGAACTGAAAAGAACCCACGGATCACTTTCAGAAAGAGATAATTTGAAGATTCCCAGGACTATTATAGCCAAATTCCAGAACTCCTATGCTAATGAGAAAATACTACAGGCACCTACAAGGAAACAATTTAAATATTGTGAAGCTACAGTCAGGATTACACGGGATGTAGCAGCTTTTACATTAAAGGACCTGAAGGCATGGGAATATGATATTCTTCTAGGAAAAAGATTTAGAACTACAGAAGCATTTGCCCAATTAAACTGAGTATAATATTCCAAGAGAAGAATTATACAATAAAATAGGGTACTTCCAGGCATTCCTCACAAAATGACCCAAGCTAAAAAAAATTCAGTTATCAGATTCAGTAATCAAGAGAAGCATAACATGGTAAAAAGAAGAGGAAGAGACTCAAGGTGTTAAATTATCACATTCCTACTTGGGGAAACTGTTAACCAGGATACTTAACATATCTATAATACAAGAGATACTTAAGCACTTAAGGTACTTAATGTAATCAAGGAAAATAATGGGATTAAACTGCTTTGCTACACATTAAGCTACTGAAGATAGTTATGAAATTTGAGGTACCTAGGATGCTGAACATAACTTAGGATACTTAAGATATGGAAAAATACTTAAGAACTTTATCACTATTAAGGCTGTGAATAGAAGCTTACATAAAGAGCAGAGAATAAGTTAAATATGATGGAATGATATCTAAAAAAACAAAGCAAAACAAAAATCAAGAGATAAGGAAAAGGAATACACTGGGAAAAGAGAAAACAAGAGGTGAGGGGAAGGTGTGGGGTGGGCAAATTCACATAAGAAGGCACATAAGAATCAATACAATGGAGGGAAAGATGGGGAGGGAATGGAAAATACTTATTCTTACTCATTTGAATTGGCACAAATCAAGAATAACTTCCTCAGTTAACTATTGAAACCTATATTCCCTATAGGGAAGTAAGAGGAAGAGGAGAGGTAAGAAAATGGGGATGAATAAAAAGGATCATGAATTAAGGGAGGTGATAGTTAGAAACAAAATATATTTGTAAATAGGAAGATCTGAGAGGAGAGGAAAAGAAAGATAAATAGGGAAAAAATACGTTAGAGGGAAACATCGTAATCATAACTGTGAATGCAAACAGAATGAACTCACAAAACAAAGGAGGATAACAGAGTGCATTAAAAGCCAGAATTCTACAATATGCAATATATATAAGAAATATATTTAAAGCATGGAGACACAAAGTAAAAAGTGCTGGAGCAGAATATATTATCCTTCAGCCAAAGTTAAAAATACAGATGCATCATTTATGATCTCAGACAAAGCAAGAGTGAAAATTGATCTAATTAAAAGAGGTAAGGAAAGCAGTTACATCTTAATAAAAGGGCAATGAATATCAATATTAAACTCTTATGCCCCAAATGGTATAGCGCCTAAATTCCTAAAGGAGAAATTATATGAGTTACAAGAGGAAACAGACTTAAAAAAAACTATTAGTAGGGGACACTAACCTTCCCTTTTCAGTTAGATGAATCAAACAAAAACAAACAAAAAAAAAAACAAGAAAATTTAGGAAGTGAAGGAAAATTTCTAAAAAGTAAGATTTGATAAACCTCTTGAGATCTGAACAGAAATAGAAAAGAATGTACCTAAGAAGCAGCACATGGTACCTTCCCAAAAATTGGTGGACATTACCACCTCACAACCAAATGCAGAAAAGCAGAATTATAAAATTTATCCTTTTCAGACGCTAATGCTATAAAAAATATACCCCAAAAAGAGATATAGAAAAAGACTAAAAATTAATTGGAGATTAATTAATTTATCCTAAAGAATGAGTATTTAATAGAAAGTCAACAATTTCATTAAAGAAAATGACAACAAGGGGACAACATGCCAACATTTTTTCAAAATAGTCAAAGCAGTACTTGGGGAAAATTTTATCTCTCTAAATGTTTACATCAATAAGAAAAAGAGAGAGAGAGAGAGAGAGAGAGAGAGAGAGAGAGAGAGAGAGAGAGAGGAGATCAATGACTTGGTCATGTAACTAATAAAACCTTTTTGCAAAAAATAAAAAAGAAAAATTACTAATTAAAAACTAAATTGGAAATCCTAAAAATCAAAGGAGAGATTAGTAAAATTAAAATAAGAAAACTATTGAACTAAAAAGAAAATGAATTGGTTAATAGGCGAATCATTGCCTGATTACAAAGTTCATCTGGAAGAACAAAAGATCAAGAATATCAAGGGAAACAATGAAAAAAAAAGTGGAGGATGAGGGCCTAGCAGTACCAGATCTTAAACTGCAGTATAAAGCAGTGGTCATCAAAACAGTATGGTACTGGCTAAGAGAGAAAAGAGTGGATCAATGGAATAGATTAGGGATCAAGGGAATAGAGCAAGCTAGTGTTCAATAAATCCAAAGACCCCAGCTTTTGGGACAAGAACTCAGTATCTGAAAAAAACTGCTAGGAAAATTGGAAAACAGTATGGGAAAAATTAGGTTTAGATCAATATCTTACACCTTATTCCAAGATAATTTCAAAATGGGTAAATGACTTAACTATAAAGAATGAAATCATTAATAAACTAGGAGAACATAGAATATTATACCTGTCAGATCTGTTGGAAAGGAAGGAATTTAAGACCAAACAACAGATAGGGAACACTGCAAAATGTAAAATGAATGACTGATTATATCAAATTAAAAAAGGTTTTGTACAAACAAAACCAATGCAACCAAAGGAAAGAAACAAACTTGGAGAACATTTTTATAACAAAACTTTCTGACAAAGGTTTAATTTCCCAAATATATAAGGAACTAAGTCAAATCTACAAAAAATCTACATTCCCCAACCGACAACTGGTCAAGGGACATGAATAGGCAGTTTTCACATGGTACAATCAAAACTATCAATAAGCACATAAAAAAGCATGCTAAATGTCTCCTGACTAGGTACACCTAACAGACTGGCCAATATGTGGCAGCAAAAGAAAGTGATAAATATTGGAGGGGGTGTAGCAAATTTGGGACACTAATATACTGCTGGTGGAGTTATGAATTGGTCCAACCATTCTGGATGGCAATTTGGAACTATACTTAAAGGGCTTTAAAAGAATGCCTACCTTTTGACCCAGCTGGATTTGTACTCCAAAGAGATAATAAGGAAAAAGACTTGCACAAAAATATGTATAGCCACACACTTTGTGATGGAAAAAAAATTGGAAAATTATGAGGTGTCCATCTTTTGGAGAATGGCTAAATAAATTGTGGTATTTGATGGTGATGGAATATTATTGTGCTAAAAGGATCAATGAACTGGAGGAATTCCATGTGAACTGGAAAGACCTCCAAGTATTGATGCAGAATGAAAGGAGCAAAACCAGGAGAACATTGTGCAAAGAAACTGATACACTATGGCAGAGTAAAAGATTTTTCTACTAGGAGCAAAGCAATGATCCAGGACAATGCAGAGGAGGCTTATGAGAAAGAACTCTACACACAGCCAGAGAAAGAGCTGTAGAAACAGAAATGCAGAAGAAAAGCTTATAATCAATCATATAGTTCAATTTGGATATAATTTATGATTAGGGTTTTGAGGTTAAAAGATCACTCTACTGCAAAAATGAATAACATGGAAATAGGTTTTGAATAATGATACACGTTCAACCCAGTGGAACGGCTTGTCAGCTCTGTGAATGGGGAGGAAAGATCGCAAAGGTTTGGGGGAAATCATGAATCATGTAACTGTGGAAAAATATTCTAAATAAAAAAGGGGGAAAAAGAAAGAGAAAAATAAATTATTTGTGTCATAAATGAAAAGGGCAAATTCACAACCGATGAAAAGGAAATTAAACCAATTATTAGGAATTATTTTTTCAATTACATGCCAATAAATCTGACAATGTAAGAGAAATAGATGAATAATAAAAATATTAATTGCCCTGATTACGAGAAGAAAGAGAATACCTAAAAAACTCCAGCTTAGAAGAAATTGAAGAAGTCATCAATGACTTCCCTAAGGAAAAGCCTGAAGTGTGGATGGATTCATAACTCAATTCTACCAAACATTAAAGAACAATTAATTCCAGTATGATACAAACTATTTGGAAAAATAGCTGAGGAACAAAGTCTTAACAAATTCCTCTTATGACACAAAAATGATGCTGTTACCTAAACCAGGAAGAGGACAAACAGAAAGAAAATCATATGCCTAACTCCCTAATGAAAATTAATGTAAAAATTTAAATATAATACTAGTAAGGAGATCACAGCAATATATCATAAAGATGCTACATTATGACCAGTTGGGTTTTATACCAGCAATGCAAGAATGGTTCAACATTAGGAAAACTATTAGCACATTTGGGCATATAAATAACAAAACCAGCAGAAACCATATCATCTCAGTAGATGTGAAAAAGCTTTTCACAAAATTCAACACCCATTCCTTTTAAAAACGCTAGAGAACTGAGGTGCCACCTCACACATAGCAGATTGGCCAATGTGACAGCAAAAGAAAGTGATAAATGTTGGACAGGATGTGGCAAAATTGGGACATGAATGCATTGCTGGTGGAATTGTGAACTGCTCCAACCATTCCGGAAGGCAATTTGGAATTATACCCAAAGGGCTTTAAAAGACTGCCTGCCATTTGATCCAGCCATACCATTGCTGGGTCTATACCCCAAGAGATATTAGGGAAAAATATGTGTACAAGAAGGTCCATAGTCATGATCTTTCTGGTGGCAAAAACTGGAAAATGAAGAAGTTTTCATTGTTTGGGGAACGGCTGAACAAAATGTGGTATCTGATGGGGATGGAATACTATTGTGCTGAAAGGAATAATGAGCTGGAATAATTCCATGTGAACTGAAATTTAGAATATTTTTTCCAGGGTTACATGATTCATGTTCTTTCCTTTCTCCTTCTTGGAGCCAACAAGCAATTCCACTGAGTTGATCAGTGGAATTGGAAAGACCTCCAGGAACTGATGCAGAGCAAAAGGAGCGGAACCAGGAGAACATTGTACACAGAGACTGATATGCTATGGTAAAATCGAATGTAATGGACTTCTGTACTAGCAGCAATGCAAGGATCCAGGATGATTCTGAGGGACTTGTAAGAAAGAATGCTATCCACATCCAGAGAAAGACCTGTGGGAGTAAAAATGTAGAAGAAAAACATATGATTTATCACATGGTTTGATGGGGATAGATGTTGACTTTAAATGATTACACTAATGCAAATATTAATATTATGGAAATAAGTTTTGAACATAATACATGTAAAACTCAGTGGAATTGCTTGTTGGCTCCAAGAAGGAGGAAGGGAAGAACATGAATCATATAACCATGGAAAAATATTCTAAATTAATTAAATAAAAAATGAAAAAATAAATGTTAGAAAACGTTGGAATAAATGGAGCATTACTTACTATGCTAAATAACATATCTAAAACCATCAGCAAACATTTTATGCAATGGTGATAAACTAGAAGCCTTCCCATAAAGTTCAGGGGAGAAGCAAGGGTGCCCATTGGCATTATTACTCTTCAACAGTGTACTAAAAATGCTAGAGATAGCATTAAGAGAAGAAGAAATTGAAGAAATGAATAGACAATGAAGAAATAAAGTTATCATTCATTGTAGATATGATGGTATATTTAGTGAATCTTACAGCGTCAAACAAAAAATAATCAAACAATTAACAACTTTAGCAAAATTACAGGATATAAAATAAACTCACACAAATCACCAATATTTCTCTGTACTACCAATAAAGTATAATACCAAGAGAGAGAAAAAGAAATCCCAATTAAAATAATTGTAGCCAATATAAACTACCTGAGCATCCACTTGCCAAGACAAATCCAGAAATTATTTGATCAAAACTACAAAATACTTTTCATACAGAGCCAGATCTAAACAGTTGAAATAACAATAGCTGATCATGAATAGACCAAGCCAATATAATAAAAATGACAATTCTACCTAAATTTATTTACCTCTTCAGTATCACACTAATCAAGCTATCCAAAAGTTATTTCAAAGATAGAAAAAAATAATAAAGTTAATCTGGAAGAACAAAAGGCCTAGCATGACAAAGGAATTAATTAAAATATATGAAGGAAGGTGGCTTAGCTATCCTGAATCACAAACTGTATCAAAAAGCAGCAACCATCAAGACAGTCTTGCAGGGGCTGAAAAATACAGTAGTTGATCAATGGAATTAGGGACTTGATAGGTAGTAATAAATGTCCAAAGCAACCTAGTGTTTGACAAACCCTAAGATCCAAGCTTTTTGAAGAAGAACTCACTATTTCCTAAAAACTGCTGAGAAAATGGGAAAATAGAATAGCATAAACCAGGCACGGACCAATACTTCATGCCATATACCAAGGTAAAGTCAAAATGATTATATGATTTAGAAATAAAGGGTGAAACCATAAACAAATTAGAGGAGCATGTAATAGTTTGCCTGTCAAATATATGGATAAGGGAAGAATTTATGTTTAAACAAGAGCCAGAGAACATTACAAGATATAAAGTTGATAACTTTGACTACATTAAATTAAAAAGGGTTTGTACAAAGAAAACCAATGCAACCAAGATTAGAAGGGAAACCAGAAACTGGAGGGAAAAAACATAGCAGATGTCTCTGAAAAATGCCATTCCTCAAATATATCAAGAATAGAGTCAAATTTATAAGAATATAGAGTATTCTCTAGTTGGCAAATGGTCAAAGAATATGAACATGTAATTCTTTGATGAAGTAAACTAACTTTAGTCATATGAAAAAATGCTCCAAATCTTTTGATTAGAGAAGTGCAAATCAAAACAGGTTTGAAGAGCTACCTCACACCTATCAGACTGGCTAATATGACAAAAATAGAAAACTTTTATAATTTTAGCAAAATTGTAAGGAAGAGGTGTGGTAAAATTTGGACACTAATACACTGTTGGTGGATCTGTGAAGTGATACAGCCGTTCTGGAGAGCACCTTGGAACCATACCCTGAGGGCCATAAACCTGTACATAAACTTTGATCTAGCAGTTCCACTACTAATTCTATATCACAAAGAAATCCAAGAGAGAGGAAAAGGACCTACTTATACAAAAATATTTATAACAATTCTTTTTTGCGATGGCAAAAAATTGGAAACCAAAGGGATGCCTATCAGTTGGGGAGTAACTAAAGAAGTTGTGGTATGATTGAGATAGAATAGTATTGCACCATAAGAAATGGTAAATAAAATGATCACAAAAGATTTGGAAGTGATGCAAAATGAAGTGAGCAGAAACAGGAGAATGTAGTATATTTAGTAGCAAGTAGTGTGCTTAACTGTGAATAATTTATTAGCAGCAATGCAAAGATCCAAGAAACCTGAAAGGAACTAATGATGAGAAAGGCTATCTGCTACTCTACAACAAATGGACAGAGTCTGAATACAGATTAAGAATGCCATTTATACTTTATTTTCTCTATGAATTTTTCTCTAGTACAAGTGACATGTATGTTCTTTCAAAACGTGGTGAATGTGGAAAAATGAATTATATAACAACATGTAGTCAACCTATAGCATATAACTTGGGAAGGAAGGAGGAATAAGGCAAAGGTAAAGAACATAGATTACAAAATGTCAGAAAATGATTATTTAAAATTGTAAAAATATGTATTCTGGAAAAAAAATTTAAAAATTAATAAAAGAAATTTACAATGTACCAGATATTGTACTGTATGTGTTGTGGTGCTACAAAAAAAGCAAAATGGTACCATCCTCAAGGAGCTCAACACATAAAGGAGAGTGGAATGGGATGGTGGGGATGCAAACAAATAATTTATGAACAAGATGTAGCCTGATTAAAGTGGAAGCAATCTGAGAGACAAGGAATTAGCATAAAATCAGTAAGATCTAGACATTTATAATAAAATAAAAATACTTCTCTTTTCTGGTCAAATGATTAAGAAGTGGATCTTTATATTTTACTTAATTTTAGGATAGTTATTTTTATGTTGGGAAATATATCAAACATTATTTTATAAATGTAAGATCCATTACTCCAACTAATATAATAAAAATGACAATCCTCCCTAAACTAATTTACTTATTCAGTGCCATACTAATGAAAATACCAAAAAACCTCTAGTAGGAAACTCTGGCAGGCGACTACAGGTATGCCCACAGAGGGTTCTGGGTGCCCTTTTTGGAATGCATGCCATAGGCTTGCCATCACTGGGATAGACCATGAAATAGTGTGAGAGAGCGATATATGTGTCAATTTCAACATTACATTTCATTTGAATGCCTTGTTACCTTGGGCTTCTTGGAGAACTCCAGTATGATTTTCCCTTATTTTCATCTCTGAAGATTGCTGAATAATTTTTCTCAGTGAATGAAATTAAAAAATAAATATATTTTTTATCTTTTGTTTTTTTACAGTTTAACGAAAAAAGCAGAATATGATCATATAGTCCAGGATTTAATGACAATGAAGACTAAAAGTGATGGCATTCTCAAAAAATTGTTAAAAGACATTGCACATGTTATTACTTCTTACAATTCAACCAAAACAAAAACAGATGAATGGGAACAGAGGCTAGTGGAAGAAAGGAAAAAATTCTTGGTTGTATCTCTTTTATGTTTTAATGAGTTCTTGGTTGTAGTTGACTAACATTTTATTATTTCTAATTAATACTTTGGAGTATTAATACATACACACATAGAAACCCTTTTTAACATTTGTCCTTTGACATTTTGTGATCCAAATTATTTCCCTGCTTCCCTTACCTCTCCAATCCCTAAGAAGGTAGGTAATCCAATATAGGTTATATGTGTGTTATCATTAAATATATATTTCCATATCCACCATGTTGTGAAAGAAGACACATATTGTATATATAAGAAGCAACTTGTGAAGGAAATAAAGTGAAAAATGGTATGCTTTGATTTGTATTCAGATTTTATCAGTTTCTTCTATAGTGGTCTGACTATGTACAGTGTTCTCTTGGTGCTACTCATTTCACTTTGTATAAGTTCATGTTGTCTTAATAGGTTTTTCTGAAGTCTTTTCTTATAACATAGTAGTATTCCATTACATTGATATATTACAACTTGTTCAGTTATTCCTCAATTGATGGAATTCAGTTTCCAATTCTTTGACACTACAAAAAGACAAATAGGTAGTTTTCCTTTTTCTTTGATCTCTTTGAGATACAGATCTAGTATTGGTATTGCTGAATAAATATATATGTGCAGTTTCATAACCCTTTTATGTAGTTCCAAATTGTTCTCTAGAATGGCTATATCAGTTCACAATTCCACCAACAGTGTATTAATTTCCCAATTTTACCACATCTTCTCCAACATTTATTATTTTCCTTTGTTTTCATATTATCTAACCTAACATGTGCAAGATAATACCACAGAGTTGTTTTAATTAGGATTTTTCTAATCAATATTGATTTAGAGTATTTTTTTCATATGACTAGAAATAATTTTAATATCTTCCTCTGAGAACTGCCTGTTCATATCCTTTGACCAAATTTTGTCAATTGGGGGATATGTTGTATTTTTATATATTTGACTCAGTTCCCTGCATTTTTGAGAAATGAAGCCTTCATCAGAGACACTTGGTACAAATTTTTTTTTGCAGAGTATTGTTTTCCTTCTAATAGTGGTTACATTGGTTTTGTTTGTGCAAAAACTTTTTAATTTACATTTCATACTATTCTCTATGTATTGTCTGGCTGAAACTTCTTCCCTTATCCATAGATCTGTCAGGTAAACTATTTAGATCTGTTGGGTCAACTATTTTTTACTCCCTACATTTGCTTATATAATTATCATTCATTTAATTTATCAATTTTGACTTTATCTTTGTATATGGTATGAGATTTAATCTATGCCTAGTTTCTGCAATACTGTTTTCCACTTTGCTCAACACTTTTTGTGAAATAGTGAGTTCTTTTCCCAAATGCAGTCTTTGGGTTTATAAAAAATTAGATTACTAAGATTATGACTACTGTGTGTTATGTACCTAAACTATTTCATTGATCCACTACTATTTGTTAGCCAGTACAAGATTGTTTTCATGATTACTGCTTCATAATGCATATTAATGTCTGATATGGCTATGCCACCTCCCTTCATATTTTTGTTAATTTGACTGATTTTCTTGACCGTTTATTCTTACAGATGGATTTTGTTAAAACTTTTTCTAGCTCCACAAAATAATTTCTTGGTAGTTTGTTTGGTATGGCACTGAATAGGTAAATTAATTTAGGTAGAATTTTTATTTTTATAATATTGGCTCATTCAGCCTACTCACGAACAACTAATGTTGTACATTGGCACTTGTTTAGATCTGAATGTATTTGCTTGAAAAGTGTTTTTTGATTCTGTTAATATAGATCTTGGGTTTGTCTTGGCAAATAGATGCCCAGGAACTTTATTTTGTCTTTGGTTATTTTAAATAGGATTTCTCCTTATATCTCTTGCTGTAACCTAATGCAGGAGCTTTTAAAATCGGCTCTTTGAGCTTTGCCAGAGTCTGCAGATGCTCAGCATTGAGTACTAAAGGTTCAGGTACAGCATTTCTTGTCAGATCTGCAAGACATTTGGTTATTTCACTATACCCCAGGATCCATTGATGGCAGAACCCCATATACCCAGAATTGCTCTCAGCTGCTTTTTGGACTTTGGAGCACTGAGTTTCTGTATATCTGATATTCTTTTTTGGGAGATACTCCTTGTACCTTTTGCTAGAACAAACCCTAAGTACTCAACTCTAGGCAAGCACTGCTGTAGTTTTGATTTGGAAATCTTATGTCCACGTTTATACAACTCACAAAGAAGCCTTGTACTTGTCCCTAGAATGGATTTTTGCATTTAGGGACACTAGGAGTATGTCATCCAAGAAATGCAGCAGTTTTATTTTCTTAAATAATATAGTTTTAAGATCTTTTTTTAAAGGATTTGTGAAAAACAGGGAGGGAGATTTGGAAAAATCTTGTGGAAGACACCGCCAACAGTATTGATTTCCCTCCCAAGTGAAAGCAAATATTCTTTGGCTATCCATGTGAACTGGGATAGAAAAGAATGCAGAACATAAATCCATCACCATATAATATCTAGCATGGTTGGGTATTGATGAAATTATTGTTGCTGGGCTTGGAACAATGGGTGGGTTTTGATTATGCAATCATTAATCATTCTTAAATCCTGAATAAATCTATAGGTTGGTTTTCCCTGATCTTCTAATCTTGCTTTTTTGATTGGAAGGATAGGTGTGTTATATTCAGAAAAGTTTGGTAAAATTATCTCTTCTTTTAACATGGAGTTATTTACCTGATATATCCCATCCACAACTTCTTTAATTAATTTCTACTGAGGGATGCATGGAGGAGGCCCTTTCTTAGTCCTCACTTTAACTGGGATTGTTGATTTCAATAATCATACATCTGTGGATGACTGAGCCCATAAGCCTTCTGGGATATCTTTAGGGATCTCATAGATAGACTTTGTTTCCTCCTCTCCTTCCATTGAATCCAGAAAAAGCAATGGAAAGGTTTTCAAAGAATCCTCTGGAAGATTCAGCAATATCTGTCCAGACGGATTACAGTGAATTGTTGCCCCCAGGTTTCAAAGAAAAATTTCTTCCCATAAGGTTTGCTGGGCAACCTGGTATGGTATGAGAAGGAATGCATGATTGACTGATAAAGGGCCCAAAGAAACCATTTTAGATTGTAATTTTGGAACTCTCTTTGCCTTTCCTGTTGCACCTATCACGTCCATGGATCCAACCACCCTGCTATCCTCCGGAAGAGTTTGCAACACTGATTGACTCACACCTGTGCCAATAAGTACATTGTAAATCTCATTTCCCACTCTTATAGACGAATGAGGCTCTGTTGTATTAGGAAACATAATTTCCTTCATCACCTATTTCAATCAGAATATTTTTTACTTTTGCTTTATTGCAGGTCATGATTGCTATCCCTGCTTTTCTTTTCTTTTCTTTTTTTTTAACTTCAGCTGACATATAATATATTCTGCTCAAGTCCCTTACCTTTACTCTGGGTATGTCTTTAAACACTTTAAATGTGTTTCTTGTGGACAGCATATTGTGTGACTCTGGCTTTTAATGAACTTTGTTATCCTCTTCCATTTCATGGATGAGTTCATCCCATTCACATTCATAGTTATGTCTGTGAACTGTGTGTTTTCCTCCATGTTATTTTTCTCCTGTTTATCCCTCTCTCATTCTCCTTTCAGCATTTTCCTGTACATAAATGTTTTGCTTCTGACGACTACCTCCTCTAATTCCCCCTCCCTTTTATCCAATCCCCCTCCATCTTTATCTTATTCTGCTTTTATTCCTACCGCCTTATAGGGTAAATAGATTTCTATAGCTGCATGAGTGTGGATGTTGTTCTCACTTTGAGATAATTCTGAGAGTAAGGTACAAGCATTCCTTGGCAACTTCCCATCTTCCCCTTCACTGAAATGACACTTGCATGCCTCCTCTTATAAGATAATTTAGCCCCATCTATCTCTCCTTTTTTCATCTCACAAGATATTCTCTCTTACTCCTTAATTTGGGTTCTTAAAAATATTTTCTTATCAAGTTTAATTACTCTCTGTACTCATTTCATGTAAATTTCTCCCTGTCATCTTAGCAATAAAATTCTTAAGTACCTTTAGTATCTCAAGTATCCCAATTTATATCTTCTGTATCACAAATATCTTTAGCAGTCTAGTTATCATCTTGTTATATAGGAATACAATTAGTTTAATATTATTTAAACACTTGTTTTCTTTTTTTGTTTATCTTTTTATGCTTTTCTTGAGTGATGAATTTGATCATCAAATTTTCTTTTCAGTTTTGGTCTTTTTGTCTGGAATGTTTGGAAGTCCTCTATAATATTAAATATGAATTTTTTCTTGAAGTATTATGCTCAGTTACACGGGGTAGATAATTATTGGTTGCAATCCTAGATCCTTTGCCTTGTGAAATATTATGCTATTCACTCTAATCCTTTAATGGAGAAACTGCTGCATCCTATGTAATCTTGACTATGGCTCTCTGATTTGGATTTTTTTCTGGTTGTTTATAGTATTTTCTCCTTGATCTGGGAGCTCTGGTTTTTGGCTGTAATAGTCCTGGGACTTTTTATTTTGGAACCTCTTTCAAGAGTAATTGGTAGATTCTTTCAATTTCTATTTTTCCCTCTTGTTGAAGAATATCAAGGCAATTTTCTCTAATAATTTCTTGCAATATAATGTCGAGGCTCTTTTTTTTATCCTGGCTTTCAGGTATTCCAATTATTCTTAGAGTATTTCTCCTGGATCTATTTTCTAGGTCAGTTTTTACATTGAGATATTTCAGATTTTCTTCTATTTTTCCCCATTCTTTTGAATTTGTTTTATTGTATCTTTTATTTTATGGAGTCATTAGTTTCCATCTGCCCAATCTAATTTTAGGACATTATTTTCTTCATTGAGCTTTTGTACTTCCTTTCTATTTTGACAGTTTTATTTTTTAAGAATTTTTTTCTTTAGTGGATTTCTGTACCCCCTTTTCCATTTAGCCAACACTAGTTTTGAGGGAGTTGATTTCTTCAGTGAGTTTTATATATCTTTTACCAAGCTATTGACTCTCTCATTTCATTTCTCAATTTCTCTTTTCCTCCTGTTATTATTTGATTTTTAAACTTCTTTTCAATCTCTTCAAGGAGTTCTTTTTGGACCTGATATCAGTTTAAGCTTTCCTTTGAGGCTTTGCATTTTGTTTCCATTTTGGCATAGTTATCTTCTTCTGAGTTTGCTTGTCAATCTTCCCTGTCACTAAAGTAACTTTCTAGGGTTGAGTCTTTCCTTTATCTTTTGCTCCTTTTCCTGGCCTTTTTGGGGTGACTTTGCCTAAATGTTTTCCCAGGGTGGAGAGAGAACACTATGGGTTTCCTTGAGTGCCATGCACACTATTTTGAGCTGGATATGAGCTGGAGCTCCCTAGATGCCAATTCTCCAGGTGCACTTGCACCAGG
The DNA here is from genome assembly GCF_016433145.1 of Gracilinanus agilis. NCBI lineage: Eukaryota > Metazoa > Chordata > Mammalia > Didelphimorphia > Didelphidae > Gracilinanus > Gracilinanus agilis. Next base: position 527,543,459 of record NC_058130.1, read on the forward strand.
CCACTCCTTTCACCCAGGTGTGTTTGTACGGGGACACTCCTTCTGAAAAGAATTCCTCAGAGTATACTTATACCAGGCTGTTCCTCCCCCTGGAGGTTCCCCAGAGTTCTCTACCCTCTTACCTCAGGTAGATGGGGTTTTACTTTCTTTTACAATATCTTGGATTGGAACACTGTTTTAGCCTGTCTTTGTTGTTGTTGTTGTTCTACCACTTCAGGATTCATTTTGTTTATTTTCTTTCAATTTTTTATCCTTTATTCTTTTATTTCAATAACAAATTTCCACATGACTTTTCTGAAGTTAAATATTCTAAATCATCTCCCTTCATTCTTCTCTCCCACCTTCCAGAGCTGACAAGTAATTCAATCTGGGTTATACACCTATTACCATGCAAAACATATTTCCATATTATTCATTTTTATGAGTGAATAATTTTATAAAACCAAAAGCCTAAAACATATATCCAAACAAAGAAGTGATAAAGCATATGTTTTTGTCTGTATTCCTATTCCAACAGTTTTTTCTCTGGAGGGGAATAGCTTTCTTTTTTCATAAGTCCCTCAGAATTGTGCTGGATTATTGTATTGCTTTTAGTAGCAAAGTCTATCACATTTGTTTATTCCACAATTTTGCAGTTACTCTATATAGTGTTTCCTGCATCAGTTCATGTAGATCTTTCCAGCTCTTTCTGAAATTATCCTGTTCATTATTCCTTATAGCACAATTGTATTCCATCACCATTGTATACTACAATTCGTTCAACCATTCCCTAATTGAGGGACATCCTTTTAGTTTCCAATTCTTTGCCACCACAAAAAGAGAAGCTACAAATATTTTTTGTAAAAACAGGTCTTTTCCCATTTTTAAAATTTCTGTGAGTTGCTGTTCTAGTAGTGGTATTACTAGATCAAAAGGAATGCATTTTTATAGTCCTTTTGGCAAAATTCCATATTGCCCTACAGAATGGATTTGACCAATTCAAATGCTACCAGCAAAGTCTCCCAATTTTGCCAAATTCCCTCCAATGTATATAATTTTCCTTTACTGTCACATAAGCCAATCTTATAGGTGCTAAGTGGTTTATCAGAGTTGTTTTACCAGAATTCATTTTCAAGCATTTTCCCCCTGGCAGTTATTTGGAAGTGGGTTTGGGTCATCTTGGAGCATTCCTTACTCTGCCATCATATCTCCCCCAAACAGAAATCCTAATGCCTCTTCTTTTATAATATTTGTCTTTAAAATGTTTGAGTTTGAAATTTTATTCCTCTTTCCCTCTCTCTCCTTCCCACCTCCTTGAGAAGGCAAGCATATTTATATAGGTTATGGGTTATAAATGTGTAGTCATGCAAAATATAATCTTGAATTCTGAAACATTCAGTTTAGAGTTGTTTTTTTTGCTGTTCTTTCCTCCCACTGTTGTCATTGTGTTTGTTATTTTCCTGCACATGCTTACTTTTCTCTGCATTAGTTTGTCAGACTTTCTCTGTATTTCAATATTCATTATGTTTCTTACAGCCCAATAATATTCCATTACATTTAGGTACCACAATTTATTTGGTCATTCACTACTTGATGGTTGTCTATGTGTTTCCAGTTTTTTGCTAGAACAAAAAGAATTGCTACAAACATTTTGTTTTATGTTGAACCCCTTTTTTCATCAATCACTTGGAAATACATGACTAACAGTGAAATCTCTGGTCAAATATTATGGCTATATTAGTCTTTTAATTTGCCTAATCCAAATTGCTTTCCAGAGTGGTTATGCCATATTTTGGTTCACGGCCAGTGCTTTAGTATGTCCATCTTTGCATATCTCTTCCAATATTTACCACTCCCATCATTTCTCATCTTGCACATTTTGTTGGCTGTGAGCTGTAATCTTTTTTTTTGCATTTCTCTTGTTATGTGGAGGATTCTTTCACATGGTTTTTAATATTTTGCAGTTCTTCTTTTGAGAACTGTTTGCTCAGTCTCTTGACTGCTTATGTATTTGGGAATGGATTTAATTAAATTTTTAGTAATTTTTTCATGCCTTATGTTAGAATAGACTTAATTAATAAGTAGTACCTCTAGGAACACGTTGGGTTTTTTAAAAAGTCTATTCATTTTAGGCTTTTGAGTAGCTTCTCTTTTCTAATTATAGAGTTTAAAAAAGAATGACTACAAATTTAAAAGCATCTCTCTTAAACCTTAAATGTACCTTAATTTTTTGGCAAGATCTTTATGAATCATAGGCATTCCTGAAAGACCTTCAGTGTCTCAACTTTTTGATTAAACAGAAGTGAGAAATGATAATCAATACTACAAATAGCAGCTAACATTTATATAATATTTTTAAACTTCCAAAGTGCTTTGTAGATATGGTTTCATTTTTGATACTCATAACAACTCTGTGGAGTAGGTTCTCTTATTATCACCATTTTATAGATTAGGAAATTTGAGACTCATAATGGTTAATTAATTAACTTGCCTACTCTTACAAAATAAGTGTTTTGAGTCACAATATGAACTCAAGTCTTCCTGAATCTAAGTCCAGTACTATATCCACATAGGGAGGCTACCTACTCCATTTGGGTTGTCATCAGGTGAGTGTTTTGTAAACAAATTATATAGATATGAGTCATTATTATTTAATTTTTTCTAGACCCTGTTGTCAGTATCCAATTCCTTATCCACTGCTCTGGAAAATGCAATTTAATGATTTTATTTAGAAAATTTAATGATAAATTTAGAGAAGAAAAAGGATGGGAAAATATATCATTAGCAATCATAACTTAATATTAATGGAATGAACTTACCCATAAAACATAAAGGTATAGCACAATGAATTAGAAACGAGAATCCACACTTGAAACAGAAACATACAAAGAGTTAAAATAAAGGCCCGGAACAATATCTCATATGCTTCAAATGAACTAAAAAAAGGCAGAGGGAGCAATATATTCTCAAAAGTAACAAAAGCAAAAATTGACTTAATTGAAAATGATGATCAGGAAAATTATATTTTGCTAAAATGTATCATAGGCAATGTAGTAATATCAAAATTTTACCAGTTTCTCTGACAAAGGCATCACTTTTCAAGTATATAATAAGGATAGAATGGAATCAAATTCATTTTTTAAAAAAGAGCTATTCTCCAATTGATAAATGGCCAAAGGACATAAACGGGAAGTTTTCAAAAGAAGAAATCAAAGCTCTCATGTCATGAAAGAAATGTTCTCAGTCACTTTTGATTAGAGAAAGTCAAATTAAAATAGCTCTCAGGTAGCACCTCACACATGTCAGAATGATAAATGCTAGATAGGCTGATGGAAAAATAGGTACACTAATGAACTATTGGTGGAGTAGTCAACAGGTCCACCTGTTTTAGAGATCAATTTTGAACTAGGCTCTATGGACTGTAAAACTCTGCCTTTTGACCAACTATACCAATACTGGGTCTATATGCCAAAGAAATCAAAGAAAAAAGAAAAGAACCTATATGTTAAAAAATATTTATAATAGATCTTTTTGTGGAGGCAAAGAATTGGAAATCAAGGGGATTCGTTGCAATTGAGAAATGACTAAACAAGTTGTGACATATAATTGTGATGGAGTGCTATTGTGCTATAAAAAATGACAAGGGGAAGTAATTTCAGAAAAATATAGCAAGACATAAACTGATGCAAAGTCAAGTGAGATCATTGTGCACAGTAACAGCAATATTGTAATGATGATAAACTATGAAAGACTTGGCTACTCTGACCAGTACAATTATATGAGACAATTCCAAAAGATTCATGATCAAAAATTATGATCTACTTCCAGAGAGGGAACTGATGTACTCTGGTGAAAAATTGAAGTTTTATTTTTTCACTTCCTTTTCCCTTCTTTTTAAAAAAATATGGCTAATTTGGAAATATGTTTTCTATGATTTTTTATGAATAGTTGGTAACATATTGCTTGTTTTCTCAATATATCAGGAAAGGGAGGGGGAGAATTTGGAACTCAAAATTTAAAAAGAAAAGAATGTTAACAATAAATAAGTACTAAAATTTTTAAAACTTCTGTAGAACCTACCTTAGAATTAGAGAAGACATAAAAAGTTACCTAATGCAACTTCTGACAAAATTCAGGGATTCCTTCTATAACATCCAACTTTATTTGAACACATATAGTGGTGAGAAGTTCACTATCTCCTAAGGAAACTTATTCTATTACTCTAAACTCCAAATGCTAGAAGGTTCTCTTTTATACTAAATGGTTTCTATCCATTAACCCTAGAAATTTTATACTTGATCACCCTTTATATCCTTGAAGTCAGTCATTATCTACAATAGTTCTTCACTTTTGTTCATTAATCCTATTAATCCCATTAGCTATTGCTCATGTGACATGTTTTTTAGACCCTAACCCTTCTTGTCATTTTCCTTTGAATGATGGCTAGTTACTATTTCTCAAACTGTGGTGCCCCATACCTATCACACGAATCCTGAGGTGATTAGACCAAGATCTGTTGAAGTAGGGCTATTACTTGTATTGATTTGGATGCTGTATAGCCCATTATTGCATTAACTGCTTAGATTAGATAGATCACAGTGTTGGTTCAGTATTTACAGTTGACTAAGGCAACAGATCTTTTCCACATCAATTAATGTCAAAGCATATTTTCTCCATTTTATAACTACATAATTGATTTTTTGGATAGAAATATAGCGTTTTACATTTATTCCAGTTATTTCATTTTTCTTGGTCTGGATTCATCTATTAGATATATAGATATGTAGGTACCGACAAATTTTATAAAATTTCTTATCTAAAAAATGTCCATGACAACACCTCATCTAGTCCTCTAGTAAATCTATAATAAAAATGAAGAGCTCACTTTTGGAAAACTTCTTACTGATGAACTTCTACTATCATCTTAGTTCTTAATGTTTATAAGCCATGCATTTTATAAATGTATTCTAGAATTTTTCAGAGCATATGCTTACATAGTAATGGTCATTAGTTTCTAGAATCCATCTTTTATTCACTTTGCTCAGTTTCTAAATGGCTGATTATTGACACCAATTCATAATACTTTCCATATTATTACTGATAGTGGTTCATAGTACTTTTCATAGTAATCATGGTTATTGTTATATTTGTTGTTATTATTGTTGTTGTTATATAGCTCACATTTATACATTATCCAAAAGTTTATAAAGTTCTTTGGATCCTTGAAATTTAATATATTTATACTTAGAGCAGAGAACTAGTTTACCGTAACTGTCATTATTATAATTAAATGGAACAAAACTAAGTTATAATATAGCTCTTTATGGAGGTTTGGGTAGCTAAGTAGTGCAGTGGATAAAGTGATGGTCTAGGCGTCAGGGAGACTTATTTTTGTGAGTTCAGATCTGACTGCAAACATTTGTGAATTGTGTAGGCAATATTGTTACCCTCTCAGCTCTAAAATGAGCTGAAATAGGAAATGGTAAACCATTCTAGTATCTTTGAAAAGAAAACTTCAAATAAGATCATAAAGAAGTAGATAAGATTGAAAATAACTAAGCAACTACAGCAACATACAGTGGTTTCCTAACAGAGAAACTAAACTTTTTTAAATAAGGAATTTCTAATTTGAGATGAGAAAGAGCATATATTAGTCCTATGGACCATTCAGGTTCTAACTAGAATGTTTTTTTAATCTACAAAACCATATTGTCTTTTGTTTATTTTTATTAATCTCACAAAACAGTGGTGAATCTGTACTTCCAACAGTTATTTTTAAAAGAGCTGCCCAAGAAAATGATCTTATGGGATCACAGGGTCAGAGATTTAGAACCTGACGTAACCTTAGAAGTTGTATAGTGCAAGCCCCTCAGTTTACAGATGATGAAATTGAGGTTACCTTTTCAATGTAGCTTCAATTAATTTCTATTGCATGTGTAGTGGATAACATGACTGCCATTCATTAATGCAAATAGAAGTCAGTTTTTCACCCAAATGTTTTATTCCTTTATTTTTTTCCAATCCTTTATACAGCCTTTCAAGTCATGTTTAATTTTTCTTGATTAAAGAAACCTTGAAAGTAATTACATTTCTAGTCATCTGGTATAGGAGAGGTGTCAGCGCCAATAGTCAGGGAGTAGCTACTTTCATCTTTTCTGAAGCTCTCCATCTGAGCATGCATGATGTTGCTAAAATAGAGCAGGGATGTTGGGAAGTTTCCTTAAGTCAGAACACTTCTTTTTGTGGAAGTGCTTAGAGCCATGGCAACTGGAGGTATACCTATTTTCAATCCAACTCCATGCTCCAGAAAAGGCTTCAGGATTCTAATATATAAGATTACCTTTTAAGTTAGATGATATTTTTGGTGAACTACCAATAATACCAGTCTATTTCACCTAGAATAAATTGGAGAATAATCATAGATTCTTAGCATTGGAAAGGATCTTAGGGGGACTCTAGTTCTCCTCCAACCTCTACTCTCTCTCTCTCTCTCTCTCTCTCTCTCTCTCTCTCTCTCTCTCTCTCTCTCTCTCTCTCTCATTCTATCTTCTTTGTGTCTCTGTCTTTCTGTCTTTGTCTCTGTCTCTGTCTCTTTTTCTCTCTCTTTGGACTCCTTCTACAATATCCCCAACAAGTGGCCATCCAGACTTCTTAAACTCCTTTATCAAAGTGAACTCATAATAGAAAATATACTGAAAGAGAAAACCCATTTATCAGGTGAGAATGTCAATTTTGTCATAATGTTACTTTGGGCAAGTCACTTGACCCTGCTGGATCTCAATTTCTTCATTTGTAAGGTGAAGGACTTGCACTATATAACTTCTAACATTCTATTAAGTTCTCAATCTACGATCCTATGATCTCATTAGGTCATGTTTTTTTGGAGCTGTATTAAAAAGCTAATGCCCAAATTAACCCCATAAATTATATATTTTTAATTTTTTACTCATTAGCCATAGTTTCTCCTAATATCAAACTGCTCCATAGCTAATAGGTCCAAGGGCTAAGCCTGCCTTTTCACATCTCCTCAGAATACCTGCCCACCACACAGAGTTTATAAAAAAGTTAATGTTATTTTAGGAATTTGAAGACTTAAATGATTTCACGCTAAAACTTGGATCCTAGCTTTGTGATATGCATTCCTAGATTTCAAATTGAATAAGTTTATGACAGAGAAAACTTTCAGAGAAACAGTTTTAAGAGATAAGAGTATAGGAAGTAATTTGTCTTTTTTGATCATTTTGATTTATTACCTATTACAGAAGTAGATATGAGTCTGATCAGTTAACAAAACTAGGCTTAAAATTACTTTGGGAGTCTATTTTATGATAGACAAAGCACTTCTTTCTAGTATGTTTTGTTTCCGATTACATAAATTCATTTTTGTTTTATGGGACTTACTTTACTTAAGATGAACATTTTATTCCTGGCTATAGCCCACGTGTGACATTTTTTTCATTAGATTTTACTTTAAGAACTGCATTGTTCATTAGACTAAAACTCTAATTTGTTACTTTATTTGACACTTTTTAGTTCCTGGAATCATACTTTAAAAAACTAATCCAAGAACAAGCAGGAGTTACAAGAATGGTTAAGGTAAAAAAAAGTCTGAATCTGCTTTATATTGTGTATTTTATTTTAGCCTTTAAAATCTTCCTGTAATGAAGCATCTTTTCACTATGTGAATTGCCAGCAAGCAGTTTTCTCTCTCTTGCTGATGACAGTTGCCTTCTTTGTACAACTGGCAATGTCTGACCATGCATGAAGAAACTGACCTCCAGTCCCCATAGCCCATTTTGTGGACTAATGGGAATTTCTGCCAGTCTAGTAAAAGGGCAGTAGGATCTTATTACTAAATGTCCAAGTTCTTTGTTAGCTTTGTGATGATAACATTCTTTACTTTTAGTGCTTTACTTTTAAGCTTCTTTATTTAACCCTGAATAGAATATCACTGAAGAATGTATTTCCTTACTAAGGATTTTTTTCAGGCTTAGGCATGATGCCTAGCCCATCTGAATAGTCTGTGGAAAATACTTTATTTTTGACTGAACTCTTTTGCCATGGAACATACCCAATGCACAAAACATCCTCAGAAAAATATGATAAAGAGGTAAAAGCAAATAACCCATGAGTAATCCTATGTACAAGCCACAGATGACTAGAAATGATTTTTTTTAAAGATAAAACTATTTTTCATGAGCAAGTATTTAGTTTTTCTCACTTTCACCTCCTTTCCTTCCTTTGCTCCCTCCTTGAGAAATTAAAAACAGACAGACAAAAAAACCCTTTTATAACAAATACACATAACCCAACAAAACACATTCCCACATTGCTCCTGTGCAAAAATGTATGACCCATTTTACCTTGAGTCCATAAATAATTGATTTTTTAAAAATAGTTAATATTTAAATTTAAACACCACTGTGTCACCTAACTCCTTCAAGACTCTCAAAAATATGGGCACTGGGGGGCAGCTGGGTAGCTCATTGGATAAAAGCCAGGCCCAGAGATGGGAGGTCCTGGTTTCAAATTTGGCCACAGACATGTCCTAGCTGTGTGACCCTGGGCAAAGCTTAATCCCCATTGCTTAGCCCTTATCGCTCTTCTGCCTTAGAACCCATCCACAGCATTGATTCTAAGATGGAAGGTAATCGCTTAAAAAATACGGGCATTGGTTTTATACAAAACAAATATTTTCTAGGTATTCTTTCAAGTTAAAAATGTTTCATTTCCCCAATTCTTAATTTTAGAGTAGTTAAAGAAATTTTTTTTATTTGCTATGAAGGCATTTGGTTGTACTTATCTTCTTCATTCTAACTGACCAACTTTGGGTCAAACTACAGCCACTATACTTATTGCTGGGCTTGTTTCATGTATCTGATAATTCTTTTGAAAAAAACTCAAATAGGGGGCAGCTGGGTAGCTCAGTGGATTGAGAGTCAAGCCTAGAGATGGGAGATCCTAGGTTCAAACCCGGCCTCAGCCACTTCCCAGCTGTGTGACCCTGGGCAAGTCACTTGACCCCCATTGCCCACCCTTACCACTCTTCCACCTAAGAGCCAATACACAGAAGTTAAGGGTTTAAAAAAAAAGTAAAAAAAAAAAAAAAAAGAAAAAAACTCAAATATTTTTGAGAGTGATTTCTCCTTGCAATGAGCTAGGCACTGTGGCCATGAGACAAAGACAAAGATGCACACTTGCATGCATGTGGCTCTGTGGAGGAATCCATTTCTTAAGGACAGAGACATATATGAGTGTATACATATATGTGTGTTTATGTATATCTGTGTGTATATATATATATATATATATGAGATTCCAAAAGTCTTTGTTTACTTTTTTTTATTTTATTTTGAATATTTTCCCATAGTTACATATTTCATGTTCTTTCCCTCTTCCCCAACCCCCCCCACCCCCCAGCCAACACACAATTCCACTGGGTTTTACATGTATCATTGATCAAGACCTAATTCCATATTGTTGTCTTTGTTTATTTTTTAAGCTTCTATAGCTTCAGTATTATACTTGTTTTAGAGTATAAGAGACATATATGTATGTATACATGGCTGTGGCACTTAGGAGGCACAGTGAATAGAGGGCTGGCATTAGGGAAGATCTGAGTTCAAATCTCGCCTCAGATTCTTACTACCTGTGTGACCCTAGGCAAGTCAATTAACTGTGTTTGCCTCAGTTTCCCATCTGTAAAATGGAGAAGGAAATGGCAAACCACTCCGGTATCTTTGCTTAGAAAACCCCAAATGGGGTCACAAAGAGTCAGACATGACTGAAAAAATGACTAAGCAGGAAATAGATATATGTATATTAATAATTAGATAGAATTTCCTCACTGGGACATTCCCGTAGCAACTAAGGCACAGGTCTAGGAATGAGGAAACTCTTTGTTTCCTTGAGGATCACTTAGGGTCTTAGACAGTTGCCCGAGGGTAGTGAGAGGTAGGTTATCTGTCTAGGTTTGTACAACACTGTCTCATAGTCCCAGAACCCAGGTCTTCATGACTCTGAGATGAATCCTCCAGCCCTTGAGTAATGCAGCTTTCCTAAAATATCATGTATATGAAATAGGGTTAAAGGAATTAGTTTGAAAGTTCAAAGGAAAGAAGACTCGCCTGTGGCTGTGGGGATCTGGAAGGTATCATTGAGAAGGGCACATTTGAGCTGGGCTCTGAGGAGTGGGTGGATTTTCCACAGATGGAGAGGTAGAGGAAAGGCATTTCAGGCATGTGCTGACACAGAGCTGGAAAGCAAAGGACTTCTTGGAGGAATGACCAGGAGTCTATCTCTGAGATGGACTAGAATCCATAAAGGAGAGCAGCATGAGATAAAATGAAAAAGAGAGGCTGGCACCAGATCATGGAGGTCTTCAGATGCCAAGCGAGGGAGTTTACACTTTTTGGATGGGGATGGAGAGTTACACCACAGATCAAGTCCTGTGCTTTTTAGGCAGATTGTTGTGGTAGTCAGAAAATGAAGACATTTTTTTATAGCTTTACTTTTTTTTTTCATTAAGCCCTTTTAATCTATTTTCCATAGTGACATTTCACTTCTGATTCACACATGTGGGTTTTTTTTTTCATTTTTATCAATAGACTCGAATGGAAGTCGTTGTGACAGATCAGGAAGAAGAGAAAAAATACATTAAAGAAAAGAAAGAGGAAATTTTACAAGTATTGTATGAGATTGAAGAACCTTTTCGTAAACTAGTGACAGAAACTGAAGAAGCCAGGACTATGCAAGAAATACAATATGAGGTATTCATAAGGGAATGGCCAACTTGTTAGCAAGATAAACTGGGGGCATCTTAGTGAATTGCACTAAGTTATACAAAATGTTATACAAAACTAAGTTATTCACTATGTTATACAAAATGGAGAGAAGATTTAAAAGATGAAAATATGAAGGTCCAGACATGATTTCCCCAAACTCTCCCTGTCTCATATCACTAACTCCTTCTTAGACAATACCAGCCAGATGCCCTATATAAATCTCAAACTAAGCATATTAAAAACTGAATTAATGAACTACCTCCTGCTAGTCTCCCCCCTTCCTAATATCCCTCATTCTGTCCTTGGTGACATCATCCTTCCAGTTACCTCACTCATAACCTAGGAATTATTTTTAGGTCTTCTCTTCATTTCTCATATCCAAGCACATACCAGATCTTGCTGGTTCTCCCTCTATAGCAGTGGTTCCCAAACTTTTTTGGCCTACCGCCCCCTTTTTGGAAAAAATATTACTTAGAGCCCTCTGGAAATTACTTTTTTTAATTTTAATAGCAATTAATAGGAAAGATATATGTATTAATGTTTCTACCTTTTTCATAAAATATAGTAAAGAAAGGTGTAAATTAGAAACATTGAACTTTGAAATTATGAAACTATTTATTGAACTCAGAATAGAATATAATACAAAAAAAAAATTAAAACCTGTGGCCATCACCACCTCCCTGGATCGCTGCAGCACCTACCAGGGGGCAGTGGTGCCCACTTTGGGAATCACTGCTCTTTCAGTCTCCTCCTCTCTCCAGTTTTACTCAAGTTCCCATCACTTCTCATCTGGACTATTTTACTAACCCCTGGAAAGATCTCCCTTCATTTTTAATCCATCATCTACATGATGGCTAACACTGATATTCCTTAGAGGACAGATCTCATTGTGGCAACGAGATAGAGACAAAGATTCACACAAGCATGCTTGTGTACACATACCTGCAAGGAGCTTTGTGAAGGAACCCATTTCTTAAGTATAAAGACATGTGTATGTACATATGTTTGTATTTATGTATATGTATATATACCCATGTACATACATTTGTATACATATAATACATATCTATGTATATATGCAGGAGATTCCAAAAAGTCTTAGTTTATTTTTAAGCTTCAAATTCATCATATGTTTTATACAGTATAAGAGGTATATATGTACATATGCATGTATGTGGCACCTAGGAGGTTCAGTGAACAAAGGGTTGGGGTTAGGGAAGACCTGAATTCAAATTTGGTCTTAGACTCTTGCTAGCTGTGTGATCCTAGGCAAGTCAATTATTTATGTTTGCCTCATTTTCTCCTCTGTAACTGGAGAAGGAAATGATAAACCACGCTAGCATCTTTGCTAAAGAAAACCCCAAATCGGGTCACAAAGGGTCAAACATGACTGAAAAAATGACTAAATAGCAAATAGATGTATGCATATTAATAAGTAGGTGGAATTTCCTCACTGGGACATCCCTGTTAGCAACTAAGACATGGATCAAGGAATGAGAAAATTCTTTGTTTCTGTGAAGATCACTTATGGTCTTAGACAGTTGCTTCAGGGTAGTGAGAGAATATTTGTAAAGTTCTTTGAAAACCTAAATGTAGTGGTAGATAAGTGCTAGTGGAGATGATAATGGTGGTGGGGATAGTGGTGGTGGTGGTGGTGATGGGAATGGTGTCTTCACTCTCCTGCTCAGAAAATTGCAAGGGTTCTTACTAAACCAAATATAAATGTCTCTGCTTAGGACTAAAAACCTTTCATGATCTCTCCTCAGCCTATCTTTCAGGGCTTAGCATACATTGCTCTCTTAGATTTACTACTTTTTAGCCAAATTGCCTAGAACTGGACACCTTGATGGCTTTAAGGATGGAGTGCTAGGCCTGGAGTCAAGAAGATTCAACCTCCTCAGTTCAAATCTACTCTCTGATACTAGATATTTGATCCTGGGCATGCCAAATGCTGTTTGCCTCAGTTTCTTCATCTGTAAAGTGAGCTGGAGAAGAAAATGGTAAACACCACCAATTTCTTTGCCAGGAAAATCCAAAATGGGGTTATGAAGAGTTGGACACAATTGAAATGACTGAAGAACAGCACAAGCTGAATTAGCATGCTTGGGACTCTAAAGCACATAATATTCCACATCTCATCTTCAGCCTTTACAATGGCTGATGCTTATGTTGGAATGCATTACTTCCTCAATTCAACTTCATAAAATTGCTAACTTCCTTCAAGGTTCAGATCAAATGCAACTATAATCCTCTGAAATACTTAGCTCAATTCCCACCTTCATACCCATCCACTCCTCTACAATCCTCACCCAGTAACTAGTGCTCTTGAACCTGGAAATTTATTTATGCTATTTCTAGCTAGAAGCATGTAAGTACACTGAAATCAAGGCACTTAGTGTTTTTTGTTTTTTGCTTTTATATTCTAAATTTTTCAGATATTGACTAATACATACAATACTACTAAGAGCTTAGTCAATTCTTTTGACATGAATCAGGTAATGTATTAAGTGCTCCATAACTAATTTGTGATAGAGTAAAACAATTTCCAGCCTAAATATCTAAGAACATGTCCAGTTGTTTTTCAGTTGCATCAGACTCTTGGTGACTCCATTTGCTGTTTTCTTGGCAAAGACAATGCAGTCATTTGCTGTTTCCTTCTCCAGTTCAAATTACATATGAGGAAATTAAGGCAAACAAGATTAAGCGACTTGCCCAGGGTTACAGAGCTAGGAAGTGTATGAAGGTAGATTTAAACTCTCAAAGATGTGTCTTCCTAACTAAAAATCTGGAACTCTATCCACTGAGCTACGTAGCTGCTCCCTAATTAGCTAAGAACACTTATAAGTATTAACTGTGATTAAAAAAAGCAAGGAAAGAAACAAAAACTCATTAATCTACTTTTACAACTAGGAAAAAAAACTTGAATGGTATAAAAATATAACAAACTTTCTAGTAGAATTGATGTAGTAGAGTTAATAGATTTGAGGCATTATGAACTTAACTTAGATTTCTAGCTTTGAGTGCTTTGAGCAATTTTCCTTTCAGTCTTACTCTCCTTTGCTCCCTCCCTCCCTTCCTTCCCTCCTTCCTGCCTTCCCTCTTCCCTTCCCTCTTTTCTTCCCTCTTTTCCTTCCTTCCTTTCCCTCCCTTCCCTTTCCTTCCTTCCTTCCTCCCTTCTTTTCTTCCTTCCTTCCTTCTTTTGTCCTTCCTTCCTTTCTTCCTTCCCCCCTCCCTCCCCTCCCCTTCCCTCCTTCCTTCTTCTTTTCTTATTTCCTTCTTTTTCTTCCTTCCCTCCCTCTTTCCTTCTTTCCTTCCCTCCCTCCTTCCTTCTTTCCTTCCTTCCCTCCCTCCCTCCTTCCTTCCTTATAAATATATGCCTTCCAGAACATATCTATCTGCTGCAGGATCACTCTCTGTCAGTTGTATCCACTCTGGTATTCAATGATACTGGTCAAATTAATACTTTTACTTATGGAACTCTAGGCAAATATCTAATGTTTTAAAGTATATTACTAAACACTGCTTTGGCCCTACTCACCTATGCTCATTTAAATATTTATAACCTATGATTTATATTCACAATGTGAATTTTGCTGTGGGGAAACCTACTAAAATTCTCTAAGGAGTTTAATATTTTCTTTCTACTTGCTCATTACTATTATAAATCATTATCACTTTTTCTTTTTTTGTATAGTCTAAGCTGCATTTTTTTCCTTTTAAATCACATGCAGAAAGACTATGTTATGACAAACTGTCATGATAATTATGATGTTGGTTCCTGTGTTTTCAAAGTGAAAACTGTTTTGCTAATTGAAGCTTGCATTTTTATATGCCATGAGACTAATTCTTTACAAACTCAGGAGAATGAACCCTTTAGAAGGAGATTTTTGTTGGATATCTGACTTAAAAAGCCCTATGTGGTATAATTTTCTTTTTTACTATTTACTGGTTAAAAATTTTTTGATCCCTTCAGTTCAATAGAACTTTGAAGTGTCTATCCTTAAATGAAACAAGTAATTTTAAAGAAATCAGTTAATGGTAATAAGGAAAGCTAAGCAGCCAAAGACTTAGTAGGAAAACTATATAATAATTCTTTTTGGAGACTTAAAATGGAGTGATCTGAATTTATATTCTTGGACTTTGCTAGAGAGTTTAAATTTGTCTGAAGAGCTCAAAGAGAAAACTTTTGGAATTTTTTGGAAAATATGTATCATTTTATCTAAAAGTTTGAAAGTAAACTATGCAAAAATTATTGATGAAAGAAACTTCTAGCTTCCTTTTTTCATGTGTTCATTCAGATATACTAACATAATTTTGCTTTTCAAATGATTCCATAAGTGTGTAATCTCAGGCAGTTTCTATTTAACAACCCTAGTTAGTACCTACTCTAGTAGCTCTAATAGTTCGTATTAGTTGTGGTGTTAGGGATACAGAGACAAAAATTAATCTTTTTTTTTTTTTCCCCAAGTAGCTTCCCTCTTAATAGGGAGATATAGAAGGTATATGTGTGTGTGTGGGAAGTACATTCAAAACAATGCTTTCTAGGTAAGGAAATCATAAGCAACAAGGGAAATTAGCAAGGACCTTCGGTAGGAACTGAGCCCTGAAATTCAGGTATTTTTATGCTTTGAATGAAAAAAACTGAGCATTATACTATTGTGCATACCTATAGGAAGAAAGCATTTTTCAATACTATTCTCCCAGATTTGTATGAATGACTAAAATATTTCTAATGCATTCATAGTGGTAATTTTCTTATTATACTTATTAACTACAATCTGGATTAATGAGTACTATTTGCTTTTTTTAAAAATTACCATCTCTTATAGTATTTCCATAACCATCTTTCTTCTTATGATTCCTGTTTTGTTTAAAGTTACTGAATCTTTAAGACATTCCATCAGCTAATGTTTGTTTACTGCACTATGTGGAAGCCAAATTCTAATATATTTTCATGCAAATGGTTTCCTTTTTTTTAACCCTTCCTTAACTTCTGCCTTAGAACCAATACTGTGTATTGGTTCCAAGACAGAAGAGCAGTAAGGGCTAGGAAATGGGGGTTAAGTGACTTGCCCAGGGTCACCCAGCTAGGAAGTGTCTGAAGCCAGATTTCTATCTTAGGCCTCTAGTCTCTAAGCCTGGCTCTCAATCTACTGAGCCACCAAACTGCTCCCTGAACCTTATTTCTAATTCTGGCAAAATATATAATTAAACTTTATGATTTCTCCCTGGCATATTGGAATCATTATTTTAACCTTTTGTGCATGCATTTAACTTTTCATTTTCTTAAAGGATTCAGAGGAGAGCTGAGTAGATATATTTGCAGTTGTAGGTAGCCCACAAAGATGCAGCAGGATATAGGGGAAAGCAGCAAGAACTGGGTTCAAAGCCTGTCTCTGCCACACACTGACTCTATGACCCTGGGAAAGTCATTCAATCTCTGTGCTCTAGGCAACTTTCTAAGACTTGCATTGGTAAGGGGAGTTTCTTTACTTTCCTAAAGAAATCAAAGAAATCCTCAACCTAGTCTCTATCTCCACTGAAATCTCTATCTAGGTTATAATCAATAACCCACTTGGACTTTTTCATAGCACGTTATAATATCTGAATTTTTCTAGGCAATTAGCATAATGGAAAAACACAAAGAAGAAGTTAAAAAACGGGTGGATGAGGCAAGAATAAACTTGGCTCAAAGAAGAGAAACAATTTATGAAGCTATACAAGCTTGTGAGGTAAGGAATTTAATGTCACCAAGCGATTTTGAAATGAGAATTTTAAAAATCAATTTAATTTCCAAATAATTTAATTACATCTACCTTCTAATTAGTTGACTGGGTTGAATGGTACACACAGGTAACCAGATGTATTTGTGCATGAATATGTATATGCATACCCACAGGTTCACACATAGTACTGTCTTTCCAGTTGAGCCAATGTAGTTTATTGGGTCCATAATCTTGATTTAGGGTAAAGTACAAAAGCTAAATGAATGGATAAGTTCACTGTTTTCTGCATTTGTCATGGGAAGGAGATGGAGACAGACAGACAGACACAGTTCAGGGAGAGAGACAGGAAAAAAAAAAAGATCGAGTATAATAAAACTTGGCTGCACGTTGCACTTTTACTCAGTAGATGGCATCTTCTTGTAAACGATGAGTCTGGTTTCCTGTATTAGTTACAAAACAGAATCATGTACAATAGAAATTCTTTTTCTTAAGGTCTCATTTCATAAAAATGTTTTTATAGCCTTTAAAAGTTAAATTTAAAAGGCACTTGGATACCTTACAAAGCTCTAGAATTATATGTATGTATAAAGAAAGAATTCAATTAAAGTATATGGGTATGAGATAGAAACTTCCGCTCCATGCCAATGATAAAAAGGCTGTTTTGGGGGGAAAGTTTATAAGTCCTTAAATCTTAGAAGAAAAAAATAGATTTCAAAGGAATTTTTAAATTTCTTAACAAAAAACTTGGTTACCCACAAAATGTTGCTGCTGGAAAACTTCTTTATGTGATTGTACAAATTCTGCTTTTTAAGTTATTCCCTCTACTCTTGTTTGATTGTTGTATATGTAAGACTAGAACTGTGATTTCCTAGAGTATTGGTAAAGGGAATTTCTTGGTGAGGAAACTCTCTCCCTGTACATATGGGCATTTAATCAGCAATTTACAATATCAGAGAGTTACCTGGGGCATTAAGAGACTAAGTGACTTCCCCAGGACACAGGACCTTCTTCTAAAGATTGAATCCAGGTATTTTCTGATTTTGAGGCCAGTTCTTCATCCATTGCACCAAGCCACAGCTTTTTCCCCTCATCCACTGACATAATTTTTTGAACCTATACATTCATTCATTTGTAATCTATTGGATTATTTTTAAGTAGAATATTGGGCATAAGCAGTGTAAAAACAGGAATAAAACCTTTATAAATTTAAGGAAGATAAGATTTGAGGCTCTATTATTTTAGTAATAGATGTGAATGATTTTTTTCTCTAGGCATTCATATTTTTGAAGGATAATTCTCTCTTATTTATGAAGTTAAGAATCAGCCTATATATGTATAGCAAATGTTTGCCCATGTATTATTTGAAGATCACTGGTAAGATCCTCAGGCTTTTGATGATTTCCTAATATAGTGAACTCAATTATGCCTTTAGAGATGAAGACCTCTTAGTTCTATACTAGCATCTACTTTGAGGAGCAAACCTCTTTTAAAAAATATATATTTCTGGAAGGAATGAAACATCACGTCATTCAACAGTTAGAGCAAAGTAATTAGAGGCTTTATGGAAACAGGATGGTGAAGGGCAGTAAGAGAGTCCAGGATCCATGAAAACATTAGAGGAATGTGAAGGTGGAAGAGAAAGACAGATCTGCCCATGAAGCGGTGTTAAAGATACCAAGACCTCACTTCAACAGCTTCAGTTTTCCCCAGGGATCTCTTTGATGAAGAGCAAGGACATTTGGCATAGTAGAATTCAGCTGACTATAGAATAAAAACCAAATTATCACTATTATCATTGAAATTATTACTAAATTAGTTTCCTGTGCTTTGTGACTCTAATTCTCCCCAGTTTTCAATATAGTTTATTTGTAGTTTAGGGAGAGAGTGCTATTCAGTGGAAAGGATCTCAGTCTTAGATTGCAGAAGTTCAGCAACCCACAAGTTCAATCTACACCTGGCCAAGAATCTTCTTTATATAATAAATCTCCCTCTAGTCTTCATCTGAAGATCCTCATTGAGGGCAAACCTACCTCCAGAGGTATCTTGTTTCAACTTTCACCCAGTAGACATAGTTCTGCCCACTGGGACCCAGCAGAACTAATCAACTTCTACATGCCAACTCTTCAAACATTGGAAGAGTTTTCTCAGGTCTGCTCTGTCTTCTTTTCTCCAGCATTTGCATGCCCAGTTCATAAGATCATAAGGTCAAATATCTTTAGGACTTTCGTCATATTGACCAACAAGTATCACAAGTATCCTGATTCTCTTAGCTTATTTCTTTCTTTCCCATCTTTAACAACAACAAACAATTTAATGCTTATTTGACTTTCCACTCAAGCAATTGTCTTATAGTTCTCCTCTTTTTCCTCTACAACCAAACTTCTGCAGGAAAAAATAAAAACCACAACTCTAGCCCAAAAAGCACAACTCCTGCTTCTTCTTCTTACTCTATTCCCATTTCCTTCTTTACCTCTTGCAACATAGTTTTTGCTTCATTGCTCAATAGACTCTACTATCCTCAAAGTTACCAATGTACCGATGATCACTCTATTTTTTAAAAGTTATTGAAATATTTTGTTTTTATACTGCCTAAATTTTCCCATCAGTCTTACCCTCACCCTACCAGAGAGCCATCCTATATAAGTAACAATTTATTTTAAAAAGAAAAAAAGAAACAACCCACCCAAGCAGCAAAATTATCAATATATCAAAGAAATATGATAATAAGTGCAAATGCCCTGCACCTGTGGACAGTTCCTCTCCCAAAGGAATGAAGGGAGCCATTAAGTCATTTTTTTCTTTCTCAAGATGATAATTTTTTGAATTTCACAACACAAGTTGAAAATAATTCTGACTGGAGGAGAGATTGGAGTGGGAAGAGACATGAGCTAAGGAAGTCAATAAGAATGCTATTGCAAAAGCTGAGAGAAAACAAAAGTCTCTATTAGGGTGTTGGTTGTGTGAGTGGAGAGATGAAGATATATGTAAGACATTCTGTAAAGGTAGAAAAGACAAGGATTGACAGCATATAGGTGATGCGTAGAAGATGACACCAAGATTGAAAACATTGGTGACTAGGAAGATGGTGTTACCCTTGAGAATAATAAGGAAGTTAGGAAAAGATGAGGTTAAGAGGGGGCAGATAATGAGCTTAATTTTGGACAGAGTTCGTAATGACTACAGGGCATCTGGTTTGAGATGTTCAAAAGGCATTTGGGATACACAACTAGAGACCAAGAGAAGGGCAGGAGTTAGATATATAGATCTGGGAATTACTGGCAAAGGGATGATAATGGGATTTGATAAAATCACCAAATGAAATAAGATAGAGGGAGAATAAGATAGAAGGCCCAGAACAGAGCTTTGGAGGACAACCATAGTTAATAGGAATGACACAAATGAAAACTCAGCAGATGAGGCAAAAGAACTACTAGACAAGTAGCAGTAGTACCAGGAGAAATAGTATAAAAAACCCCCAAAGAAGTCAGAATATTCATGAGGAGATAGTATCCAATAGTGCTAAAGACTACAGAGAGGTAAAAAAGGCTGAGTTTTGAGAGGTAGCTTTGATTCTATATGAGCTCAAATATGAGTCTTTGGGTGAACATTATATATTTTTTCTTTTCTTCAGTCAGGTTAAACACAATCTTATCTTCATGTGCTACCCTGAGTGCCAGAGTACATGAGACTGAAGGATCTTATATAATTTCCTCAGATACTGAGTTTTGAATGAAATTCTGATTTCCCTTGGGGAAACTTTGGGTTGGGGTAGAAAACAAAGAGTCAATTATGAGATGCTCTAAAACTGAACCTGGGATACAAGTTGTACAATTTTGAAGTGATCACCTGTTTTCATCTCCTCTCTTCTCCTTCATTCCTCTAGAATTATGTTTTATGTTTCATGATCATATTTCATGTGTCCATATTTAATTTTTCTTTATTCCTACAATTAGACCTTACATAAGGTAGAATTTCTACAGGAGAATTACCTCATTTTCTCCTTACAATATGTAAATTTTGAATCATCATCTAGTCTCTTCAAGTTATATGATGGAGACAGAGTGCATGACAGAAAGAATGTAGAATACAGAGTCAGAGGCTCTAGGTTCAAAATTCTGCTTCTTTTTTTTATTATTTCATAATCTTATCACCTCTCTATAACTTGATCTTCTAATATGAAAAATGACATCTATAGACCCAAGATATAAATATATAGTCCCACATACTTGTGATGTTTTAATATTTATTGTTTCAATTTAATTTCAATACAATTAATTAAGTCTCTGGCCTTCTCAAAAAAATCAGTAATCCTGTGAGAGATCTATTTTTAGTATAACATTATACTCAGTTTTATCATGCCCCTGGGTAGTATTTTTTTTACATTTTGATTTTTTTATCCTTTTAAATGTGAAAACAAATTTTTAACATTCATTTTTCAAAAATTTGAACTTCAAATTCTCTCCCTTTTTCTGATCCTTCCTTCCCCACTCCCGCCCTGCCTCTCTTCCCTGGGACAGTAAACAATCTGATATAGATTTTACAAGTATAATCACATAATTTTTCCTATATTTGTCATTTTGTGGAAGAGATCTCAAATTAAAAAAAAAGAATAAGAAAGAAAATAAAATGTAGTCTGTTTCAGTCTGCATTCAGACTCCATCAGTTCTTTCTTGGAGAGTAGATGGCAGTTTTCATCAGGAGTCTCTGGGATTGTCTTGGATTACTGCATTGATATTAATAACTAGGTCACTCACGGTTATTTATCAAGAAATATTGTTGTCACTGTGTACAATGTTCCTCTGGCTCTGCTCACTTAACTTCGCATCAGTTTCATATAAGTTTTTTCCAGATTTTTCCAAAATTGTCCTGTTTATCATTTTTCATAGCACAATAGTATTCCATCACAATCATGTACTACAACTTATTGAATCACTACTCAAATTGATGGACAACCCTTCAATTTCCAATTCTCCAAAAAAGGGTTGAAATAAATATTTTTGGACACTTAAGACTTTTTCTCTTTTTAAAAGTCTTATGGGAAACAGGCCTACTAATAGTATAGATCAGTGATAGGCAAACTATTCCCTGAGGGCCAGATCCAGGCCATAGTTTGCCAATCACTGCCTTAAACAATTCCCTAATCACTACATCTGGATGTGAGGGTGTAGTAATTAGGGAATTGCTTAAGGCAGTGATGGGCAAACTATGGCCTGGATCTGGCCCAGGGGGATTAGTTTGCCCATCACTGGATGAATCAAAGGATATGCATAGTTTTAGAGAACTTTGAACATAGTTCCAAATTGCTTTCCAGAATGGTTGGATCAGCTAGCAACTCTACCAGCAGTGTATTGATATCTCAATTTTCCTGCATCCCTTCCAACATTTATTTTCTTTTTCTTTCATATTAGCCAATCTGATAGAGTTGAATTAATTTGTGTCTCTTTAATCAAGAGTGATTTAGAGTACTTTTTCCATATGGCTTTGATTTCTTCATCTGACAACTACCTGTTTATATCCTTTGATTATTTATCAATTGGAGAATAACTTTATTTTTATAAATTTGACTTAGTTATCTATATATTTGAGAAATTAGTCCTTCATTAGAGATATTTGCTACAAAAAAACTTTCCCCAGCTTTCTGCTTTCCTTCTAATCTTGATTGCATTTGGGGGTACAAAATCATTTAAATTTACCTGGGTAAAAAATAAATTGAAAAAAAAGAAAAAGAAAAAAAATAATTTACCTGGGTACTAAGGGATCATGTGGGTGATCCATGTTGATCTATTCTCTCGACATGATTAGTTCATTTCCTTTTCTATGGAGACATCTCCTTGAAGACATCTCTTATACTATTTTAATCTTGTAATTTTCTTCCCTAGTTAAAATGTTACAAATCATGTGGTTTTTCCATAGCTTCTTTGGTGACCTTCATCTTTAATTACTTGGAGACTAGTGTTCCATATCTCATCACTATTCAGTATGACCAGAAGAATATTGATGTCAATTTTCAGTCTTTGTAATTTTATTTTAGTAATATTCCTTTCTTTTTAGACATTTTAGTAATATTCATTTCTTCTCCAATTTCCTTTCATTTTCTTCTATCCTGTAGTATTAATGACATCAGGGTTTCTTCTATGTTTATTAATTTTTTCAGATTCTACTGCATATGTGTAAAGTTGTCCTTGTTAAGATCGCTCTTACTTTGTTCCATTTTTTGTCATTCATTTACTATATTTTCCACCTTCAGTTCTGATTTCAATCCGTAAACATTTATTAAGTACCTTATTATGTGCTGGGCACTGTGCTAAGTGCTGGAGATATAAAAAAGGCAAAAAAACAATCTCTGCTGTTAAGGAGCTTTCAATCTAATGGGAGGGGCAACATACAAACAAATATATACAAATCAAACTACATAAAGGATAAATAGGAAGGAATTAACAAAGGGAAAGCAATAGAATTAAAAGAATTTCTGTAGAAGATATGGGTTTTTTTTCTCCTTTTTTTTTTTATTTTAAACCCTTAACTTCTGTGTATTGACTTATAGGTGGAAGAGTGGTAAGGGTGGGCAATGGGGGTCAAGTGACTTGCCCAGGGTCACACAGCTGGGAAGTGTCTGAGGCCGGATTTGAACCTAGGACCTCCTGTCTCTAGGCTTGGCTCTCAAGCCACTGAGCTACCCAGCTGCCCCAGAAGATATGGTTTTAGTTAGAACTTAAAGGAAGCCAAAAAGGTCAGTTGTCAGAGTGAGGAGGAGGAAGAGTATTCAAGGCATGGAGAAGAGCCAGAGAGAATGCCCAGAGTTGGAAATTAGAATTTCATGAAATTGCTAGGAGGACATTGTCAGTGATTTGAAGTGTATGTATCATGGAGTAAGAAGCCTGGAAAGATAAGAGATAGGTTATGAAATTATTTAAATGCTAAACAGGGTATTTTATATTTGCTCCCTTAGGCGATAGGAAACAGCTGGAGTTTATTGATTATGGGATGGAATTTAGGGATGACATGATTGCACCACACTTTTGGAAAATAATTTTAGTAGCCAAATGGAAGATGAATTGTAGAAGACAGAGACTTTTGGCAGGTAGATCTACCATTAGGCTGTTACAAAAATTAAGGCATAAGGTGATATGGGCTTGTACTAGAGTGATAACAATATCAGAGGAGAGAAGGAGGCATGCTTGAGGGATGTTGTAAAGGTAAATAAACAGGTCTTGGCAACAGAGTACTTATAGAAGGTGAGACATAGCAAGGAAAGGATGACTATTAGATTGTGAGCCTGAGAGACTGGGAGGATGGTGTTGCCTCTAAAGTAATAGAGAAGGTAGGCAGGAGAGACAGTTTAGGGGGAAGACATTAAATTCTGTTTCATATATATTGAGTATAAGATGTTTACTAAACATCCAGTTTGAGATGTCTAAAAGGCAATTGTAGATATAAGATTGGAGGCCAGGCAAGAAATTGGTGTAGAAAAGATGAATTTAAAAATGATCAGTACTGAGATGGTAATTAAGTCCACAAGAGCTAATGAGATCACAAGCAAAATTGTATAGAGGGAGAAAAGAAGAGGACCCAAGACATTAAGGGATGCCTAGGGTTAAAGAGTATGATCTGGAAGAGGATCCAGAAAAGGAGACAGAGAAGGAGAGGTCCAATAGGTAGGAGGAAAACTAAGAGAAAATAGTGCCCTGAAAATTCAGATAGAATAGGAGGAAAGGATGTCAAAGTGTGTCATAGGCCACAGATAGGTCAAGAAGAATGAAGATTGAGAGAAGGCCAGTGGATGTGACAAATGAGATCATTAGTAACTTTGGAGAGAGTGGATTCAGTGGAAGGATAAAGTCAGAAAACAGATTATGAAGGGTTAAGAAGATAGTGAGCAGAAAGTGGAGGCACCTGTTTACACATGGCCTTTTTAAGGAATTAGTTGCAAAGGACAGAAGAGATATAGGACAATAGTCAGCAGGAATGGAAGGGTCAATTGAGGGTCTTTTTTCAGAATAGGGGAGACACAGGAATGTTTGTAGGCAGCAGGAATTGAGCTAGTAGAGAGGGAGAAATGAAAAAAAAATGAAAAATAAGGGGAGGGCAGAGGGGGCAAAAATCTGTTGGAGAGGATGGGATGCAACGGGATTGCTTGAAAAAGTAGAGAGACAGGATTGATGAAGGGAAAAGAAGTTTATAGTGAATGTCCTCAGTTTTTCTTTTTTGTAAAATATGAGGAAGAATTCTCAACTGAGAGACTGCGATTGGGGGGAGGAGAGGCCATAGAGGCATGAGATGGGATGAAATATTTCCAAAGAGTGACTATGGAGAGTGGGAGAGTGAGTTGGTTAAAAGAAAATGTAGAGGGGGCAGCTGGGTAGCTCAGTGGATTGAGAGCCAGGCCTAGAGACGGGAGGTCCTAGGTTCAAATCTGGCCTCAGACACATCCCAGCTGTGTGACCCTGGGCAAGTCACTTGACCCCCATTGCCTACCCTTACCGCTCTTCTGCCTTGGAGCCAATACACTGTATTGACTCCAAGACGGAAGGTAAGGGTTTTTTAAAAAAAAAAAGAAAAAGAAAATGTAGAAACACAGAAGAAAAACAAGTGCTTGATTCCATGGTTCGATGAGGATATGATCGGGGATGTAGACACTAAAGGATCACCCTAGTGCAAATATCAATAATATGAAAATAGGTCTTGATGAATGACACATGTAAAACCCAGTGGAATTGCGTGTTGGCTGTGGGAGGGGGAGGACAGAGGGGAGAGAAAGAACATAAATCTTGTAATCATGAAAAAATATTCTGAATTAATTAATTCATTTTTTACCCCAGAAATTGTATAATTGCCTAGCAGCAATGAGAGCCCAAATGAGGTTATGCAACATACACTTGTGGTTGACCCAGTTAGAATGGTGATGTTATTTTTTCTACTTGCATTCAGCAGTCTGTGTATAGACATGAAAGTTTGTGGGATTATGGGGGTAATCCAAGGCTGAAGGTGGGTTAGGCATAATCGATGTCATAATAAAGAGGCTAGGGATAAAGAGACTAGATTCAAGAGAAGAGAACAGTTGAATTAAATTGATTTGGAGGAATAAAATTTTCCTAATATTAGTCATTTAGTCATCTTCCTGGATAATTTGATGTCCTAACCATTCCTCAATGAAGCTCAAAAGCCACTTCTTCCATTAAACCTTCACTGATTTCTACCAGGTTGTAGTGACATTTTCTGATCTCATAGTACATTTTACTCTTTTATGTTCTATTAATATTCTAATTTGCAATTTACCTATTTGTGTACATTCCCTATCTTAAATTAGATTTTAAACTATTCGAGAGCGGATTTTTTTCCTCTGCCTTTCTCTCCCATTACTTATCATGGTGAATTGAAGGTATAATGTTTGAGGCTAGGCTCTGTTGTGATATAACTAAGTATATTTAGAATTCAGTTTTTTTCAGAATCCTTGAGAGAGGACTAATTACTAATATGTATAAGATAAGGAAAGAAGTTTGTCATTTTGCTAGTCTGAGAATTTGCATTCAAATGGTATCTCATTCATCTTGTTGTCTGGATCAAAGATTTAGTTTTAACAAATTGAATAAAACAATGAATGAATGAATGAATAGCATATGTCATTTGAGGAAAATTCAGTTATACAGTGTGAAATGGTTAGCATCAACATTTCTAAGACATTCTTTTAAAATTCAAATCAGAGATTATGTTATTTGGTAAAAAGTAGAGAAAATAGACGATCACTTATGTATTACAATTAAGTAGTAATAACATTAAGAAATGATAACAAGTACCTCAATAATTTTTGAAAATAAATTGATTATTTTGATAGTTGACTATGTTGCCACTAGTTATATCCTCAAAATGCATTTTTGAGACTTCAGATTTTTAACATGAAATATTTCTGAAATATTTTCCCCCAGGAAAAACGTGTCATTGCTACAAAACAAATTGAAGTAGCCAAAAGAACAATTACTACCCTGACTAATAAAATAAAACTTACACAAATGGCATATGAGACAAAAAAGCAAGAGAGGGAAGAACTGGACACCAAACTTATAACTTTGAGGTAAGTTCTTAGTTCTTATCCAAGTTTTAAAGACATATTTAATAATAACATCTAGCATTTATATAGCACTTTAAAGTTTGCCTTGCACTTTGAAAAGCTTCTATTATTTTATTTTTTCAACATCTCTGGGAGGAAGGTGTTGTTATTATCCTAATTTTAAAATCAAGGAAACAAAGGCTCTTAGAGGTTAAGTGACTTGACCAGTCACTTAGCTAGTAACTTTTGTTAACTTCAAGAGGGGATTTGAACTCAGTTCTTCCATGTCCAACACTGACTTGCTGCCTCAGATAATTGTAGTACTCCTTACATCAGATGAGACAGAATTAAATTTACTAAATTAATATGGATTACTTCTTAAAAGATTTCATGTGTCCAGTGTTATCATACATGGAACATAATAAACATCTTTTTATTGTTGTTATTTGTATTTAGAAGAAGCATAGATTTTATCCCTGTTGTTTTTATTTTTTCACATTGAAACAAAAGGAATATTTATCCTCTCGCAACATACATATTCTTTATTATCAATAAATTCTTTCCACTTCCTTATCTTATACATACTAGTAATTAGTCTTCTTTCAACTATCCTGAAAAAAATTGAATTCTAAATATCCTTCTAGAGTTATATCACAATAGAATCTAGCTTCAATTATCCATTTTAATGGGGGAAAAGCAGACATGGACATTGGTCTTGGTGCCCTTAGCTTTCTGAGATTTGACATAATTCTGGAAATACTACAAATACTATTGGAATAAGACAAGAGAAAGAAAATAAAAGTATAAGCACAAGAAAAGTACAAAAATACAAAACTATCCTTATTTTCTCATGACTGAAATTTTCATAAAAATATCCTAGGGAGTTGGCAAAGAAAAAGTTTGAGAAATTAATACATCCAGTTAAGTAGCAGCATATAAAACAAAACCATACTAACCATAACATTTCAAAAGAGCAATATCAAAACCTAAGAGGAAATCATTGAAAGGATAATCCTATCTACCACACACAACACACTACAAAAAATATGTTGGAGTCAGTTTTACAAGGTAACTTTAAGATCTGTATAGATATTGACAAAATACTCTTTAAAGAAATAAAGAATAAATTTAGCAAAAGAAGGTTCATACATTACTTACAGCTGGACTAAGCCAGTATCATAAAACTAATAATACCTTAATTAATTTATAGATTTGGAGCTATAGCATAAAACTAACAAAGGAATGCTTTATAGAATTAGGTAAAATAATAACAAATATCACTTGAAGGAAAAAAGATTTAGAATTGTGAGAGAAAATTAAAAGGGGTAGCTAGTTAGAATGGTGACTAGAGTACCAGGCCTGGAGTTTGGATCTAAATCTAGACTCAGACATTTTTTAGATGTGTGCCCCTGGGCAAGTCATTTAACCCCAATTTCCTGGCCCTTACCTCTCTTCTGCCTTGGAACCAATATTCAGTATTAATTCTAAAATAGAATTTAAGTGTTTAATAAAAAAGGAAAAGGAAAAGAAATATGAGGAAAGGGAAATGATGTTATAAAGTAGAATTACTCAAAATGAATACCGTGATGGGTGAAATCTGAAGTGTGAGGAAACAAAGGTTGAAGCTTCTGAGTATGTGAGTTTATCAAAAATTGCATTCCAACTCCATAAGGAATTGGGACCAGGTCTCCTCAGTTTGGCATTGGATTCCAAATCCAGGACATATTTTTAAATATTAAAGGCAAACAATTAGCAGAATATAAACCAAGATACAGGAGTAGGCAATCTGATTTCTACGTGAAGGAAAATTAAGGGATTTTTGAGTTGGAAGGAGGATGAGTTAATGGGGGGCAATTTCCTGAAATCAGGAAAAGAGATGTTCTACTCCCCTCAACTGTCTGTATTCAGTCAAAGGAATGAGGAAGCATTAACTGATTGACTGGTATGGAGCCAG
Source organism: Gracilinanus agilis (assembly GCF_016433145.1). Classification (NCBI taxonomy): domain Eukaryota; kingdom Metazoa; phylum Chordata; class Mammalia; order Didelphimorphia; family Didelphidae; genus Gracilinanus; species Gracilinanus agilis. The sequence continues at coordinate 527,571,947 of NC_058130.1, forward strand.
CTTCTAGATAAGACTTATGAAACTCCTTGCATCAATCTTCAAATATGACTGAGTTTCGGTCAGTATAACCTAGGTCATTAGTTAAGAGTCACTAAGCAACAGGAAGAGTTGGTCCAGCTTTCTAATAATCGCATGACCAGGTTCAAACAAAGCAGTAAAGTTTTCCCACAGTTCTCGTAATTGAATAACATTTTTTCTTATAAGAAAGAAATTGGATCATACCCATAATTGAAAAGATAGGGAAATAGAGTTAGATCTACAGGCAGGAACATCATGGGGTCCATATGGTTCACTCAGGTCCTTGATAAGAAGGAAAGAAACAAAGTCACTCATGGGCCAGGTATAGAATACTTTTTGTACTCTGACTGGTCATTAACTATCTTGGTTGACTATGATATTGTTTTCCTCAGAGAAATTGAAAAATCATGGGAAAGTAAGTGTGTACAACCTCTGCTATGACCCCTGCCCTCTGTTGGACTTTAGACCAGAGTTGCTTGTTATCTGCAGCTACCCATACCTTCTGGCACTTTTACGTGTGTTTCTGATCTGGTATAATTTTAGGGAATTTAGATTTCCTTCAAGTTATTTATCAAGAAACCTTTGGATAACACTAGTTAACTTCAGTTGTCTACCTGTTTCTATTCTCAGAATTCATTATTTTGGTGCATGCATGATTTCCTCAACAGGAATGTCCCCTATATTGAGGCACATCGTAACTCGTCTATGTTATCTCATCCAAAGTAATTTTTGTTCCTATCTTCCCAAAAATGCTCTTTGGATGATCTGCCTAACATGCAGGAGGATTTGCTTGTTTTTAACATTCCCAAGGATCCTGTCAAACACTTAGGTGACCCATCTCATATATCTTGCTACTTACTAAACCTTATCATCCAATCAGTTCCCTATACGATAGTTCTAATGGCATTTTTTTGCACATAAATCATTGTTGGCACTAAAATGCCACTATGCTTCTCTTTACATGCTTCTTGGATCAACCACCATTTTGACTCTTTTGAGATTGCATGGTTGCATTATTTACAGTTATATAGCATCCCATGGAGAATGGTGCTACAAAAAATGGCTTTTTATTTCAGAGAGCAGCTTGGGATGCTTGAGAATACTATGTGTTTCTTCAAATGCAATGCAGATTGTTCTTCCAATTCAGTTCTATGACTTCCTTTCCAAATTATATGTAGTGATGGACTAAATCAACTAACTGATTCTCTGGCTCTGCACTAAATATGGAAGATGGGAGTTCTTCATCTATTAGGGTTTTTTTCCCTGGGTAAAAATCATGATCATGGATTTCATCAAAGAGATGCTATAATACTGGGAGACTTGATATACCTGGCAACGCTTTATTCACCAGCAGGACCATCTGGGAGATCTCAACATCAAAAGGAAATTCCACTTCCCTTTGCATTTGGTTTAGGATATCTTCCATGACAATAGCAAATATCAGTGTTGATCTTTCATCTTCCTACTCAATGCATTGTCATTGTTAATTAGAGTAAATCTGAACAAACCTGTTGCTGCAGTTTCTATTATTTTAGCATATGCATTGGCAACAATCTGGAGGAGAGACTTTATGGAAGTGTTCTACCCTGTCAGGTCAAGCACTTAAAAAAATAGTCAACAAAAAAGAGCCTTGAAATAAAGTGTGTCACTAAAACAGCTCCATAATGAAAAAGGAAAGTACAAATATTTACTTGATGGTCATTTGTAGAAGCAAAAAGACTAATGACAAATGTTCCAGCAGAGCTGTAAAATATACCATAATCTTCAAAGGAAAATGTAAGTTGTTTTCCAGATATTATTGAGAGCTACAGGGATATAGTGCTGCCCATGCAAAAACTGAGTGGACCCATAGCTTTTGGTGAATCTGTAATAAGCATGGCACACGGTGAAGTCTATGGCATCTCTGATTTTAGTTCAATATTTGTAATACAAATTTTTAGTGTGTCAGATATGAAACACAAATTTAGAATATTTAAGAAATAAAAAATAAAGTCCTTATTTTTATCTCATTTATTATATTCTGCTTTCAGAATGAGGCAAGGAGGGGGCAGCTAAGTTGCTCAGTGGATTGAGATCCAGGCTTGAAGACAAGTAGTCCTAGCTTCAATTCTGGCCTCAGACTCTTCCTAGCTTTGTGATCCTGGACAAGTCACCTAACTCCCATTACCTAGCCCTTGCCATTTTTCTGCCTTAGAACCAACATATGGTATTGTTTCTAAGACAGAAGGTAAGGGTCAAAAGATAATACAAGTAAAATTTAAAAGGGAAAGAATTATTCTTTTACCATTCCAGCCTTCATGATACTTATATACACCTAGAGTAGTTTATAAAATTTGATATATTCCAAGCAATGATATGCAGATAGCACCTTTAACAACATTCCACTAAAACAATTGTACATAATTTGATTACCTCAATGGAACACATATTTGCCAAATAAAAAGATGAGTTACCATCAGTTATTGAAGCATATTCTTAATTTTTAAATTATTTTTCGTGACATTTTAGATCTTTTGTTTCACTAAATAAGTGTTTATTATTTTGAGTATTTCTGTAAATATGTTTTTGAATTTTGTTATAGCACCAAATCTGCAAGCTAATTTAGGTAGTATTTCTTCTAGCTTTATAGTAGCTTCATTTTAGTCATTTCTTAATTTGTTGAATTAATTTTCTTTCCTCTACTTTTAAAAATCAAATTTGCTAATTTTAAAAAATTTAGTAAGCCTCTTCAAAGAACATTTCAGGGGGCGGCATCTGGCCTTCGGGCTGTAGTTTACCCATCACTGTGCTTACTAATTTATTGCTTCATCTATTTGTGTTCCACATCGAATTAAAGTCCCCTGTAAAGTTTCATTTGAACTCTCTCTTCTAACTCTTTTCTATGTTATTGCATTGTATATCTAAGTCTTTTCTTCCTCTGTACCACTAACCTGTGGTGCCTCACTCTTAGAAATACCAGTTAATGAGAAGCAGTGATGACAGAAGCATTATTCTAGGTCAGAATGATCATGTGCCCTAAAATATATGGTCTCATGTGGACTCGTGCCTCCCTGTGGTCACACTCTTCATTGGTTCTGCATCTGAGTGTTCAAGGCTATCATTTTAGATACTGGCTTCCTTTAGAAGCTCCAGCTTCCCTTCCCCTCATGCATAATGTAGTTCATTGATTCCCAAAATGGGCATCACTGCCCCCTGGTGGGTGCTGCAGTGATCCGGGAAGACAGTGATGGCCACAGGTGCATTTATCTTTCCTATTAATTGCTGTTAAAATTTAAAAAAAATTAATTTCCAGGGGCCTAAGTAATATTTTTTCTGGAAAGGGGGCGGTAGGCCAAAAAAGTTTGGGAACCACTGAGTAGTTGATGAAGGCACACAACACTCTCTCAGAAGTTGTGGTTTCTCTATTCATCAACTCGCTCCTGTTACCAATAGTATACTTTTTCTTTCCTGGAGGTGCTCTTCAGTGGGAATCCTTCTTTCCATTGGATCAAGATCTTTCCTTTTCTCCATGTTTTAATCTCTTCCTTTTCTCACCTCTCCCATTTTTTTTTTGGATAATTCCTGAACAGGGCATGAGAAGCGTTTTGGGACCAGCTAGATACAGAAGGCTAAAGCTTGAGTACTGGCTCATTCATTTTCTAATTTAGAGCAGTTATCCTTAAGGCCAGGCCCAAAAGATGAATGGATTGACTGCCCTGGAGTTGGGGCATAGGACATATGGCCTATCTGTAGGGTCTCCTATATATTTCTAGAGGAATACCTCTCTCTCAGTATCAGGCTTATAGATGGAAAACATCCTTTAACAAACAGTGTCTATCAAAAGAACACTTTCTCCATTCAAATAAAACATGAACCAGCTCCCATGTTCTCATTCAAGAGACATCTTAGTGGATATAGTGACGGACATGAAATCAGGGAAGTATTGTTGAAAAAAAAAATATATATATATATATATATATATATATATATATATATATATATATATAAATCCATCTCCAAACAATAGTTGTATGATCTCAAATGACTAAATCATGTCCTGGTTCAGTTTCTTCATCTATAGAGTGGAATAGAGTGGAGATAATAACAGCAATTTTATGGGACTGCTGTGAAGGCCAAAAGAGATCTTGCCTGCAAAGCACTCTGGAAACTTTGTTGATGCATAAATGCTAATTACTACCACCACTACGACTTCTAACTAAAAGTCACTATACCAGGAGCACAAGGATACAAAGAAAAGAGTCGCTGCCCTCAAGCAGGGCTCCTTCCCCCCTAAGTATAATATAAGTGTCAACAGTTCCAGTTCTGGAATTCTATTGGTGATCCAACTGACCACTGAGAATTTCATGATAGCAATACTTGAAACCTTTTCAGCTTGGCAGCATCTGGAAGAATTTGTGCTCCCCATCGTTGTCCTCAGGATCACTGTTGTTAGACACAACCTTAAGTGCCAGGTGGCTCTTGAATTATTCTTCCAGGTCACAATGAAAGAGTAGCAGTACTGGATCCAGTTACTGGAAAGGTTGAATTCTTAATTTCAGTCAGCTAAATCATCTGCACTAATAGAGAAGGCTATTGGCATGGATAGCATAAGATAGTGACTGACCTTTTCCTTCCTTCTTGACTGCCATTTGACTCTCTTCCCTTTCTTGGAGGCTTTGTATTTACACTATATCTTTTGTTTGTTTGTTTTTAACCTGTGCCTTTTGTCTTAGAATCTGTCCTAAGTATTGTTTCCAAAGCAGAAGAGAGGTTCAGGGCTAGGCAACTTTCTGAGAGTCCCAACAGCTAGAAAGTGTCTGAGACAAGATCTAAACCCAGGTCCCCCAACTCCAGGCCTGGCACACTATCCACTGTATTGGCACCATATCTTTTGCAATGACTTCTCTTCCCATCGTCTCCTTTGCTGCTTTCAGTGTTATTCTGATTGATAGAGTGAAAAGTTGTAAAGTTGGTCAGTAAATAATTATTAACCACCTACTCTGTGCCAGGCATTATGCCAAGCATCAGGAATATAAGAAAAAGCCAAAGACATTTCCAATCCTCATTCTAATGTGGGAGAGACAACATGCCAACAACCTTGTACAGATATGCTATATATGGGAAAAATGGGAAACAAGCAATAGAGAAAAGGCACTGATGTTAAGGGGATTCATAAAAGTCTTCCTCTAAAAGGTAGAATTTTAACTGGTACTTAAAGGAAGCTGGTAGGCAGAGATGATGAGGGAGAGCATTCCAATTGGTTTGTTTTTCATGGTGTTAGGGTATAGGCCAGTGGTTCCCAAACTTTTTTGGCCTACCGCCCCCTTTCCAGAAAAAAATATTACTTAGCGCCCCTGGAAATTATTTTTAAAAATTTTAATAGCTTTATTTTATCCTACAATGTATATAAAGGATAAATGACAAAGAGGTCCATATATAGATACAAAAAAAAGCATGAGGTTCCCAAATAGCTCATCAACTTCTATAAGAGGGGGACTGAACACAGGGTAGCTATAAGCAAAGCCTTCCTGTCTTTGTCTCATTTTCCACATGTGGAGTCCCACCAAGACTAGTACAACCTTGTGGTTAACTTTCCCCAGAAGGGAAGGTAAAGATATTTTAGCTAAAGGGGTCACTGAACAAGAAACTTCTTACCCAATGGACCTGCACTGTCTGAGCAACTGCCTTGGCTTGGTTGCTATTTGACAATTCTATGTGGATGATTCCTTTCATTCACTAAAAAGTATATTGCACCAGCAACTTCCCTTCTCTCAAGAACTTGATTTCCCTTAAGCTTGTTGTTGTTGTTGTTTTGTATGTGTTGTGTGTGTGTGTGTGTGTGTGTGTGTGTGTGTGTGTCATGGGCTCATTTGGCAGTTTAGTGAAACCTCTTACCCCATTCCCAGAACAATGTTTTTAAATGCATAGAGAAAAACACACAAACTGATAAAGGAAACCAATTATATTCAAGTACAGTAACAACAACAATGATTTAGGGATCCATTGGCTCTGGAATCGAAGGACCTGGGTTCCAACTTCAGCTCTAATTCTTAGTACCTCAGGGATGACCAGCATCTCGGGCATGAGGGCCAGTGTTCTGTGTATTATGGTACCACTTAGCAGCCCAAGGGTGCAACAGCACCAATGGTGGGAGGGCTTGCTCAGGGCTTTTCAGGACTGCTCATTCACCTTTGGTGCCACTTTTCACCCACCTCTCACCTGTGGCTCCAAGAAGCTATAGAATGCACAGCAGTTACACCCTGGTAAAACCATGTCGGCAGATGGGCTTAACCTGGGTACAGGGTAACGAACAGGTAACAAGGTAACCCAAACAACTGATGGGTTATTGATGTGTCTACCCCAAGCACACAAAGACTTCCCCCAGTGGAACCGGCAGATGAAGACAGTTTGTTCCAATTGCTCTAAAGGCCATTGAAACAAGGCATTGTGGAACCCTTAGAGCCTGTCAGATGTGGAAGATGCCAAGCATCCCAGGCTTTTGCCAGTTGTCCTGGCTTTGTCTTGTCACTGGACTTGGATGACTCTGGAAGACAGAGTGAGGCTGACGACTGTGCAAATCTGTGAATCAGAACACCTCCCTGTGATGTCATTGGTGGTCTTTGAAATGAAAGACAAAAGTCTTTATGACACTGAACTTCTTAGGGCTTCATTTTCTGTGTTTGTAAAGTGAGAGATTTGTTTGATGATTTTTGTGATGCAGTCTAGTTCTAAAACTATCAGCCTGGGATAGCTAGCTAGGTGGCTAATGGATAGAGAGCCAAGCCTGGAGTCCAGAAGACCTCAGTTCAAATCAGATCTCATACATTTCCTATGTATGACCCTGGGCAAGTCACTTAACCTCTATCGCCTAACCCTTACTACTCTTCTGTGTTGAAACTGATACTCAGTATTGATTCTAGGACAGAAGGTAAGGGTTTAAAATTAATAAATAAACATATAAACAATAAATAAGAACATGAACCTGACATCTTCGGTCACTTCTACTCCAATCTCTGTCTTTTCATAACTGGAGTTTTCCCAAAAGAATTTCTTTTCTTTTGGATGGTTTACATGTGGACTTGCATATAGATAGCATATTTCAGAATCTCTTCTAGTTTTAGCATAACTAATCAAGGGGAGTTTTTCCATTCATCTTCCATTCATTCTTTCTAGCACTTGTTGAAAACTGATAAGTGGTTAACATAATCCTTTTTTTTTTTCTTACAGGGACCATTATGGCTATGTACAACATAAAAAAATGCATAACAAAAGGCTGTATGATCTGTATACGAATGACTTGAACACGTTAGGAGTCAGATTTGAGCAGGACAGAAGAGTACTTAGGGATCTCATCAATCTAAAAAGAGAATGTCTGAGGAAGATAACAGTGAGTACAATTTAAAAACACATTATTTTGCTTTTCAAGTATGAGTAGAGCTTCTTTACAATTAATTTATTGACTAATTTGGGACATTTATCTTGAAATTCTTAAAAAAATGACATTTTTAGTTAAAATTGTTACTTTTTTCCCTAAACCCTTACTTTTCATCTTGGAATCAATACTGTGTATTGACTCCAAGGCAGAAGAATGGTAAGGGCTAGGCAATGGGGTTTAGTGACTTGCCCAGGGTCACAAAGCTGGGAAGTGTCTGAGGCCAGATTTGAACCTGAGACCTCCCATTTCTAGGTCTGGCTCTCAATCCACTGAGCTACCCAGCTGCCCCCTTTTTACTTTTAAAAGAGATTTTTTAGTAAATCTTCCTATGGGTGCTTCCACTTTGCCAGTTTGGCCCAATTCATTCCCTCTTCTCTGGTACTCCGTGTACCAACAGGTTATATAGCAGATACTTATATTTTCCTGGTAGTCAGTATTGCTTATCTGTTTTTCTTTGTTATAAGGGAGGGATTGGTGTGTGGCAATTATTGGGAAGTTTAGAAATTAAAAAGTTTAAGATGAATTAATAAATTTTAAAGTAAAAAAAAGAACAAGACAAAAATGAAATGGGTTGTAGTAGTTGTCTGGAACTATCTCAAACTTGTCTCCTAATTGTGAAAATGTATTTGTTTCCAAATTTTCTTTTTCTTGTTTATCATTTCTCTGGTGAGATCTCTGCTGAATGACATACACATAATGTGATATGCTATAATTACATTCTTGAAGCAGCAAAATTATTTCGATTATACTTAGGCAATGTGTTTCATCTGGGCTGAGTCTTGTTGACTAAGGAATAGCTCCTACCCTTGAGGAGTAGATACTCTAATTAAGAAATTAATATGCTAGAAAGTTTTTTTGAAAAGCGAAAAGGCAATAAGAACCAGAGCACTGATTTCACCTATTTAGGAAATTCCCAGAAAAGGAAACTCCCTCTACCAAAGCATGCTGGGAGCCCTAAAGAGCTGACTAGACGAGAGGTTAATTTATGTACTTAGGATCGCCCAGCCAGTTAGTGTCAGAGGAAGGATTTGTTGGATTTGATCTTCTTGACTCTGAGGTCAGCTCTTTATTCTTTGAATCTCTAAATAAGAAATTAGAGGGGAAAGTAAGTGGCTGAAGATTGTATATTTCCTATTTGACATATAAGTAGATGGTTTCTATATAACTGTATGTACATGTGCTGATATATATATATATATATCCATCACTTTGCCAAAATCAAAGCATTATATGAGTGTTAGTTATTATTTTATGATTATATGCCACCGATATTTATATCCTATTATTTAATGATAGTAGAATTAACAACATTGAGAATAGTCCAAAATGTTGAGGAATAGGATAGATGTGACCCTGATTGTTAGGAGTGAAAGAATCTGCCCAAAGGAAAGGAATTCTTGTCTCTATACATGAAAGTATTTCAGAGTAAGGACTTCATAAATTATTTCAAATAAAAAACTGGTCATTCTTGTCAGAAATTACATGCACACACACATGTGTCTGGAAGAGAGAATGAGGCTGACAACTTTGTGCAACTCTTCTTCATTTATCCAATTCAGAAGCCAGTCAAAACATCTTAAGACATCTTAAGTACTGTTGCCAATTAGATGGCATAGAGGCTAGAGCCCTGAGCCTGGAGATAGGGAGGCCTGAATTCAAATGCTTCTTCAGATATTTACTATGTGACCGAAGGCAAGTAATTTAATTTTCATCTGCCTAAGTTACCTCATCTGCAAAGTGGGGATAATAATAGAACCACCTTCATGGGTTGTTATGAGGCTCAAATGAGATAATATTTATAAAGCACTTAGCACAGTGACATTAAATAATCCACTTTCCTTCCCTCTCTTATACATCCATTCTTATTGGAAAGCATTAGTAAAACCAAAAAATTCTATCATGTATCAATAATAATATTGTGTGAATCATCTGTGTTCCTAGTTTGTAACTGAGGCCATTACACAACACATTCAGAAGTTCTTAACTCATTGCACTTATCAGAGGAAGAAAAGGGTGCAGAAAAGAGCAAAGAATTGGATTTACTTTTTCACTAAAAATACTTGGTGCCATCTAGTGGCCATTATCAGTGAAACTCTGAAGTGCCACTGCTACATATATGTGTGTCTCTACTTACCCTTTAAGGCACGAGGAAATTGGATGTCCATTTGACTAGATGAAATCCAACCTCTCTCCCTCAACACCCCAGAGACAGTTTCTTTATTATTTTTAATTTTATTTTTATTGTCATGCAAAACACACTTCCATATTGGTTGTTGCTATAACAGCACACTCATACAAAATCAAAACCTCAAAAGAAAACCATAGCTACACTGGGGTGCTTTGATCTGCATCGATCCAAACCCCGATAGTTCTCTCTCCAGAAGCAGATAGCAGGGACACTGATCTTAAATTCTAGTTGCTATGCCTCAAAAATTAATTTGGAGGATTAGAGTCAGAAAAGATCTTGGAAATTATCTTGTCCAATTCCTTCATTTTATAAGTGAACCAAGACCAAGAAAAATTATTAGTTCCAAGTCATATGGGTAGAAAGTTCAAAAATCAGATTTGAATTTAAGTCCTCTAAGATCTCCAAATCCAGAGAACTTTCCTCAGTATTATTCTGGCTTCCCTCTTTTTTTTTTCTAGAGTGTGCTGTTTGTGATTACAATAATGCCTGATTTTAATCCTTTAAAGTATGCAAAACATTTAAAAATATTATTTCATTTTGTCCTCACGATTCTGTGAGATCTTTTCTATAGATGTTATTATGTGGGTAGAGTGCTGGCTCTGGAGTCAGGAAGACCTAAATTTAGGCCCCATTTCAAATACTTAACTAGCAAATCACTTAACCTCTCTCTTGCCTTGATTTGCTCAAAGATGGGAAGTAATATGGGGATAAGAGCTCTTAATTCCCAGGCTTGTTAGAAGGATCATATAAGATAATATCTATAAAGCACTTAGCCTGGCATATAGTAGGAAATACGTAAATGTTATTTTTGTTATTGTCAGTATTATTGTTGGTATTATCATTCCCCTTTTTGAATGAACAAATTCAGACTCAGAAGGATTATGATATATGCATAGTTATACATTTAGTATCTTCTTTTGGCAGGATTTAAACTCAGGTCTCACTAAAGTGAGTCCATAACCCATAACTCTTGTGAACTAACTACATGCGGACTACCTAATACCTAAGAACAATATTTAACCACGGTTAAATATTGTTCTTAGGTATTATTGATTAACCTAGAAGAGAAACTTTTAAATGATACCTGATCATAGTCTGTCATCATCCTGCTCAGATACATTTCAAATTAATTAATCTCATGCAAAACACTAAATATAATGAATACTTTTTGCCCTCAAAAAGTTCACATTCTGCTATGGCATACCAAAAGTACTTTTGTGGCTGTTCAGTTGTTTTTCGGTCATGTGTGACTTTTCATGATCCCATTTGGGGTTTTCTTGGCAAAGATAATGGCTTGGTTTGCCATTTCTTTTCCAGATCATTTTACAGGTGAGGAAACTGAGGCAAACAAGATTAAATGACTTGCTCAGGGTCACACAGCATCTGAAGGCAGATTTGAACTCATGAAGATGAGTCCTTGTGATTCCAAGTCCAAGTCTATCCACTGCTTCATATATATATATATATATATATATATATATATATACACACATATTTATATAAAAGGAAAGAAATGTTTTAAAACAATATTTTTTGAGAAGAAATAGGGCTCTAAAAACTAGAGGGAAGTGGGAAAGACTTCTTGCATGAGATGGCACATGATTTGAGAGGAAATGAAGGACTCCAAAGACAAAAAGTGAGGAAGGATTTCATTCCAGATGTGTGGGATTCAGAGCCTCTTAGAGGCACAGAGATAAAAGGATTATAAAATCATAGATGGAGAGTTTGGAGTAATCTCAGTGGTCATCTGATTCAACTCCTTCTGAGAAAAACAAGAAACAGAGAGTCCAAATTGATGTCCCCATAGTAGAGGTAGTGAGCAGAAGGTCAAGTTTGAGAAGCATCAAACTTGCTGAAATGTGCATTCTAGGATGACCAGATTGTGATGTCTTAAAAGCTAAATGGAGAAATCTGTATTTTCTTTTAGAAGCAATAAGGAGCCTTCAAGAGGCAGCTGTGATTCAGTGATTTAGAGCACTGGACCCAGAATCAGAAAGACATGAGTTCAAATTTAGTCTCAGATACTCCCTAGCTATGTGATCCTGGGCCTAGGAGACAGCTAGGTGGCTCAGTGGATAGAATGCTGAGCCTGGAATCAAGAAGATCTGAGTTCAAATCTAACCTTCAATGCTTCCTGTGTGACCCTGGGCAAGTCACTGAACCTCTGCATGCTTAGGAGTCAGCAAAGTGGCTCAATGGATAGTGTGCTGGGTCTGAAGTTAGGAAGACCTGAGTTCAAACTCAGCCTCATGAAATTCCTAGCTGTATGACTGGGTAAGTCACTTAACCTCTAATTGCCTGATAGAAGGATCCACTGGATCCACCAGAAAAGGAAACAGCAAACTATTCTGTTGTTCTTGCCAAGAAAACCCTATGTATAGTGATGGTCCCTGGAGTCAGGAAGAGTCCAACATGATTGAATTATTAAACAACATCAACAACAACAAAGGAGCTACTGAGGATTCTTGAGGTATCATTTGTTCAGAATAAAGAGAAAGGGACTATCACAATTTTATAAGTGTTAACTTTAGCTGGTGTAAGTGATGCACTGCTTCTGGTGATAGCCAGTGAGAAAGCAGATATATAGAACTAGATTTCAATAGGAATTAATAACATTAGAAAATATGGCACATAAGACTTTCCTTGTGTAGTGCATTCATTTGTTCATTTGCTCATTCCTTCCACAGGCATCCCTCCACCAGTAAACATGTGCCCATATTTCCTTTGTGCCAGGAACTATAGAAGTCATTATCCCTGTCCTCTAGAAGTTTAATTAGAAGGAGCTGAAGTTGAGGATGGAATAAGCACAGACACTTCAGTGGTTGTTGTTCAGTCTTAGGTTATGTCTAACTCATTGTGACCCCATATGGAGTTTTCTTGGCAAAGATACTGGAGTGGTTTGCCATTTTATTCTCCAAAGGACTAAAGCAGACAGGTTGTAATTTGCCCAGCATCAGATAGCTAATGTTTTAGGCCAAATGTGAACTTAGGTCTTCCTGATTCCAGGCCAAACACTCTATCCACTGAGCCATCTGGTTGTTCTACACTTCAGTAGAAGGTAGTAAGAAAACTTGTTCTCAATCTTGTGGTTGATTACTATGTTAGAAGAGTGATCTAGTAAAGCTGGGGGACTGATAATTATCTGTGTGTTTGCCTAGGGTAAAATAATTACTAAATAGCAATTCCAGAGTAACTTTCCCAAAGAGAAAAATAAGTCATTATTATTACAGAATTATTAATTACTATTTATGAATCAGGTGTGCAACTAATGAATATATTTAAGCTGAATTCTTTCCTTATGTGCATTATAACTCAGTACATTTTTATGTGACAATCAATTTGTTTTCCTGAAAGTAAAATATGATGACCTACTTGCAGGTAACAGATCAAATAGTGTTCATATCACATCTCTCTTCCAAGGGAGCTCTTCTTGAAATGGGCATTGTTCTAAGCCAGTGATAGTGAATCTTTTAGAGATGGAGTGTGTGGCCCCACCAACACCCCACACACCCCTGAATGAGTGCCATGCCCACACACCTCCAGAGACGGTGTGCCATGCCCCTCACCCTGACCAAGTGCCCTGCCCCACCCCCTCTTGCCCCACACAGGGGAGGGAGAAAGCACTCCCATTGGGCTGCCGGTCAGAGGGGCAGGTTAAGAGAGGAATGGAGTATAGAGAGGGGGAAGGGAGTGGCCCCAGCACTCTGCTCCCCTCCAGCTCTGCCACCTGTGAACTGCTCACCTTACCTACTATGTGTTCCCATGGGGCAGCTGGACAGAGGGGTGGGGGGTGTGAAAAAATGTCATTAGGCATGGTAGAGAGGGGAAGGGGAGAAGCTCTGCCTGAGTGTCTCTGCCCTTCTAGGAATGAACTCTGGGGAGAGGGGGAGGGCAGCCATGTGCCCACAGAGAATGCTCTGTGAGCCATTTTTGGCAGCCATGCCATAGGTTCACCATCACTGTTCTAAGCTATTTGAGAGCAGAGACCATATCTTGTTTACCTAGTAATATCCTTACACTAGCACAGTGTTCTGCACATTATATGGACTTAATAATTCTTTTTATTTGTTTGTACAAGTGATGAATGAAAAGAATGCTGGATTTGAAAATCAAAATACCTGGGTTTGAATTCTTGCTTGTACTCTCTGTGTAAGTTTGAAAAAGTCACTTAAGTCTTCCTAGAATTTATTTTCCTTCTCAATAAAGTGAGGGTGTTGAGCTAGATGACCTCTAAGGTACCTTCTGATTCTAAATCTATAATCCTTAGGAAGGTTAATTTTTGCTCAGAAATCTAATCACAGGATCAAAATTGTAAAGAGGGAAGGGTTCCTTGGAGGCTGTCAAATCTGATCCTCATGTTTTAGAGATGAGAAAACTCGGAGTCAGAGCGGTTGGGACTTGCCTGTGTTCACACAGGTAGTAAATATTGGAGTTATAGTTAAATTCCAGGTCCTCTGACTGCAGAGCCATTATGCAGAACTACCTTCCTCAAACCTTTGTTAAGTCACACATAAATCGACCAGTAATTAAATCCTGACTCTCTGTTGGATCTGGACATGATGCCATAGATCCCTCTCATCATACATTTATTTTGTATCAAAGAAAAGGAAGTTCATATGATCAAAGGGTCATAGTTCTGGAACTGGAAGGGGTCCCAGAAGTCATCCAATATGGTGCCTTCATTTAATAGAAACTAAAGCCCACTCAGAGTCACGCAGGCAATAAGGGACAGGCATCTATGTCCTCAGACTCCTAACACAGTGCATTTAAATGGTCTTTTTACATCATGTACTGTTCTTCAGAAGATTAATATTTTCTCTTTTTTCCCCCAAATCAATACAATTTAGCTTGGGAATGCACAAATTATATGTATGCATATATATATGTAAATAAATGCCTTAATACTAATGTAGCACATTAATTTCTTTGTAAGAACACATATTTGTTTACCTTTAAGCTTATCTTAGCCTTTTTGGGGGAGGAACAGGGCAGTTAGGATCTGTTGAGCCCCTCTTAGTAACCTAGAGCTAGGCAAGTATCTGTAAATGTGCTCAACTGTAATTCATGCTTTGAAACGGTGTCAGCTCTCTCCTTTCTATTAAGATAAATTTTTGAAGGACAGGAAGTAAATTACTGACATTTTAGACCACCAAGCCTTGATAAAGTGCTGCTTCAGCTAGCAGTGTTAACGAAGGCACGTGCAAAATGACATTACATCTTATTAAAGATTATTATAGAAAAGTGCCAAGGTATTGGTGAATCTAGCCAAGAGATTTAAAAAACCCAACACATCTAAACTGTACCTGAGCAGTACTGATTAGCATAAAGAATTATCTAGCTCCCTCTCACATGGATAAAAATTAGAGGTGGAAAAGACCTTTTATATTCTCTTGTTCACTGCCTAGCCTGAGATGTGAATGATTCTTGTGATTTTATCAGGAAGGTCGGCATATTTAACTTTCCCCCAAATGAATTTAATGTTGAATAAATTAGGGCTGGTAATATTATAATGAATGGAAGCCAGTGACTGAAGGTTTGACAAAAAGAGAGGCTTTAAAGATATAAAACATTTTTTCCATCTCTGTGTATATGTACGTGTTTGTATGTGTGTGCTTGTGTGTGTGTGTGTGTATGTATGTATGTATGTATGTAGAACAAGGGTAGTGAATTGTCTAGATCTCGTTTTATCTTTAATTAGCCAACTCAGTGACTTCCAGCAGTGTGCTACACTGGTATGTGTCCCATGCTACAGGAGAGATTTTTGAATCTTGTTCTTTGCTCTAGGAAAGACTGAAAAATATCATGAATTTGACTCGCATGCTGTTCTGTGGGGAGTGTTGGTAGCATTATCCAAACAGCCCTCCCACTGTCTGATTTATTGGCTTAGAGAGAACTTGTACACCTGACCTCCTGAGGGAGCTGCATAGCTGAAATTTGGGTGCCATGATGATAATAACAGTTTGAGAGAAAATGAAATAGGCTATAAAGAGAGAGGAAATGGAAAATATAAACTATTGTACAGTGTCATGTTCATTTACAGTACTATATAAAATAATGAAAATGTTTTTCGATAACCTTTGTTGATTTTTATAATGTGAAATACGTTTCATGGAAAAAGACAATGAATGTGGAAAAAAATTAGAAAACTACTTTTAGCATTTGACTTAAATTTGTGCATTGTTTACCATGGGTTTAGAGTAGAACATTTCTGGCTTTGATTCTTCATAGGTATCATCTCAGAAAATGAAATATTGAGAAACATAGATATAAAGATATTGATCTCTCAAAGTTCTCAGAAACAGACAAATAATTATATTTTACATATTGATAATGTAGAACAAAGAATGAAGAACAGAATGAAGAAACTGAATGCTACAGACTTGGCTTCTACACTGGAATACCTCTGGGATTCTGGGAAAATCACTTAATCTTTTGGGGCCTCAGTTTCTTCATCTATAAAATGAAAGGGTTGAACTAGATTTTATCTAAGGTCCATTCCAGTTCAAAATCTACCTGCAGTCTTAGGATTGTCTCTCCTTCACTCAGAAGGAGGTAGAACTCTTCCCATCAGCCATTTTTCCACCCCAAGATTGAAAGGTTCTGTGATTTTTTAAAAATTCGTCTCTTCTATTAGTGAGACTGGTCACAGTCTCTTTGTTAGTATATGGCATTTAAGATTTGCTGGGGTAAAATCTGTATCACCTTGTGGCCAACTTGGTGATGTGTTTCTCTACACTAAAGCTAAGTTTGTCCTTGTGGAATAGATCATCATCATTCCTGTACTCAGAGCCTTTCCAGGCTGTGAAGGGCTGTCAGAACTTTCATTCAGCTGGCTTCATCTTCAGGAAATCAAAGTCACCTGCACAATGGGGCATTAGGAGAGAATCTTAGAGGAGGCATTTCTTTCAGTTTGTATTTGTGCCTTTCACCAGTCAACATACATTATCAGCTCTACTGTGGCCCCTGTATACTTAAGAGAAAAAGAATATATAGACATACATGCCTCTGGATAGAAATGCAACAAAACAGACCTCCAGTGTGACTATTTTTGCCTGTTAAAAAATTCAAAACTTAGTCTCTTGATCAGAAATATTAAGTAGATGTCAACTAGATTATAAGATCTTCTCTATCTTTATATATCCTTTATATCATCTAGCAGGGTGCCTTTACAGAAAAAAAACATTTATTTGTTGTCTGCAAACCATATACTCAAGAAACTTGGACCTGTAAATCAAAGAATTATATTCATGCAAATACATTTCGC
Source organism: Gracilinanus agilis (assembly GCF_016433145.1). NCBI lineage: Eukaryota > Metazoa > Chordata > Mammalia > Didelphimorphia > Didelphidae > Gracilinanus > Gracilinanus agilis. The sequence goes on from NC_058130.1 coordinate 527,588,831, forward strand.
TTTCATCTCTGAAAGATAGAATGGGGAAAAATAGATGTATTGTGATAAGTAACCCACAATGAGAGGAAGCATATAGCACAGTGAATCAGAAGATGGCTTCAGAATCAGAAAGACCCTGGTTTGAGTTCTACCTTTAAGATATAGTGACCTTGTGACTCAAGGCAAAGTACTTAACCTTTCTGTGATTGAAAAAGGGAGCCCTAATGTCCAGTGGTAGAAGGATGTTCCCTCACCAGCATTTCCCTATACTATTGAAATCACAGGTTCAGAATGCTCTTTCCCTATATGTAGTTCAACAAATTATTAAATACATATAAACTTCATTTCATTGAACTGTTTCAAAAGATTATGCTGAAAATCCCAAGTTAGAAACTGCCTAGGAGAGAGGGTACAGTGCTTTTTTACAACACAGTGTGCCACTTGAGGATTATACCACAGCTATTGAAATATTATAACATTTATATCGAGAAATGATCCATATCACAACTCTTAATGGCAAATATATGGACCTAGATTTGTACAGATCCATAGCTAGCATGGGATAGATGGGGCTTTGTCCCAGGGTGCTGATGACCTGGGGGACACACCTCCTTCATTGATTACTGCTACCCTGTCTTCTTCATCATTGTCTGGTATTTTTCAGACTAACCACTCCCAGGTGACAAGACCAAAAGAGTTCTCTATCAAGGTTCAACTTCCCCACAAAGGACTGAGAGCAAAACTTTGGGCAACCAATTCCCTACCTCTACCACTTTGACTGTTGACAAAGCCAAGTTTTCCCAATATCCCTTCACTAAGCTCCATTCTCCCCGCCTGAAGATAGAGTCACTTATAATTCTTATTGTTTAATTCTACAAAGTCTAATTATCTAAGTCAACAATTGGATATCAGATATGATTGAACGTGTTATTGTTCTCTGTTATCTAAAATTGCATACTTAGAAATCAAGGTAATTAAAGAGCAAAGTTATAACCAAAACCAGTTTATATAATCAGTTATTCTAAATCTATGGGTGTTTATTAGGTACCTATGTGCCAAGCACTGGGCTAAGTGCTGGAAATACAAAGAAAAGCAAAAATAGCCCCTATATTCTGAACCAAAACATAACCTTCACCATATTATATTTAAAAATCTGGTTAAAAGTTTGGATCACAAAATGGACCTATTAAATATTGATTATGATAGCTACCAGCCACCCCAGAGTAATAATTTTTAATTTTCATCTTAATGAAATGAATATCAAGAAATTTGCCCCTGGTTGTGATGTTTGTCCCTGGAGCTTGTCACTAGGTCAGGTTATTTGATGGAGCATACTTCCTATATCAAAATTGGAATTTGGGTTTTCCAGCATTGTATTTTCTTTTCCACTGTATCAAGATGCCACTATGATCAAGATGTTGGAAATCTCCAAACAAAAGAATCTTTTAGGATGTTCTTAATAAATTATAGGTCTTAGGCTTTTTTCTAGTTGAAGAATCATTTGTTTACTTTATTATGTATGAGATACAGATTATGGACCTTTTTAAAAAACTGATAATAACCTAGCTTGTACCTATCATTGTGTACCACATTACACACATTGCCTTAGATTCCTTGTACAGATCAATGATAGTTTAATGACAGAAAAATAAGTGAGGGTAAGCTTGTCTTAAAATGTACTATAATGTGATGGAATAGTATTGTGCTATAAGAAATGACAAGCAGGAAGGCTTCAAAAAAACCTGAGAAGATGTATATGAACTCATAGAAAGTGAAGTGAGCAGAACCAGAAGAACTTTGTACACAGTAAGGGCACTATTGTAAGGCTGATCAACTATGAAAGACTTAGCTACTCTGATAAAGACAATTATCTTAGACAGTTCCAAAGGTCTCATGATGAAAAATGCTCCCTACCTCCAGGGAGAGAACTGATGGACTCTTGAAAACAGATTGAAACATGCTTTTTAAAATTTCTTTACTTTTCTATTTTTTGTTGGGGGGTAGTAGAATGTGCATTTTCTTTTGTGACATGGCTAATAAAGAAATATATTTTGAATGATATCATATGAGTATTGATATAGTGTTTGCCTTCTCAAGAGGTGTAGGAGCTGTAAGTGAAGCTGCCCAGCAGCTCTAAGAAGATTCCTAGTGGGTACGACACTCAGAAAGGAGAACCAGGGACTGAGAGAAAATGGGTTACAGATTAAGGACTAATGGAAAGAGAACATAAGGTGAGAATAAAGACAAGCAGACATAGAAAGTTCTGGCATAAGGTAGTCAGACAGTGAGTAAGCTCTGGTGGACAAGAGCTTAATCCTCAACCAACATATAGCTACTTTTATTGGGGTTACAACAGTATAGGGGAAAGGGAAGAGCCAAGTGGTCTGATACTTTAACATTATAAGGTAATCATCATGAGATACAAACTGCTGGATTCTAAGACAATACCCAGATCAGGAGTTCATATGGCCTAAGGCATCTATGGTTGTTTGATACATATGTTAATTGACTGTTTTAGGTAAAATAAGGAGACTGAGATAACTGACCAGCCTTTGGAGTGGAACCTTAGGGAAGGGCTAGGAATTTGGCAAGGTTGAGGTTCAGTTACAGAAATCAATCATGAGCAATACAAGAGTCAGTTTTTGAGCACTCTTAAAATAATATCATCATTAATGTATACCTGGATTGCTACAGTAAGGAGGGAGAAAATTTGGAAATCAGAATTTTAAAAATGAATGTTGAAATTCTTTATATGGAATTAGAAAATAGTTAATGAAATAATATAAAATATATTAAAAATAAAATTCTGTATTTACTAGAATCATAGAATTAGATTTGATCCACCTAGTCTAATCCTACAACATCCCTTTAAGTAATTATTTAGACTTGAGTTGAATAGCTCCAATGTTAAGAAAATATTGCTTCCAAAGGGAGTGGACCATTCTAATTAAAAAGTCCCTCTCTATACTTTAATCTTTTAAATTGCTCCATAAGCCCATTGCTATAGGTGTTTTGTCCAATGAATGCCCCCAAGTGCCTTCTCATCCTGTGGGACTCATCCATGTCATTCCATGAATCTCACCCAGGATCCATTTTTGGATTCATCTTTGGACTAAGTGAAATATACCTTCCTGTGATTTTTGCCCAAATGCTCTTAGTTCTATCCTATCCCTCAGAAACACAGAAAATGTCAAATATCTCATTCACATGATAACACTTCAAATGTTTAAAAGCAGCTTCCATTTATGATGTGTCATGTCTCCCTGAGCCTTCTCTTAGTCATTCATTCTTTCACCAAACATTAATGTACTGTGGTATGAAACTGTGTTCTAGGACTTCAGCACCATCAGTCAACTCCAATAGCACCCTGGGACCTCCCTCAGTATCAGAGGCCTCCTCAATCTGCAAGTCCTTTTTGCATATAATAAGCCCTCAATGTGTAAGTTCCTTGAGGTCAGGGCTGATATCACTCTTTCTATTTCTTGAATTCATATCCCTAGTACTTAGCACAGTGCCTGATGTAAAAGTCTAATGGATGCTTGCTATCTTGCTTTTCACTTTAGAGCCAAAATTTTGCGTGGACTTACTTTACCTTATTATTGTAATATCCTAGAATTAAGGTAGACTATGGGGATCTGTGGGTACCTTAATGGCACCATAGAGCAGAGTCCCAGGGGTAGAGTCAGAAAAACTCTTTTGCATGAGTTCTAGTGGGGGTTCCTACACTTTTTCTCTGTGTGACCCTGAGCAAGTCACTTAATCCTGTTTGCCTCAGTTTCCTCATCTGCAAAATGAGCTGATGAAGGAAATGGCAAACCACTCTACCATCTTTGCCAAGAAAATGTCAAATGGACTCATGAAGAGTTGGTTATAACTGAAAATGACTCAGCAACAATAATGGGGACCTGTGTATTTTGTTTGTAATAGTCTCTTTTGATTTCTTTGCTTTGAATTGTTTATGTAACCTGCCTTACCCTTCTGTCTCTTGTACTTCCCCAACTTTAGTGCCTATTTCCCCTGTTCTGATTCATTAAGCCTGTGCTACAATGCTTGATCCTTGTGCGTCCAACCCTTGGTCCTGAAAACTGATGAGTATATCTATCCTGATTTAGGCTACAGAGTCCATGAAAAAGCTTGTATCCACCTTCATTTCTCAGGTCACCTTAGCCAAGGGCCATCAGTCCCAAATGGCACCCAGGCACCTCTCAATGGGTGAAAATTCCATTGCTATCTAAGACGTTTGCGATGAACTTGTGTGAAACTTGTGTTTCTGTTCTGTGTCACTATGAGCACTGAATGTGGGCTCGACAATATAAACAATCCAAACCAACCCAAATGCTGTTTTCCTTCAACAGGATGACAATAGATTAATGTTATTATCCAACAAATGTAATATATATCATGCCCATTAGGTGGCACTGTATTCAAGCCACCAACCAGCTCTGGCACAGGAATAGGCAAACTTTTTAATCTTACCATGCCACTTGGTGGAGGCGTTAAATAGTTTAAAGCCAACCTGCCAATTTCATAATTTAGCATTGGGGCTATAGAATATTGCCTCCATATTATTATTAGAAATCCATGACTCTAGCTATACATCTTGTCTGGAATTTCTTCTCAGTCAGTGATTTCCTATATTCATTAGACAGTGATAGCCAACCATCTATGGCCACGTTGCTTATTTGACACAGCAAAAAGGAAAGGAAAGGAGAGTTAAGGCTCCAACATGATTTCCCAGCTCTGCCGATACACAACTTCCTGTAAAAAAGGTGTTACAGCCAAGGAAACATGGTTCAGGGTCAGGAATTATGCCAAAGGAAAGGAGAAGTAAAGGGAGAAGAGAACTATTTTATTAATCCAGGGAATTTTTAAGTTGCTGACAGTTCCTGCAATTCCAGACTTGCCTTTGCTGCATAGACTGTCTTCATCTACTGTCTACATCTCCAGATCCCATGGATTTGAGGAGGAATGGTCTTTTTTCTCAGCTCTTCATCCTCTGGTCCTAGTCAGCAGTAGAAGGAGTTGTAGCTGATAGTGATCCTGAACCCAAAGCCAATTGTTATTCACCTACAAGGTGGTTTGTGAACCTGGCTACAGTGGCAAGTGTAGGTACCCCAGTTCCTGGTTGGATGGCATGAAAACCAGAGTCTCAAGAAATCAGTGTGATTGTTATGAATCTCTGCCTTTGTATCTCCCATACTTTGCATGATGGAAAGGAAGTCTGAATCTGAAGGGCAGTGCCACTTGTGTCTCAGGCCACAGCAGCAATAGCAATGTGTGGCTGCTGCTATCTACATGGACTCTCTCAAAGCAGGGGTTCTTTATTGTCCACTCATAGGTCTTGTCACTTTCCAATCTCGGACAAATCTGTTTTCCCCATGAGTATTTCTGGGGGAGGGGGTGGCAAGGAGTGTTAAGCTCTCCATAAAAATGAAACAGCATTATAGCAATAGCTGTAGGAATCCTTGGAGTTAGGGGTGTTGGGGTGATGAGAATTTAGAGGCAGCCAGGCAGCACAGTGAATAGAATGATGTAGCTTAAATCAGAAAGACCTGGATTCAAATTCTACACCAGGCACTAGTATGGCTCTGGGCAAATAACAAAACCTTACCCAGTCTCAGTTTCTCTATCTGTAAGTTAAGGATAATAACACCTATCTCCCAGAGTATTGTGAGAATCAAATGAAATAACATGTGTAAAGGACTTTGCAATCCTGAAAGTGCTTAAAGGTTAGTTATTAATAGTAACCAGACCACAAGCAAGTATCATATCTAGATCTTTCAAAGGTATTCAGGCTAACCAAGCCTTCCTTCTTTCTACTGGAATCTACACCATTATGAAATACTGTGTTGTCTTTGCCTCAAAGTAACAATGAAATTATGTGTATTTGGTTTCCCTTTCATTCTGCAGTGTCAGCAAAGTGTCATGTTGCACAAAAAGATAGGCAGTCTTGATGAGGCTGAGACATGGATATTTTGGGCTCCTGAACCATACTTTTTGAGTTTCCTTTGGTAGTCATATTGCACATAACAAAGATCAGAATTCATTGGTATTATCTACCAGTTTTTCTTCTTTTATTGATGTCTCTCATGAAGATGTGGTCCTTCTCTTTTCTAAAGCCAATTGCTCTACCTATATACTTTATCCCATCTATCCCCTCCTACATTTTTATGAAATTGGTCTAATAATGATCCCCCTCTCAATATTTTAATCTCCTCTTCTCAATTTCTTCCTTCTCTGCTACTTACAAACGTACTCTGACCTGACCCTATCATCCCAATAATCAGTAATCCTATGTCTTCCCTCTATTTTTTCAAACACCTAGAAAAAGGTGTTTTATAATCATTGCCTCTGCTTCCTCTATTCTCACTCATTTCTCAATGCCCTATAGTCTGACTTCTAATTTGATCAATGAATTTAAACTGAACCATGTAAAGTTGTCTGGCTCAGCCCCAGCAGGGCTAGTTAACCCTTAGCCAGGGTACTCGGTGGTGTTTTATGCAAGGGTTCCACCTATGCAGCCTCCTCTAGGAGAAGAAGGCCTCTCTGGAACTAATCTCTCCAGAAACCAGGAAAAGAAGGCCAGTTACTCACTCACTCAAGATGAAGTACAAAGATAAAGATCCAGGAATAGTCCTCCAAGAAGCAGTCTAAGAGCCAAAGTCAAGGTCCAAGCCAAAAGTCCAGTCCAAAACCACTTTCAAAAGCCAAGTCACCAGCTGAAGATCCCCCGACAGGAAGTTCAGAACTTTTTATAGTCCTTTTTCCATATCCTTTCCTGTCCCTTCCTCCACTTTACAGGAACCAATTGCAGTCTTGCAATTTGCTTAGCACTGCCCAGGGGGTGGTCTGTGGCCTCTGGAGTTGTCACTCACTTTAGTAAGTGACTTGGGAACTCCCTTACTTAGTATTAAGTAGGGGTATTTAAGTTTTTGGTTGATTAATTTTAAAATTGCTGATTGATAGACAAAGAAAGTTTGATTGACTCTTCACAATCTCCCCTGTGATTCTTTGGGAGACTAGTCTCCCCAATGAATCACCTAACATAACAAGCTTATACCTCTAAAGATCTTTTAGCTAACAGTGCATATAATATTGCACTTTCTAAGAGGAAAATACAATAGTGAGAGATAAGAGGGCAATAAAAGAGAGAGAAAGCAAATCCAATGTTTGCTAGGTGCATTGACAAAAAGCCAATTAGGGGTCAATCCCCTTTGGCATAAGAGTTCACATTCAGAATAAATATATTCAACCCCATTCAGTTAAATCAACTACATCCTAAAGTTCATTCTGGATCTTCTGATACAGTGTAGGTTTCTTTATGGCACATTCTTCAAACAGTTCATTTTCTTGATTTGGGGAGTTAGTGAGCTTCTTTTCCTGAAATTTTTCTTAAGAAATTTTAAATCTTGGATTTTACGAAAATTATACAATCCCCCTAAGGAGGGTGTTGACCAACACCTGGGTCAACTTAGAATACATGTTCTAGTTATGGGGTATATGAGTCAAGTATTGAAAGAAAAACCAAAAACATAAATAGAAGAAAAAAATTAAACTTTGGGAGAAAAGAAAATCAAAATCAAAAACAAAATATCAAAGTATATGTATTTAAAAATTTCAGGGTAAAAAAAAGAATAAATCCATAATATGTTCTTAAATCAGGGTTCAATTAAAGTGATTCCTGTCCCACAAGTCTATAGGACAAATACAGTAATATTACACTTACCCATTGGCAGCCAGGACTACAGAAAGTTCCAATACTATAAGAGAGAGAGAGAGAGAGAAAAAAAAAGAAAGACTGGATTTTGACCTTGTGCTTCTTTGCACTGTACAATGGCTTTTTTGTGATCCCTTCTCCTAGAATTAGATGCAATTATTAATCACAGTCTCACAATATTTAACAATGAATGGCAGGTTTCCATAGTCTAAGTTTTTGGGTACATATTGATATTAGAGCAAATGGATATTTGAAATTCCTTCTATTGCAAAAAAAAAGATTAATAGTGATTATATGTACTTTAAGTACAAGAAATAAGAAAGGGAAAAAAAACAAATATTCTTATTGCAAATGAAAAGAAAAGCAGTAATAAAAATTTAGGAATTAAATGTCTTCCTGAAACAGTGTCTACCTGTCTATGGACTTTTATCTCAAATGCATGTGACAAAATACACTCAATCAGTGTCAATAGAAGGGACTCTCTTTACATCATATGAACAATGAGTCCAAGAGTCCTTTTCTCCAATTTTGATAGCTGTTAGAGTGGTTAACAGTACTTATAATGGACCTTCCTAGGCAGACTGAGTTGCTCCAGTGCATTGGAAGTTCTTTATGTATACCTTATCTCCTGGGTTTAGGTCATGACGTGAAAAGTCTATAGATCCTGCTTGTATTGCAGCTCTAGATTCATGGAGTTCTCCCTGTATATAGGAAGAAATAGAAGTGTCCCCCCACCCAAGTACTAAAAAAGACTTAGCCTGTATAGGGGGATGTCCAAAAAGCATCTCATATGGCGAGATGTGTAGATCTGCCCTGGGCCCGTTTAGGAGATAAAATAGAGCTAGACGGAGAGCTACAAGCCATTTTAAATGAGTCTCAGTGCATACTTTGCCAATCATAGTTTTAAGTTCTCTGTTCATTCTTTCAACTTAGCCTGAGCTGTGGGGATGATATAGTACATTGAATTTAGGAGATACAGTTGTCAATTCTTTATGGCCAATGACTTTTTCCTTAACTCTTATCCTTTTTGACCTCTCTGTACCTTTGGACATAGTTCTCCTGAATACTCTCTTGATAGGTTTTCATAACATCACTCTCCCTTGATAATCCTGTCTGCTTGAACATTCCTTCTCAGTCTAGGTCCCTTAACTATGGGCATTGTCTGAGGCTCTTTGTCCTGAACCTTCTTTAATTCTCTCTCTGTGTTCTCTCTCAGTGATCTCAAGAAATTTCAAGGTTTTAGTTACCATCTCTATGTTAAAGATTTCTAGATAACTGTTTCTCTTGGTAATCTTAGTTCTCTCCTGTGCTTCAGTCCTCCATCACAAATTACTTAGTGGACATTTTGAACTAGATGTCTCATAGGTACCTCAAACTCAATAGTCTGAAACAGAACTTATTATCCTTCTATCCCTCTTTCAGAATAACCTATTATTATTGAGGATATCATCATCCTTCCAGTCATACAGGTTGACAACCTCAGAGTCATACTCAGCTACTCATTATGTTTCACCTTGCAGCCTTGTCAACTCCACCTCCGTGACATGGCATTTGTCCCCTTTTTTCACTCATCTGTCAAGCAATCTTGTTTAGACACTCATAACCCATTCTGTAGACCATTGATATTTCTCCCAGTTGATCATTCTGTCTCTAGTATCCTTCCACTCTAATCTATTCTCCACATATTTTCCAAAGTGATATTCTTAAAGAATATCTTTCCTAAAGAATTCCTAAAGAACTCAACTCCTTGGTTGAGTATTTTAAGGCCTTCTGAAGCAAGTTTACTTCTGTTTTGAGTCTTATTATGTAAGTCTTTATACACACTGCAGTTCATTCAAATTGGCTTTCCTGCCATTTTTCATATGAAGCATTTAGTTTCTCATCTCTGTGTCTTTGCCTAAGCTTCCCTCAATGACTGAAATATAATCCTTCTTCATTTTTGCCTCTTATAATTCCTCACTTCTTTCTAAGCTTAGCTCAAATGCTTCCTCCTAAATATTTCTGATTCTTTCTACTTGCTAGTGACTTTTCCCTGAAGTGACATTTTCATGACTTTTTATGTATTTCATACATATTTAAATATGTCTACATTGTTTTCCCTTGATGGAAAGCTTCTTAAAGAGAGATGTGGTTTCATTTTTTTATTCTCAATGTCCAGCCTGACATGTAATTAGTAGATAACTAATAAATATTTACTGATCGATTCCATAGACTAAAATGCCATGTGGGAATTAAGCTCAAGAGAGGTGAGAGATTCTCAAGAAAGAAATTCTGACAGTACAAACAATTCTAATAAAGAAGAAAAAGGTAGCCATTTAATGATAGTTACATAGTTAAACAAGGCAGCAAGGTGTTACAGTGGAGATAGCAGCAGGCCTGGAATCAGGAAGATTCGAGTTCAAATTTGGCCTCAGAATATAATAGTTGCATGATCTTGGGCAAGTTACTTGACCTTGTTTGCCTCAGTGTCCTCATCCATTAAATTAGCTGGAGAAGGAATCAGCAAACCAGTCTAGTATCTTTGCCAAGAAAACCTCAAAAAGGAGTCAGGAAGAATGAGACATAACTGAAAAATGACTAAAATACAAAAATATATAGTTACAAAGGGGTGACACTGACCATTTTGGACAAATACTGAAGTAAGTAAACTAACTTTAGACACACAAAATAATAATATATTCTACACAAATATCAGGATTTTAAAAGCCCCAGATCATCTGAGATTTATGGTGAGGCTATGCTAAGAGCCCACAGAAAATAAAGATATCATTGTTGATATAGCATACTTGGATTTCGGCAAGGCAGCTGACAACATTTCCTCTAGTACCTTTATTACCAATCAAAATAGCAATACGGTCATATGATTAGTTGGATTGGAACTGGTTTAATGAATGGAGTATTGATTCAGGAATCCATGTTCACTTGCACAGAAATAAGAGTGCCTGAATCACCAGGAAGCAGTTGTGAAGAAGGACACCACTGGTAAAGGAAGTGGAAAGATAAATTGTTTATTAAATGCTTACTTTTTTTTTTGGTTGTTTTTCAGAAAGTGGGTAAAACTGAACCACACAGAAACTTACCTGAATTGTGGCCACCTTAGTGGGAAGGAAGTGATAACAGTAGCTTCCCATTTTAGCTAGGTTTCCTGCAAAGTAGGTGGCAAATTATGTTGTTTCTTTTCTTTCTTTCTTTTTAATGCACTAAAGAAGCTCATTACTTATTAATTTGTTTTTACTTTTAAATTTTTTCCGTGTTTACATGATTTATGTTTTCTTCCTTCGTGCCACCCCCCTCCTGGAGTTGACAAGCAGTTCCACTGTTTAATATATATATGTATATATTAACCCTATAAAGAAGTGATAAATCACATGTTTTTTTCTGCATTTCTACTCCCACAGTTTTTTCTCTAGATGTGGATAGCATTCTTTCTTATAAGTCCCTCAGAAGTGTTCTGTATCATTACATTGCTTTTAGTAGCAAAGTTAGTCACATTTGATTGTCCCACAATGTTATTTGTGTATATAATTCTGTGTATAATGTTTTCCTGGTTCTGCTTTTTTCAATGCACATCAGTTCATGTAGGTCTTTCCAGTTCTTATAGAAATCCTTCAATTCATCATTCCTTATAGCACAACAGTATTCCATCACCATCATATACCACAATCTTTTCAGGAATTCCCCAATCAAGGGCATCTCCTCATTTTCCAATTTTTTGCTACTTATAAAGAGTGCATGCAACTATAAATATTTTTGTACAAACAGGTGCTTGCCAATTTTTTTTCTCTTTGCGATATAAACCCAGTAGTGATATTGCTTGATCAACAGGCATGCATTCTTTGAAAGCCATTTGGACATGATTACTAATTGCCCTCCAGAATGGTCAGATCAATTCTCAACTCTACCTGCAAAACATTGTTTTCCCAACTTTGCCATATCCCCTCCAAAATTTATTATTTCCCTTTCCTATCATATTGGTCACTCTGCTAGGTGTAAGGTACGGTACGTCAGAGTTGTTTTGATCTGTATTTCTCAATATAGGAGTGATTTAGAACATTTTTTCATATGATTATTGATAGTTTTGATTTCTTCATCTGAAAGCTGCTTGTGTATATCCCTTGATCATTTGTTAATTGGGGAATGTTTTGATTTCTTATAAATTTGACATAGTTCTTTGTATATGTGAGAAACTAGACATTTGTCAGAGAATTTTGTTATAAATTTTTTTCCTAGCTTATTGCTTCACTTCTAATTTTGGTTGCATTCATTTTGTTTGTGCAAAACCTTTTAATTTAGTATAATCAAAATTACTCATTTTACACCTGTTATTGTTCTCTATCTCTTGTTTGGTCTTAAATTCTTTCCTTTCCCATAGATTTTACAGGTATACTATTCTATGTTCACCTAATTTACTTATAATTTCCCTCTTTATATTTAAGTCATTTACCCATTTTGAATTTATCTTGGTATAGAGTGTATGACATTGATATAAACCTAATTTTTCCCAAACTGTTTTCCAATTTTCCCAGCAGTTTTTGTCAAATAGTGGGTGGTTGTCCCCAAAACTGCGATCTTCGGGTTTATTGTACACTATCTAGCTGAGGACATTTACCCCAAGTCTATTCCCTAAATTGTTTCTAACCTGCTGACAGAATATTAAACTCTCAGCATGCCATAAAATTTGGTGCCCTGGTACAAAACCTTGGGAGCCAAGTCCTTACTACAACTGCATAAATTGATATTATAGGGACCAGCCTTCATGTCAGAGTCCTTTGATTTGCACCAAAATTGCTGTGATAAAATTTCTAATCAGAAAATCCTTGTTGTATTCTTTTAACTGCAGGGATTCTAAGGAGAGTGAATATAAACTCCTGTCATTTAGGACTACATTAAGGTATAAAGACATAATTTGGGGGCAGTTGAGTGCATCAATGGATAGAGCATCAGGTTGGGAGTTGAGGGTATCTGGGTTTAAATCTGGTCTCAGATTCTTTCTAGCTGTATGACCCTGGGCAAGTTACTTAACCTCAGTTGCCTAGGCCTTATTGCTCTTTTGTCTTAGAAAGTATCCATTCTAAGACAGAAGGTAAGGTTCTTTCTTTGTGTGTATTTTTTTTAAGGTATAATATCTCCCAAGATGTCCCTCTGGTATATATGTAACAGCAACACCAAAAGTTTTTCCATGAAATCCACTAGGTATAACCATATCTGGAGTACATTACTCCATTCTAAAAGCTATACTTTAGGAAAGATGATCATATTGACTAGTCTTCTTCCTTTTTTAGTATAAATTTTTATTTTTTCCATATTATATGTCAACATAATTTTTAAATATTCATTTTATATTTTGCAATCTGCACTCTCTCATTCCCAGTCCTCACCCCTCCCAAAAAGGCAGATAATATAATATAAATTGTACATACATTATCATATAATAAATATTTCCCTCTTTATCATGTTGTAAAATAAGACACATATTGCTTTCACCAAAGTAAAACTCATGGAGGAAGTAAAATAAAGGCTGATATGTTTCAATTTGCATTCAGACTCCATTTGTACCTTCTATGGTGGCAGACATCCTTTCTTCGCCATAAGTCTCTTGGAATTGTCCTAAATTCTGGACTTCTTGATAATAGTTAAGTCATTCACAGCTGATCATCATACATTATTGTTGTTACTGCGTACAACTTTCTCCTGGTTTTGTTCACTTCATTTTGTATCACTTCATATTAAGTCCTTCCAGGTATTATTTGTGAGTGTGTGTGTGTGTGTGTGTGTGTGATCATCTTGTATATCATTTGTTATGGTAAAACAGTATTCCATTACAATCACATACCACAACTTGTTCAGCCATTCCTCAATTTATGGACATCGCCTCAGTTTCCAGTTCTTTGCCATGTCTAGTCTCTTCTGGCATTAAAAGACTTAGACCTAAGAGATTCCTTCAAACTCTAAATCAATAATACTATGATACTCACCATTGTTAATTTTGAGGCCAGAAACATATTGCCACATGGTAACCACCTGAAATAATATTGAGGAGATAGCGATTTCAAGCTTCAGTTCCATTATTTATGATATGTGACTGCAGATTAGTTATTCCCCTTCCTGGGGCCTCGGTTTCATCATATGTCAAATGAGGACCATCGAACTGGATGGTAATACTACTAACATTCCATAGATAAATAGAAAAAATAAGTTAGTACTTGGAGCTTAGGTGAAGGATTAGGGACAAATATACAGATTTGGGAGCCATACATGAAGTGATTGAGAGCAATAGCAGTTCTCATGACTGCCTATGCAAATAAGAAAATTCTCTTAGTGGGAGAACATAAAAGAAATAGGAGGAAAATGAAGTATTTTTTTCTTGAATTGGACAAAGAGGAGAGGTTAAAGAAAGAGGACTTAATTAAAAAAAATCATCCTATTGCCAAGAAGTAAAGACAAAATATGGAATGCTAACACATCTTTACATTTGGAAATAACGAGCATATTTATATCTATCACTGGATTTTTAATAAAGTTGAAGGAAAGAATTTAAAATTGTAAAAGAATAAGTTGGGAGGATATAAAAATTAGGTAAATTGACTGAGAGCCAATAAATACAGAACATGTGCCTATTACAGGAGGTTCAGAAGTAGGGAGGTGAATTTAGCCAGAAAAATAGAATGTGGGTCACAGAAATGAACACAATATTTAATATTTTTTGTTTTATTAGTATTGATGAAAGTAGAATTTCCATTTCCCTCATTTTGGAAATTATTTTTTCTAAATGCAGCCTAAAATCACATTTAATTTTTTTGTTTTTGGTTGCGGAGATGCTGAAGTTGTGATCCACCAAAACTGCTTGACCTTTTTCTTAAAAAAATTTTTTTTGATACCTCATATCTTCATATCACTGCAATTTTTTAGAAAAAGGCAAAAAAACATGAGCTTTTTCTTTCCAGACAGAATTCTTCTTCCTTTCCTAGTGGGAAAAACACCCCAACCAACAACCAAACAACCAATAAAAAAAATCCAATATAATGACCATATATGACAAAAGAAAAAAACATTCTGAGTTTAGTAATCCATATCCTCATCATCATAAGGAGAGAAATATGTTTCATTATTTATTTTCTGGAAACTTTATTGACTTCTCAATTATTTCCTATTTGACTTTCTTTGGGGATCTTTTCCATTTATATCAGTGTGGTTAGTATTCATACTGAGTTCTAATTTTACTCTGCATCAGTTCATACAAATCTTCCCACATAACTCCAGATTTTGGTCACTGTTCCAAGGGGGATAATTATCCTCAAAGGGAAAATCTCCCAAGTTTGAATCCATTTTACAGGAGCTCAGAATCAGATACTTCACTAAAATCTAGGAAAACTATACCAAAAGAACTCCTTTGTTCCATCTGTCTTGTGACTGTCAAAGAAAAAATGAAGTCAGCTCTAATACACTGCTTGGTAAAATCACGCTAATGCTTTTTGATTAACCTTTTAGTTTTTAGATGTTTATTAACTCTCCTTTTACTTATTTGCCCTACAGTTTCTTTAGGAGTGTCAAACTCTTTGACCTGTATTTTCTAAGCTCTATCATGTTTTTTAGAAAGTTGGGCCAATTCTCTTTAAACAGTGAAATACTTTGATGTTAAAGAGATCTTAAAATGTTACAAATATTATGTGTATTATTACTTATCATTTATTTTATTAATTATTATTTAATTATTTAATATTGATTGTGGATTTTAGCTGTCTCTTTTTTCAAGACCTGGATGGATTTATTATAAGTTATTTTTAAAAAGTCACATGAGCATAAAATGACAAAAACCATAGAAAATACATTACCCATTTATATTCAAGTGAATCTTGTTAACCATTCAGGAGATGCATTTACTTAAAGGAATATTTGCCTTTAAGTTCTTATTAATAGAACTGAAGGAAAGAACATAAAGTCACATTTCCTTGTGATACTAATGCACCTGAAATGTTTTTAAAATCGGGGCATTCTATATGAAATACAACTCAGTAGTAATTACTACCAGTTCTAATGTGTCTTGCTTTTTTCCTGTGGCAGGCCTTATATCATACTACTCAGGTTTTATAAGTTGATCCTAGGAATTGGCCCCAATCAATGCATTAGAATTTGAGTATGTATCTGTTACTGCTTATGAAGGCAGGTAATCAGTTACATTAAGGCAGCTATATGGTATTGAACCTGAAGTTAAGAAGACCTGTGTTCAAATCCTGCCTGAGATACTAGTTGTGTGATCCTGGGGAAGTCACTTAACCTGTCTGCCTCAGTTTTCTTATTTATAAAATGGAAATAATAATAGTACCTACCTCCCAGAGTCATTGTAAGGAGACAGTCAGATAAATGAGATAATATTTGTAAAGTGTTTTGCAAGCCTTAAAGGACTATTCTAATTATTATTATTATTCATTCTTTGCCACCTGTAAGAATTTCAAGGTACTATTGTAAGGATAAAATGAAGTGATATTTGTAAAGTGCTTTGCAAATTTTAAAGGACTATATAAATAATAACTATTATTATTATTTATTATTTTTTCTGTAGGAATTTCTAGATAAGAAATTCATTTAAGATCTTCTTCAGACTACGTATTAGAAAGCATTTTATTCTCAAACACCCAATTGCAATTCTCTTTTACTTTACTTTTTTCCCTGGTTGAAAGCAGTGAAGCCTATCAAAGTTACTTTTATTTTTCTCTTGGAATTCTGTGCAAATCAAGATGATTTAGGGAATAACTTTATTGAGCATTCCTTCTTAATTAATAGGTGTGAATCCTTTCACTATAAGAATTTATACCAAGGCTCCTTGCATGGTATCATTGTAGCAATCCTTTTTTTTTGTCATCTTTTTACTTGAGACTCATAGGTTCAGAGTTAGAGAGGGAAGGAAACTTAGAGGTCAATTAATTCCTCATTCTAGGTATAAAGAAACTGAGACTCAGAGAGATAATGTGACTTGCCCAAGGCAACGGAGATAGTAAGTAGCAGAGTTGAGATTGGAGGTCAATTTTGATTCCAAATCCAAATTTTAGATTCTCATTTGGAATTGTCATGATTTTCCTTATTTTCTCCCCTCAATGAATAACTTTTTGTGCCTTTTGAGATAATTTATTATCTTAAATATAGTTGTATATTTTAATATATTAATTCTTGAAAAAGATTATTTATTATTTATATA
>NC_058130.1:527615703-527626301 GCF_016433145.1 Gracilinanus agilis
ATATATATATATATATATATATATATGGGGGAGACAATACGTAAATAAGTCTGTACATATAAGATGTATGCAATATAAATGAAAGTAACCTTAGAGAGAAGGGTCTGAGAAAAGTGGAAATGGACAAGAAGACCTAAAATAGAAGATGACCTTTGAATGGAATCTTACAGGATGTCATGGAACCCAAGAGTCAGAGGTGAGGAGGGAGAACATTCCAGATGTGAAGGGGACAACCCATGAAAATTCACAGAAACAGGAGATACTATTATTTGTGAATTACAATAAGTAAGCCAAGATAACCTAGTAGAGTGTGTGGATGGAGAATAAAGCATAAGAAGACTTAAAGTTCCTAGATGTCAGATTGTGAAGGACTTTAAATGCCATTCAGAGAATTTTTCAAATTTTATTCTAAAGCTAATGGAGAACTCTTGGAGTTTACTAAGTTATAGGTGGCATGGTCAGACACTTTGGCAGCTAAGGGATGTGGGGAAAAGATGAGATAGAGAGAATAATTAGAAGACAATAATTCAGATAAGAGGTGAGGAGAGACTGTGTAAGGTTGTTGGCTTGGTGAGTGAAAAAAAGATGACATATCTGTAGTAAAAGGACTAAAGATGAAATCTTGAGTGAGTGGGAAGAGTGGTGGTGCCACTGGCAAGAGAGAAGTGTTTTACAGTGAAGAAGCTAATGAGTTCTATTTTGAATATGTTTAATTTGAGATGTCTTTACAATATGTAGATCTAGATATACAAGAGATAGTTGGTAATGGGAAACCAGAGCTGAGGAAAGAGATTTAGGGCTAGATATGCTGATCTGGGAAAGCAAATTAATTAAAAAAATCAGTAAATTTTGAAGTTTGGTAGAACAGGAATAGGCAACTAGATGGCACAGTGGAGAGTGCCAGACCTGGAGTGAGGAAGACTCACCTTCTTGAATTCAAGACTTATCTCAGGCTAGCTGGGTGACCCTGAGCACGTCACTTATCCCCATTTGTCTGGAATTCTCATCTGTAAAATGAGCTGTGAAGGAAATGGCAAACCACTCCACTATCTTTGCCAAGAAAACCTTAAAGGGATCATGAAAAGTGATGAAAAATGACTAAAAGACAACAAAGAACATGAATGCATGAAGTAACTGAATGAGAAAGCACATAGCAAGTGCTTATTATGTAAGGGACACATTACTAAACACTGGACATACAAATGTAATCAAAATAGTTCTTGGCCTCCAGTTGTTTATATTCTATTAGGGAAGATAACATACCCAAAGGCATCTTCTCAGGAAGGAGTGATTGAGATTTGTTTATGTATATATTTTTATCTATCTCTCCAATAGTTTCTGTAAGAAATTCCCAGTTTTTGTCCAGCTTTTGGTCCATGCATTTTGTAGACTTGTGAGTTTAAAACTAATATTCTTGAAGAAAACTGAAGTTAGAGGTCCAGAAAAAGCTATTATGCAGCTCTGAAATTTGCATATACTATCTGCTGGGCTCATCAGAGGTGAATGATAGTTTTCACCCCACTTAGTTACAAGCCAATCTAGATGCAGTTATTTGCATAAGCAATTTGATTGGTAAACATAGCTCTATACTTCTATTTTGCAAACTTTTGAGGAACAGAAAACTCTTTGGTTATTTTAACCCATTTTGAGATCATATTATCCTTGCCTACAGCCAACAATAGAAGTAACAGCAAAAGTAAAAAAAAAATAACAACAGATAAGATGTGGCCAGAGATGTTAAGAGGAAAAGGAGAACACAGATTTTTAATGTATTTTGATAAGGTTATATGAAAATACAGACAAAAGTGAATAGTAAAATATGGAGGCAGCTAAGTGGCACAGTCCTTGAGTTAGGAAGACCCAAATTCATTTCTGACCCCAGATACTTTATGGCTGTATATCCCTGGGCAAATCATTTAACCTCTCTGCCTCAGTTTCTTGAACTGTAAAATGAGGATCATTACAGTATCTACCTCCCACGATTGTTATGAAGATCCACTGAGATAATATTTAGATTTAATTACCATTCTTCTGCTGATACTCTCTCATGCTGACTTCCATTCTCTCATTTTTTTCTGCCTTTCATATATTTAGAAGTAGTTGTCCAATAAATACCTTTAACAACATGCTGAAAACCGAACTGATTATCTTTTTCTCTAAACTTTCTCCCCCCTTACTTTCTTATTATTGAGGACAATATCATCCTCATGCCTGGACTATTGCAATAGCTCACTTGGGGATGTGCCTGCTTAAAGCCTTTCCCCACTCCAGTTCGTTACCATTCAGCCCTTCAAAGTGATTTTTCTTAAGGCAGAGGCCCAGCCCTGTCACCTCCCTACTCTACAAACTCCATTGGCTCCCTGTCACATCCAGGATAAATGAAAAAATCTCATTTAGCTTTCAAAACCCTTATTAATGTACCCCTGCCCCTCATCTTCCAGTCCTCTTACACTGTATATCCTTTCCCCCTCATCCCTGTACTCTCCAGTCCTGAGATACTGGCCTCCTTACTGTTCCATAAATTAGAAATTCTGTATCTTCACTCTAAGCATTTTTATCTGACAATCCCCACTGGTTTCCCTCCTCATCTCCACCTGCTATCTTCCCTGGCTTTAAGTCCCAGCCAAAATCTTATCTTCTACAGGAATCCTGTCCCAATCTCTCTTAATTCTAATCCCTTTACTCGTTTAATTTCCTCCCATTCTTATTCTATATAGAGTTTATTAATATGTAGTTATTTCATTGCTTTCCTAATTAGAATAAAGAAGTGTCTTTTGCCCCTTCTCATATCCTTATTGTGCTGAGCAGGGCCTGGTACATAGTAGGTGCATACTAAATACTTGTTTCTTTTCTCTTTTTTTGGAGTGGGGGAGATAATTGTTTTAATGAAAAAGAAAGACTATGAAGAAAAAAATGACTGGAATATGGGATAGGAAAAAAATTAGAATGGAATGATTTTCAGTGAAATCTCAGAATTAATGAACAGGACAAGAAGACACTTAAAGACTATGATAAACTCTTGAGGGAGGAACAGTGACAGAGTCTATATTTCACATTTGAAAAAAGTTATAAGAACATAATTTTCCTTTTATGTAATCATTGAGTACCATAATGAAGAGCTACCTGAGATATCACCTTCTCCAGTGTTAAAGAGGTATTAAACTACCTATCAAACTAAAGGTCTACTAGCTGAAGGTTGTGTTGACCTTATTGTTGTCTGCCTATGAAACCTGGAGAGTGTACTAATGCCATGCCAGGAAATTAGATCACTTCCACTTGAATTGTCTTGGGAAGATTCTGAAGAACACCTGGTGAGATACGGTACCAGACACTGAGGTCCTTTCTCAAGCTGAACTCCCAGTCCCCGATGACAGAGCCTAAATGCCAGATACATGCTTACCTGAAAATCAATGTTATGGAGCACTCACCCAAGGCAAGCACTCAGAAGTCAGAAGAAGCAGTACAAAGACACTCTCAAGGTCTCTGTGAAGAACTTAAGTATACATTGTGAGACATGGGAGACTCTGGCACAGAACTGTCTTACATGGCATGCCTGTAATGAAGAAGGTGTTATGCAATATGAGCAAATCATAACCACAGATACTCAGAAGAAACATGAGATGCCCAAATCCAGAGACATCTCTATGCCCAATATTCTAACAGACTTTTTGTGCCTGACTTGTGGTAGAGCCTTCTTAATTCATATTTGACTGATCAGCTACAATCAAACACACTGTACCCTTACCCCAACATTGTGTTATCACTGGTCCTTTTTGAAAACAAAGGATGAACAGGAGCTCCTAACAATGTCATCTCTATGATATGCCTTAAAAGAATAGTTATCCAGACTTTGATTAAACATTCTCAGTGAAAGGATATTGAGAAAAATGTAGCAAGAAAGGGAGGAAAAAGAAGGCATAAGTAAAAATTGGCAATAGTAATCTTTCACCTTAAAATAAAACAGTAAGATTAAGGTTAACTAAAAATTCAGAGTTAGGTTTCATACCAGGGAAAGAAGGGAAATTTCAAGAAAATACCACTAAGAAAAGACCACATGTCCAAAAGATTAAATATATACATGCCTCTGAACTACAAGGATGGAAAGAAGAGAAGAATACACTAGAGGCAAAACAATAGAACAATACTTGAGTGGGAATATTAGAGGGGAAAAAAGGCAGAAGGGTGATCAGCTGAAGGTCATTCTACTGCTGAGGACCAGAAAAAGAAGTCACAGAGAGGGTCAGATTAAAAAGAGATAACAAAACTGTAACAATTTTAAAATAAAGAAAATCAAGAGAATGAAATTTGAGACCTTCATTTTAGTTTGTTTTGGGGGAGAGGAAATGCCATGTGAGAATTATTCTTTCTCCTCCCCATGAAAAAGAGGAATGTGAGAACCCATCAGAATTTTAACTGATAACAGAGATGTTATTTACAATTAAGTAGGAAGAGGAAAAGGTCAAATAAATTAGTGCTTGCCCATTGAATTGAAGATATATGGAAAAACAGTGTTAGAAAAGAAGTCAATAAGGTGGGTACAGGACAAAATTTCTATAGCCTACAAGGCATGCTACTTAATAATGTTCCTAATAAGACATAATTAAAGTAGTTAGTACATTAATGAAAAATAATTCACACACAAAAAAGAAAGGAAACAATGAATGAAATGTAAAATATTAACATCATGAGGTTCAAAATAGAAAACTATGTTTTATCTATTCCTTGAAATGTTCAGTTTTATAATTCACTTTGTGAATGGGCAAATTGCAACTGAGGGACAAGTTGGAGGTTGATGGCAATAGAGTAATAGTAATAGTGACAATAAAGCATTCCTCCTACTCAGGATGTCTAGTTTTGCTTAAAAGATGCAGAGCAGAGGCATCAAATAATAAGCAGTAATAAGTCAAGGTGATTTAGAGACTGTCAGCCAATTAAGAAATATGTATTTTTTAATGTTTCATCTATTCAGTTCTTTTTTTCTATGCTGTTACTATATACTCAGTGTCATGAAGTATATAGAAATACAAAATATGACCCTGGAAAACTTATACTTAATATAATCAGACAATGCATGGCAATAGAGAATACTAGACAATACATGATTAAGTGGCAGACTGAGTGGTAAAGACTTTAAAGACCATAACAATTCAAAAGTTTATGTAACTGAATTTCTAAGCCCTTTTTTCCCTAAGTTTAGTACTTAGGATATAAGAAAACAATCTTCTGGGATAGACCACAAGTCATCTATTCAAATGTCCTCATTGTAGCAATGATAAAACTATTACAATGACATTTTCCCCTCTAACCTTTTTTCCCTTCTAATATTCTGACAAATCAATACAGTTATTATCTGTTTAAAACACATACATTGTTTGAAACATACATTGTTTTGAAACTTGGGATTTTAAAATTCATTTTATTTGTTCAATCAGTGTCTACTGTATTCTTATTGGGAAAATCAGGGGAAGTTAACTTAATATTTATATGTGGGTTCAGAAGGGTGAGTAGGAGACAGGAATGGACAATAGGTGGGGACTTAACAAGTTAGGGAAACTGGGTTTAGCTGTAAGGGGAAATGACTATTGACAGAAGTGACAGTTGGGCCTTAACTGTCACTCTGCTCCATCTAGCCTGGGATAAACAGAGTATAACAAAATACACACACTATGAGAATTTTAAGGTATGAAGAAAACAAAACAGGGAAACAGTTTAATTGTAATTTGAGAGGATAGGTGAGGGGGTAAGGTAAAACTATGTCTAACTGACCGGAACTAGAGTCAAAAGGGTAAGTTCCTTAGCCAACCTAGCTTCTGCCAGGTTTGACAACTTGGCTAAGGACCTGAGGAAGAGGGTTTGGGTTTGGGTTCCCACAACTGATCCAGAGAAGTCTTCAGGATACTAGGAACCAACTCTTCCACAGCCGATGATCCAAAAGTAACCAGGTAGGGAAAGATGTCTGCAACCTGTCCACAAGAGCACAGGCCACTTCCTTATTCAGAGTTGAATTGCAGGATGATATCTTCAGCCTTTACAACCTTCACCAATCTCCAAGATTCCAGGTCAAATAGGGACTGCTGATTGCACTTCTGCTCCAAACCCCTCACAAAACAGCAATGTCTGTTGCTTAGATCTCTCCTCTCTACCCCTTGCCCATTCATTCAGAATGTCCATGACTTCCAGCAAAGGCTTTCCCTAATATGCTTGCAAAAATCTGCCTTTATACTTTTAAAGCCTATACCTATTCAGTATATATAATAATATATGTTGCAGTCTCTAAATAGATAGAATACAGATAGAAAACTGCTTGTTTAGGTTAAGAAAATTGTAGGACATGATAGAATCAGTAATTATTTAACCTAGAGAAGATAAGGCTAAGGGATGACTTAATAAAGTTGATAACATCTCCCCTAACCCCCAATTCAATCTACATATTATAAAAAACAGATTTTTACAGTAGGCACAGAAAAAGCAAAACTTTGAAATGTTTTGGAAGAAAAGACTGGTAACAAAATTTTAAGGCTATAGAGAAAAGCAAATGAAATCTTAAAAGACTTGGAGACTCTAGAGAATTATTTTGGGCATAAGCTTTTGATCTCACTCTGAACTTGATCAGGTCAGGGACTGATCAAATTCTAGCCCCAAGCTTAGGCTCAATTTTTTTTTGCCTCATTGTGTACTTGATCCAATGGCACACCTTTGATTACCTTGTCCTGGAGCTACATCCTTAGTTTTAGGCAACAAGAGGTGTGGGAGGCTGTGAATTGTGTCCTTACCCCAAAGTGTGACCAATGTCCTCATCCCAAGCCCAGACTGGGATTCCTGGATTTGTTCTAGGCCCACAAGGGTCAGCCCACTTTAGCTCAGATTGCCCTGGGCTAGGACTCCAGACTTCTCCACAGGTTTGAAATTCCAAGCGGTTTAGGTTGGCTTATACAACTGTTTGCCCAAGCAGGATTTCAGGATATGAATGTTGGCTTGAGCTTAGGTTCCAAACCTGGGACAGCAAGTGTGGTGTGGGTGAGGCTTGTTCTTGCCTTGCTCTTCTCTCCTTGCTATAGCCTCTTGCTGGCTCTGCTCTCCTCTCACTCCAGTGCCCCAAATGTTCTCTACCTACTTTTGGGATTTTTTTTTCTTGAAAGTTGTTTCACTCTGTCTCCTTGTTGGTTTTTTCACTACTGTTGTGATTTTGTAGTGATATTTTAATCTTGGTTGGGGAGGATTCTTGTGGTGACATGGAGCAGCTCTGGTTCACTCCACCATCTTGAATCCACCCTGGAAGTGCTCTAGAGAATTATCTTGAATGTAGTATGTTAGGTAGTATGACTAAAATAGTATGATTATACTATGTTATACACTGGGTATCTTGTTAGTTGACTTTCTCAGTGGGCAATCTGGCATAATGTTACCAAGTTGTATAGAAAATCTTTTGCAATTGTAGCAGTTTTTTTGCTTATTTTGTTTGTTTGTTTGTTTTAGCTAAATCCTTCACCTTCTCTTAGCATAATGTTTAGGAAAACTCTGAAATTTGATCAGTTACACTTCTTATCTACCTCCTTTACACTGGTTTTGGAAATAATATTTATAAAAGTTCAAAGCAAAAATGTGTTTAGATCAGTAAGGGTGAACAGTGGTATCAATATGTAAGAGATAATTAATTATTCTATTCCTCATCCTCTGAAATAATTTTCTAAATTTATAAAAAGCAATGGAGTTTTTAGTAAATCAATTTAGAAGAAATGTCTACATAAGCAAAATAATCATAATAATATTAACAATAAGTATACATCTATCATCAGGAAACTAGAATATTTTCCCTGTTGGTTGTCTAAGTTGTAGCTTCTGTTTAGTTTCTTTTAACTAAAATGATTCTTTCCTTCACCATGAGCACATGTGCTTGAAAATATTTCAGTTTTCTTTGACAGTCTCTCATGATTGAAAATAATTTCTTTCTTAAGAACAGGAAATATTGAAAGTATTTTATTAGCCTGCAGAATCTGTAGTCTTTTGGATTTAACTTTCTGTATAATGAGTTAGACACTTCTATTGGCACAATCATTGAGGGCAACCAGGGCAGATTCTGCTTTGGTTGCACTACCCTACACTATTAGGGAACTCCTGCAGTGACTACTACTAATTCCTTGGACAAACTTTTTTTTTTTTAATTTTCCATAATGGCACAGAAAAAATCTATTTAGATGTGACACCTCGAGAGATTTTTCATACTGGCTTTGCCTCCAAGCACTGCTGCTGACAAAGCTTATTTCACAGGCCAAAATGTCTGACTCTGGTTGGAATCCAGGGGAATTTCATTTTGTCAAGTCCTTGGTGAATTCCAGATCCACTGAAATGATTGTTAAGCTGGAGGATACACTGTAAATGTGAATGTCACTGCTAAAGATAAAACCCACATTAAAGAAATCTCCTCTGTAGGGACCCATGTTTTAATGGGGATCCAGGGCTCCAAACTTTCCATGTAGACTTGATTATCTTCCCTGGCCTGAAATCTTCATTCATTGTATCATTTACCAGATTTTTCAAGCAAAGAGAGTGGGCTTAGTTTGTAAATTTAACTCAGAATCTCATTATATTAGGAGGTAATTTTGTATAATATTATGCCATGATGGGGTATGTTAAAATGGGGCTTCTCTTTCATCTGTAAGTTTAACTAGCTAGTTGCTGCTGAGACTAGATGGTCCCTCCCAACTTTCAGATTCTTTGATTCCGTGTCATCATTCCAGTTTTTTCACATACTTACCTTTTGTAAATCCAAAAACCTAGACAAAGAATAACTGGATTAATGAATTCCTTGCTGAAGGAACTTCAACTCTAGACAAATATGTTATAGAACTTTTTAAAATGTTAAAACTACAGGCAGCACCTCCTTTTCAACCTATAGTTGTATCACAAAATGATAATTAAGGTGAATTATTTTAGCCATTGTTCAGTTTCCAATGTGTTACATATGTATTATATTTTCTTCTAAGCACAAGTGTATAGAGCTTTAATACAGGGACTTTTTTTCATCCCAATTGAGAAAAGTCGTAACTACTAAAAGACACCCATGCAGATAGAACCACATTTAATTTCAGATAGAAACTTGGGCAGATATGGAAAGAAGACTAAAAAAGTCCCAAGTATATGAAAGCTGAGTAATGAACTTGGCAAGGAGAGCTAAGAATAATGAAAAAAGTCATAGTCTTAAAAAATCTATCCAGGGAAAGGGAGAAGGATCAAAGAAAGGATAGGACTGCCATGTGGGGTGATGCACATCAGAGGTATCAGCAGCTCCTATTATTATTGAGTGCAGCCTGAACCAGATTAAAGTTTAATTTGAAAATGTTTAAAAAAAATAAATACCAACATAATATAATTTAGATAGTTAATATTTAGTTTACTAAGTCAGAATAGTAAATGGCTAACCAGAAGCCTAATTCTCTTTGCCTTTAACACATGTGTTTTACTTGTTGATAAGAGAAACTGAGAGAGGAAAGAGGTTCTCAGATCTTATTGTGCTTGCATTCTATTTGCCATAAATATCTGTGACCTGGAAAAGACAGATAAATGAATAACTATTAGGGAGTTGAACCTCAGGATACAAAGGATAGTAGCAGAAACCCAAAGTAGATGGACTTCACTGCCCTTGATTAAGGTAAAGGAACATAATTGCACTGTGATCTTTGAAAGACTGTAGAAAATGGGAGAGGTGCCACAGGACTATAGAAACATAAACATTAACCCATTTTTCAGAAAGGGTAGAGAATAGAGTCTTCAGATTGTAGAATGCTGAGCTTCACCTCATACCCTAGAAAAATTCTAACATGTATTATGAGATTAGGATAGGCATTACAAATGCAAGATGAATTAAGAAGGCTTAGAATCCTGAACTAGAGAGGTAATAGTTTATTTTTATTCACCTCCTTTACATTGGTTTTGAAAATAATATTGATAAATGTTCAAAGCAAAAATGTATTTAGGTTAGTAATTGAGGATCTATAACAATGAACTATTGTAAATATATAACATAATTTTTAATGATTCTAGTCTTCATTCCTTGAAATTATTTTCTAATTTAAAAAACAAAGGCAGAATTCTGCTATCATTAATATAAGCCTAAAGTTCTGTATTAAGTTCTGCATAGCACATTTTCATAAGGCGATAGAGTAGGATGACCAAGATAGTCAAACATTTCAAAGGTGTATGAGGATTGGCTGAAGAAGCTGGGATAGCCTGGAAAAAAGATAATATATTACCAAGCTATGAGAAATGTCTTCAAGTTATGTGGAAGAGGAAAGATATGTTCTGCTTGGCCACAGGGTATAGATGTAGAAGCAACATGTCATAATATCTCATGGACCTTTTGGAAATAGAACTACAGTATGTTCCACAAAAAAAAACAATGGCAAATCAAATTACTAAGAATTATTTTGTTTATACAAAAATGGAGGAAGACCTCTTGAGTAGATGCATTTATGTATATTCTTAATGGTGATCAAGAAAGAGAGACAGAGAGACAGAGACAGAGAAAGATAGAAAAGAAGAAGAAGAAGAAGAAGAAGAAGAAGAAGAAGAAGAAGAAGAAGAAGAAGAAGGAGGAGGAG
>NC_058130.1:527631273-527632771 GCF_016433145.1 Gracilinanus agilis
TGAGATGTTGATCTAAACCTAATCTCTGCCATATTGTTTTCCAAATTTCCCAGCAGTTTTTGTCAAATAGTGGGTTCATGTCCCAAAAGTTGGGCTCTTTGGGTTTATCATACACTGTCTTGCTGACATCATTAACCCCAAGTCTATTCCACTGATCCTCCTTTCTATCTCTTAGCCAGTACCATATTGATTTAATGACTGCTGCTTTATAGTATAGTTTGATATCTGGTACTGCTAGGCCCCCTTCCTTCACATTTTTTTTCATTATTTCCTTTGATATTCTTGATCTTTTGTTATTCCAAATGAAATTTGTTGTAGTTTTTCCTAATTCAGTAAAGAAGTTTTTTGGTAATTTGATAGGTATGGCACTAAATAGGTAAATTAATTTGGGTAGGATGTTCATTTTTATTATGTTAGCTCATCCTACCCAGTTTTATTTGTTTGGAAAGTGTTTTGTAGTTTTTTTCATATAATAGCTGTGTTTGTTTTGTTAGATTGATTCCCAAGTATTTTATATTGTCTAGGTTGATTTTAAATGGTGTTTCTCTTTCTACCTCTTGCTGTTCTAATGTGTTGGAAATGTATAGAAATGCTGATGATTTAAGTGCATTTATTTTGTATCCTGCCACTTTGCTAAAGTTGTTGATTATTTCTACCAGCCTCTTAGTTGATTCTCTAGGATTTTTTAAGTATACCATCATATCATCTGCAAAGAGTGATAGCTTAGGCTCCTCACTGCCTATTTTGATACCTTCGATTTCTTTTTCTTCTCTAATTGCTATTGCTAGTGTTTCTAGTACTATGTTGAATAATAGAGGTGATAATGGGCATCCTTGTTTCACTCCTGATCTTATTGGGAAGGCTTCTAATTTATCCCCATTGCATATAATGCTTGTTGATGGTTTTAGGTATATATTGTTTATTATTTTTAGGAAAGGTCCTTCTATTCCTATACTTTTCAGTATTTTCAATAGGAATGGATGCTGTATTTTGTCAAAGGCTTTTTCAGCATCTATTGAGATAATCATGTGGTTTTTGTTTGTTAGACTGTTGATATGGTCAATTATGTGGATGGTTTTCCTAATGTTGAACCATCCTTGCATTCCTGGTATAAATCCCACCTGATCATGGTGGATGACCTTCTTAATTACTTGCTGGAGTCTCTTTGCTAATATTCTATTTAAGATTTTTGCATCTATGTTCATTAGGGAGATTGGTCTATAGTTTTCTTTCTCTGTTTTTGGTCTACCTGGCTTTGGAATCAGTACAATATTTGTGTCATAAAAAGAATTTGGTAGGACTCCTTCTTTGCTTATCATATCAAATAATTTGTATAGTATTGGGATTAGTTGCTCTTTGAATGTCTGATAGAATTCACTTGTGAATCCATCAGGTCCTGGTGATTTTTTCTTAGGGAGTTCTTTAATGGCTTGTTCAATTTCTATTTCTAATATGGGATTATTTAGGTATTCTATTTCTTCTGCTGTTAATCTAGGCA
>NC_058130.1:527632868-527674351 GCF_016433145.1 Gracilinanus agilis
TTATTAACTTCTCCCTTAATTTTTAGTATTTCTAATTTAGTTTTCATCTGGGGGTTTTTTATTTGTTCGCTTTCTAATTTTTTGAGTTGCATGCCCAATTCATTAATCTCTGCCCTCCTTAATTTGTTAATATATGCACTTAAGGATATAAATTTCCCCCTGAGTACTGCCTTGGCTGCATCCCACAGAGTTTGGTAGGATGTCTCATCATTGTCATTTTCTTCAATGAAATTGTTGATTGTTTCTATGATTCCTTCTTTGACTAGCTGGTTTTGGAGAATCATATTATTTAATTTCAAATTGGTTTTTGACTTGCCTGTCCAGGTGCCCTTACTAATTATTATTTTTATTGCATTATGATCTGAGAAGGTTACATTTATTATTTCTGCTCTTTTGCATTTGTTTGCCATGATTCTATGCCCTATTACATGGTCAATCTTTGTAAATGTACCATATGCAGCTGAAAAGAAGGTGTATTCCTTATTGTCCCTATTTATTTTTCTCCACATATCAATTAAATATAATTTTTCTAGGACTTCATTCATCTCTCTTACCTCTTTCTTATTTATTTTTTGGTTTGATTTATCTAGATCTGAAAGAGGAATATTTAGATCTCCCACTATTATGGTTTTACTATCTATTTCCTTCTTGAGCTCTGCCAGTTTCTCCTTTATGAATTTGGATGCTATACCACTTGGTGCATATATATTGAGCAGTGTTATTTCCTCATTATTTATACTGCCTTTAATCAGGATGTAATGACCTTCCCTGTCTTTTTTAATCATATCTATTTTTACTTTGGCTTTGTCAGAGAACATGATAGCCACTCCTGCCTTCTTTTTCTCATTTGATGCCCAAAAGATTTTGCTTATACCCTTAACCTTGAACTTGTGTGTGTCTACCCACCTCATATGTGTTTCTTGTAGACAACCTATGGTAGGATTTTGGTTTCTGATCCACTCTGCTATTTGCTTCTGTTTTATGAGTGAGTTCATCCCGTTCACATTCAGAGTTACAATTGTTAGTTGTGTATTCACTGACATTTTTGTATCCTCCCCTAGACCCACTCCTTCTTATTACACTATTTTCTTTTACACCAGTGGTTTGCTTTTAGCTGGTATCCCTTATCCCCTCCCTTGATTGACTTCCCTTTCTGCCCCCTCCCTTGTTGTTCTCCTCTTTTTTTTTTAAGACCAAATGAATTCCCTCCCCCTTCTTCTTCCCTCCCTTTTTTGGCCTCCCCACTCCCCTGCTCCCTTTGGTTTATCCCTTCTGACTTTCTCAGTAGGGTTAGATAAGAGTTTTTTATCAGGATGGATAATAAAGCTACTCTTCCTTCTCCGGGTTGATTACACTGAGAGTAAGGTTTGATTATGCTCTCTTCCTCTCCTTCTTATGATATTATTCATCCCCTCCCCTTCCCACGCCCTCTTTGTGTGTAATAGAATATCTTATTTTTCTTATTTACTCGGATTTTTCTTGGTGTCCCCTACTATTCCTACCCTCTTTCCCACCCCCCATGTCTTCTTAGACCATTTAGTATCCTGTCCTCTCCCTATGAATTATTCTTCTGGTTGATATAATAGTGAATATTATAATAGTGTATAGAGTTCACTACAGAGAATTATACATAGCATTTCTCCACCTAGTAATAAAGATAATTAGATCTTATTTATGCCCTTAAAGAGTCAAGCTTAAAAGACTATGAGTTTTCTTTCTTTTCCCTCTGTTTCTTATTTACCTTTTCATCTTTCTCTTGATATTTGTGGTTGAGAGTCAAACTTTCCATTTAGTCCCGGTCTCTTTTGTGCAAAATCTTGGAATTCTTCAATTTTGTTGAATGCCCATACTTTCCCCTGAAAGTATATGGTTAGTTTCGCTGGGTAGTTGATTCGTGGCTGAAGGCCCAGCTCTCTTGCCTTTCTGAATATTGTATTCCAAGCCTTTCGGTCTTTTAGCGTGGAGGCTGCCAGATCCTGTGTAATCCTTATTGGTGCTCCTTGATATTTGAATTGTCTCTTTCTGGCTTCTTGTAAGATTTTTTCTTTAACTTGAAAGCTCTTCAATTTCGCTATTATATTTCTGGGTGTTGACTTTTCTGGGTCCAGTGTAGAGGGTGTTCTATGGATCCTTTCAAAATCTATATTGCCCTCTTGTTATAGAACTTCAGGGCAATTTTGCTGAATAATTTCTTTAAGTATGGAGTCCAAGTTTCTATTAATTTCTGCCTTTTCTGGAATACCAATGATTCTCAAGTTGTCTCTTCTAGACAGGTTTTCTTGGTCTGTCACTCTCTCATTGAGATATTTCATGTTTCCTTCTATTTTATCAGTCTTTTGACTTTGTTTTATTTGTTCTTGTTGTCTTGAGAGATCATTGGTTTCTAAATGTTCGATTCTAGCCTTTAAGGACTGGTTTTCGGCTTTAATGTTTTGGTTTTCGGCTCTAATGTTTTGGTTTTCGGCTCTAATGTTTTGGTTTTCCTTTTCAATCTGGTCATTTTTGGTCTTCAGTTGTCTTGTCTCACTTTCCAATTGCGAAATTCTGCCTTTTAAGCTGTTATTTTCTTGCCAGATTTCTTCCATCTTCCTAAACATTTCATTTTTAAACTCTTCCATAGCTTGTGACCAGTTTTCATTTTTTTGGGGGAGGTTTGGATTTTTGTTTTCCCTCCTCTGTTGTCTGGATTTTCTCTGTGTAGAAGTTGTCCAGTGTTCCAGAGTTTCTCTTGATGGTCTTTTTCTTCTGGACTTCCTTATTGCTGGCCATTGTTAGCCCCGCCCCTTTTCAGCTTTGTCTTTGCACTCAGGGTCTGCCTTCGCCTTGCAAGCTGGGGGGGGGGGGGGGCTCCAGTCTCCTTGTCCTCGGGGTCATTCCTCCTGGTAGTTCCCGGTCTGCCCCTCTGCCCGAGGTTCCTTCAGCAGTCTTTGGGGCTGCTTCCACTGCAGCGCTGGGTCTGCACAGGGTCCTCACTGGAGGTCCAAGCCTGGGCTGGAGATCTTTATTCAAGCCTAGGACACTGCCTTTGCCTGCGCAGATGCTCTTAGGGCCCTGCCTTCACCCCTGCAGAAGGTAGTGAAAGTCTGTGGGCTGTAGATCTTTATTCGCACCTGAGGTGATGCCTTCAGTGCTTGGGAAAGGCTGTGTTTTAGAGGCCTTTGTCCAGGCTGGAGGCAGTGCCTTCACCCACATGGAGGCTCAGGGAAAGTCCGTGCGGACCCCTAGCCACCTGGGGTCCCTCTCTTGCAGCTCACAGGTACAAGCCCCGGGGCTGCCAGTGATTATCTGGTTGCCCCAGTCCTGTTTTTCCACTTGTGTGTTGGTGTTGTTGGAGGTGTGGGGGTTGGGGGAGGGGCTTCTTCCTCTCACGTTTTAGTGAGAGCTGTTTCACCCCTTTATAGCGTGGAAATGCCCCGATTCTGCGTACCTTCAATGCTGCTCCCTGTTGTGGGGTTCCTTCGTTCCTCTGGACTCGTTTTTATTTCCCCTTGAGGGGTCCTGTATGCTTTGGTCAGGAGAGATTGAGCAGCTGCTCCTTACTCTGCCTCCATCTTAACCGGAAGTCTCCTTAATTATCATGATTTTTTTTTTAAACCCTTGTACTTCGGTGTATTTTCTCATAGGTGGAAGATTGGTAAGGGTGGGCAATGGGGGTCAAGTGACTTGCCCAGGGTCACACAGCTGGGAAGTGTCTGAGGCCAGATTTGAACCTAGGACCTCCTGTCTCTAGGCCTGACTCTCACTCCATTGAGCTACGCAGCTGCCCTCAGTAAATGATTTTTAAGCATTGTGTGCTAACCTCTTGACAAATAAGATACAATTGTAGAACAAGAAAGAGTTTTTTCCAGAAATTTAAATTGCCATTGCAAGTTTTATCCATCCAAAATTGATAATACCGGGGGCTTTTTGGAAATAGTTTTATCCTTGCCAACAAAGTAAGGCAAGACCTCAAAGAGATTGGAGTACCAAAACATCTCACTTGTCTCTTGAGGATCCTGTATGCGACTCAAGAAGCCACAGTTAGATCCAAATATGGAACAACTGATTGGTTTAAGATTAGGAAAGAAGTATAACAAGGCTATATATGATCTTAATTATATAACTTATATACAGGGTACATTGTGCAAAATGCTAGAGTTGATGAATTAAAAGCCAGAATTAAGGTTTCTGGGAGAAATATCAACATTTTCAGATATCAGTCTGACAATACTAGTCTGATGGCAGAAAGTGAAGAATAATTAAGAAGACCTTTGATAAGAGGAAAATATAAGAAATGTAAAAGATGTCTTGAATCTTGATATTTTAAAAAAAAACGCACTAGGATCACAGAAACTGGTTCCATCGCTTCTTGGCAAACAGAGGGAGAAGAAATGAAAGCAATGTCAGATTTTCTATTCTTGAGCTCACAGATCACTCCGGATAGAGACTATAGCTATATATTGAAGGACCCTTGATCCCTGGAAGGTAAGCTATGAAAAATCTGGATGCCATACTAAAAAGCAGAGACATCAACTTGCCAATAAAGTCTGTATACTCAAAACTGTGTTTTTTCCAGTCATTATGTGTGGATGTGAGAATTCAATTATAAGGAAAACTGAGTGCCACAGTATTGACACTTTTGAATTGTGGTGCTGAAGAAGACTTGAAATCAGTCAATACTTAAAGAAATTATTTCACACTACACATTAGGAGGACAAATACTGAATCTTAAATATTTTGCTCGTATAATGACAAGACTCATTGGAAGACCTTTATGTTGGGAAAGATTAAAGGCAAAGGGAGAAGGGAAGGCTGAGGATAAAATGCATAGATAGGATCATGGAAGCAACAATCCTGAGTTTGGACAGACTTCAAGAGAGGTTAGGACATGGTGAGCTCTGGTCAGTTTGAGTCACAAAGAAACAAACATCATTGAATGAATAAACAACAAATATCTTTGCCACATAAAACTCCTGACACATATGCCCTATTATGAATTGTAAATGAGCCCTTCTGGTCATATATATGTGGATTTTTATGAAGTTAGTTTTTAGATATGTATGTGTTTTCAATAGAATATTTTTCAAGCTAATGTTGAAAAACCAAACCTGATTTTAAAAAATAATTGTCCTGATTTTTCATCATTAGAGACATCTTTTAGAATTTTTGAAAATATTTTTTCCATTTGTTTTTTGTATTATCCTTGTCTACTGCATATTTCTCTCTTGTCTAGAAATTTCATTTCAAGTTGCATAAACTTTTATAAACTAGTTGAGGATGGGTTTTTGCTACAAAATCAGCCATTTTTGGAGTTTCAATAATTCAATAATTGAATAATATTAAAGAACATGTTCTAAAAATAAAATATTTAAATCCTCTAAAATAATAAAATAAAATAAAGGTAAAACACACACACACACACACACACACATACAAAAGAACATGTTCTGATATGTGTTTCTCTTTTTATTGTTCCTGAGAACTTTTCATACTTCACTTTCTACAAATACAGATTTTTTTTGTGCAATAAGGTAATCACTGCTGCATAATAATATTCTTTGAAGCTGGACAAGATGATGCCTTGACTTTAAGATTTATTGTATCTGAGGACATATGGTAGCTCAGTGGATTGAAAGCCAGGCCTAGATATGGGAGATCCTGGGTTCAAATCTGTCCTCAGACATTGCTTTTTTTTTATTTGAAATGTTTCATTTAATTAATTAATTTAGAATATTTTTTCCATGGTTACATGATTCATGTTCTTTCCCTCCCCTCCTACAAACCCCCTCCTATAGCTAATGATCAATTCCACTAGGTTTTACATGTGTCATTGATCAAGACCTATTTCCATATTATTGATATTTGCATTAAGTGATCATTTAGAGTCTACATCCCCAACCATATCCTCATTGAACAATGTGATCAAGCAGTTGTTTTACTTCTGTGTTTCTGCTCCCACAGTTCTTTCTCTGTAGGTGGATAGTGTTCTTTCTCATAAATCCCTCAGAATTATCCTGGATCATTGCATTGCTGATAGTAGAGGAGTCCATGGCAGTTGATTGTGCCACAGTGTATCAGTTTCTGTGTGTAAGGTTCTCCTGGTTCTGCTCTTTTCACTCAGCACCAATTCCTGGAGATTGTTCCAGCTCACAAGGAATTCCTCCAGTTCATTATTCCTTTGAGCACAAGAGTATTCCATCACCAACAGATACCACAATTTGTTCAGCCATTCCCCAATCGAAGGGCATCCCTTCATTTTCCAATTTTTTGCCATCACAAAGAGCATGGCTATAAATGTTTGTACAAGTCTTTTTCCTTATGATCTCTTTGGGGTATAAACCCAGCAGTGGTACGGCTGGATCAAAAGGCAGACTTTTAAAGCCCTTTGGGAATAGTTCCAAATTGCCATCCACAATGGTTGGATCAATTCACAACTCCACTAGCAATGCATTAATGTCCCAATTTTGCCACATCCCCTCCAACATTTATTACTCTTCCCTCCTGTCATTTTAGCCAATCTGCTAGGTGTGAGGTGGTACCTCAGAGTTGTTTTGATTTGCATTTCTCTAATTATAAGAGATTTAGAACACTTTCTCATGTGCTTATTGATAGTTTTGATTTCTTTATCTGAAAATTGCCTATTCATGTCCCTTGCCCATTTATCATTTGGGAATGGCTTATTTTTTTGTACAATAAATAAATAAATTTGAGTAATTAGAACTTTGTCAGAGGTTTTCGTTATAAAGATTTTTCCCAATTTGTTACTTCCCTTCTAATTTTGATTGCATTGGTTTTGTTTGTACAAAACCTTTTTAATTTAATGTAATCAAAATTATTTATTTTACATTTTGTAATGTTTTCTAACTCTTGTTTGGTCTTAACAGCTTTCCTTTCCCATAGATCTTATAGGTAAACCTCAGACACTTCTTAGCTATGTGAATCTGAGCAAGTTACTTAACCCCAGTGCCCAGCCTTTATTGCTCTTCTGCTTTGGAACAAATTCACTGTATCAATTATAAGATGAATGATATAGATTTAGTTTAAAAAAAAGATTTGGTGCATTCCAAATTCTGACATCCAAGAAGAGTTGTCTCTTTTTAGTTCCATTTTTGTAAAAACAAATGATTAGGTATGGATGCTGAAGTTTGCATGCTTACTCAATCTTATTTATATTTATTTAAAGAGTAGAAAAGTATTTCAGCGTCATGTACAGCCTTCTTTTTTTTTTTTTTTTTTTTAAACCCTTGTACTTCGGTGTATTGTCTCATAGGTGGAAGAGTGGTAAGGGTGGGCAATGGGGGTCAAGTGACTTGCCCAGGGTCACACAGCTGGGAAGTGGCTGAGGCCGGATTTGAACCTAGGACCTCCTGTCTCTAGGCCTGACTCTCACTCCACTGAGCTACCCAGCTGCCCCTACAGCCTTCTTTTTAATGACAAATCCAAAGTTTACTTTATTCTGGATTCACTTTATGGATCCATACAAGTCACAATTGTTGAATAAAAAGTATTGTGTTTTTAAATTTCATTGATTTTGTAGAAGAACCCATTATCTGAAGCAAGAGAAGCTTTAAACTTTCACTTTCACAAGGTGAATACATTTTCATTACTTACTAATAAACGAATTATTTACTATTGACCAACATTTAATGAAAAATTAAGAGTTTAATGTCATCTCTTTTGTATCATTTGGATCCCTTTTGTGTTACCATCACCAATGTCATCATTACTATTTTAGAACTGATAAATAATAAAGGATAAGGTAAAAGCATCATCCTTTGGATTTGGGTACATTCAGAAGACTCATACTATCTGTGGTTTAATGTTTGAAATTCTATGTAGAGTTTTGCGGGGCATGGGGTTTAATTCTATTTCCTTAGTTTCAAAAATTTTTGTAGAGTTGTCCCCAGTGTGACAAAACCCCTTCCTGGTCTGGATTCGTTATTTCAAGTTAATTTTCATGTATTATTGAATGATTGTATATTTGACATTTTTTTGTCCCCTTTAAGTCTCTGAGATCCTGAAAAATAACAAAATCTGCCATCCCTTTTCAGAAAGAAACCTTCTCTATTCACAAACCCATTTATTTAAAAGAAAGCAAAGAAAATCATTCATTACTCAACAAAGGGTCTTT
Source organism: Gracilinanus agilis (assembly GCF_016433145.1). Taxonomy (NCBI): domain Eukaryota; kingdom Metazoa; phylum Chordata; class Mammalia; order Didelphimorphia; family Didelphidae; genus Gracilinanus; species Gracilinanus agilis. Next base: position 527,640,979 of record NC_058130.1, read on the forward strand.
ATTTCTTTCAGACACAGGCCCAACAAAATATTGACTCATGAGGAGGAAGTTCATCAGGAAAATGAAATGAATAAAGGGAATGGAGTGGATAGCTAATCAGTAAATAAAACATTAAGTGCCTACTATGTGCCAGTCTTATGCTAAGTACTGCATACCTTTTTAATATTTTACTATTTCTATTGGCAGAGATAATTTCTATAATTTGTCCCATACCTGATACCCATTTTGTATATTGAATACTGGCATAGGAGTTTAAGTCCTACATTTGAAAAATTTAGACACATGTTATAGTATGATTATTTTTAGGTATTTTCTTAGAGAACTGTAAGGGAAAATAAGCCAAAGAAAGAAAACAAGTCTCTTGAAATGAGAGTCCAGAATTCACCATGTATGCCTAAAATTCAGGGGAAGATTTGAGTTAAATTTTTCACTGGTAATTCCCCACATTATCTTTGATCTTTATTCCTATGTGCTTGTGAGAAAGATGGAATATAAAATAGAGTTGAGGGCAAGAAAGTAAACATGAATCTAGGTGTGTCCGAGGAATTCTTAACAAGTGGATTTGCCTTAGATCTTCATCTTTTACTTTTCTCAGGTCTCCATTTTCAATCTCTTGTTTCCATGTTTGTTTTTATTTTGTCTTATTTTCCCTGATATCCCCAGCCCTTTTAATTGCTAACCATATGACCTCACTACTCTTTCAACTCCATTGGCTTCCTATCGCCACTAGGATAAAATATAAACTCTCTTTAGCCTTTAAAATCTTGAACAACCTGGCCCCACCTATCTTTATAGCCTCATTGGACATTATTATTCTTCCTGCACTCTTTGATCCCACAAACCTGGTCTATTCTCCACCATCTCCAATCTTTGAGCCTTTGTATTGGCCTCCCACATGAACTCTTTCACCTCCACTTCATACAGTCCTTCTCTCCTTTTAGGATTTAGCTCAAGTACCAGCTTCTACATGAAACCTTTCCTGATCTTCCCAACTGCTAGTTCCACTTCTCCTAAACTGCCTTTTATTTTATTACTTTGTATACAATAATTTTTTTCCTTATTATATTTATGCTGCATGTATTTACATGTTTATTTATTGTCTCTTACAGTACAATTTTAATTCCTTGTGATGAGAGATTGTTTCATTCCTTCTTCTTGTATCCTCAGTGCATAACACAATACTTGGCACAGAAGAATAATAAATACTTATTGACTGATCACTTGAATAGTTTTCACTGAAGTTATTTTCTGCTAAATTATATGTGAATTGAGAGTAGCCAAGTAATACATATTTAACTATTTATACTTACCCCATCATCTGTCCACATCTACTTCCCTAATCTACCAAGAATGATAAGTTTTAGATTTACTAACTTATATATTTTCATTATATAAATTACATTTGATATACAATATAGGTAACATATTCCTTATTATATATAAATAATTTATAACAACAATTACACATTATATATAAACATACCCACATATGTAGAGAGAATATATAAAATATAAGGGGAAAATATAAGTATAAATATTTTATCTACATATTTATATTTATAGGTGAGTATAAATATTTCTATTTTATACTTATATATTCTATGCATTTGTAGTAATGTAAAAATTCGTATAATTTTTACATACACAAATATATAACATATAACTATATAAAATTATATTCTCTTACATAAGGAACTGTATTATGAATTATATTTTCAAAAGAGTATATAAATTAATGTAATGATAGATTGACATAATTATGGGTTAACTTACATAAATATTGTCAATGAATATAATAGACATTTCTATAATGAATATATTAAAGATATATTTACATGTTTATATATACATGTTTGCAATGTATCGACACATCTCTCTCTCTCCCTTTCACTCTTCCTCCCTTCCTCCTTACCCACCTTTTAACTAGAAAAATTGGGCAGTAATTCCAGAGACAGAGAAGTAAATAGTAAAGTGTTTTAGAGTATTGGAGTTCATAATGCATGGAAAGAACTAGAGAAGAATTATGGAATGTTTAGCTGGGAATAAACCTTGGAAAAGGCTATAGTCCTAGCCCTATTTTTTAACAAACAAAAAACCAAGGGCCAGAGAGGTCAAGTTACTTGTATGAAATCACAATGTTAATACGTGATAGAACCGGGAATCAGACTCATGTACTTTTCTCATTGCACCAGAGCTACCTCTTAAGAGATTTCAGTCTAGAGAGGCTTGGATATGCTGTGAACAATTTGAAAGCTAGAGAACAGGAAAGATGTGATGTGAATAAGTACAGAAAAGCTGCTCTTAGATTTTTTTTTCTTTTTCTCTAACATGTTTGAAAAGAGGTAGACTTCTTGGAGATTTTCATAATTGGGTCAGAATACAGTGGCATCACCAAGGCTAGCTTCAGGGATTATATAGGGAGTAATTATGACCTGGAATGAAAGAGAACCTTGGTTTCTTGAAAAGATCTTTTTCACTCAGTCACAAGGGTTACTGATAGATGTATCTTAGTATGGACTAGGGCATAGTAAAGGGAAACTAGTTACTCAACGTTCCAAGACAAGAGGCCAAGGAGCTTGGGAATGAAAGTACAACCCATCAGTCTTTTGACTGATTATAAGTATGTTAATATTTGCCCAAATCAGAAAGAATGAGACTGTACATTTTAATTATCTGCCTGAATTTGGTAGATTACTATTGCCATAGATTTCCACACATTCAAAAAGGGAAAAAGAAATATGATCCAATGGTTTGAAAATATAGTGGATCAAATCAATGGCCTTGGAAGCCTTCTCTTGATTCTGCTAATATTGTATTGATACCAGGCCATACTCATATTATCTTTCTGTTCTATTGAATTCAGTTTGTTCCCCTCACTCTTGTTGTGTTGATTGGATCACCTCATTTTTCCAGTCTAATGATATATATTTTTGTTCTTGTTGTTCAGTCATTTTAGTCAATCTGACTCTTTGTGACTCCATTTGAGGTTTTCTTGGCAAAGACACTGGAATGTTTGTCATGTCCTTCTCCATTTTATTTTATATATGAGAAAACTGAGGCAAGCAGGGTTAAGTGACTTTCCCAGGGTAATGTAACTAGTAAGTGTCTGATTGGAACTCAGGAAAGTGAGTTTTCCACACTTGAGGCCAAGCACTCTGCTCCATCTAGTTGCCCAAAGTATTTTACACCATTTCTTGAATGAAAACTATCATCAGTAGTGTCCTGCAGCCTATTATGTTCCTATCTTTGCCTTCCCAATGCTTCAGAGTTTTTTTTCCATCTTAGAAGCTTTGAGGGCATATCCATTCTCAGAACCTGAAACAGGATGCCCAAGACTAATTCCCTCTCTTTCCCTGCCTTGGTGGAAGACAGTGAAGAGGTGGTTACACGTGATTACCACTGGGTTCAGTTCTTTATACCACACTTTAAGTGGGATGTGAAAAATCATTTGCTATATAAAGGCAGAAGATTGGCCAGGTGAAGGTTCTCAAAACAGTGGCTAATGAGGTTTGCTTGAAGGAACTTTTTGTGTTTGGCATAGAACAGTGATGGGCAAACTACTGCCTTCGGGCCAGATGTGGCCCCCTGAAATGTTCTATCTGGCAGTGTGACATTATTCCTAATCTGAAGAATACAGTGAGTAGTATACAATACAATGAAACTTGGAAAGAATTGCCTTAGAAACAGACTGACAGATGAACATTTCCTTTCCTTTGGCCCCCTCTTTAAAAGAGTTTGCCCATCAGTGGCATAGAATAATGGACACTTAGGAGAAAAAATGATGACTGTCTTCAATTGTTTAACTTAATGAGAGATTGAATTTATGTGGTACAAAATAAGGAACAAAGGATAATGGGTGGAATTTATAGGAATAAAGGTATTGGCATAATATAAAGTAGAATTTCCTCCAAAATATATAAAAATAGAATGATTTACTTTATGAGGTAGTGATCTCCCCTCACTGGTTTGTCAGCGTTGTTACAAAGGCAATTCCTACATCAGTAAAAGGCTAAACTAGATGATCTCTGAAGTGTCTTCTAACTCCAAGATTTTGTGATACTAAAATTAGCTTTGGCAGAATAAGTTCAGCAATTTAAATGGATCAACAAATATTTGTTAAGCACTTACTGTGTGCCAGGTACCATGATAATTTATTAGGAACACAAAGACAGATAAAACGGTCATCAAGGATCTTACATGTTAACAGAGGAGATAGAATGTACATTTTTAGGTTTTTATAAAGTTTATGTGAAAAAACACAAAGTAGTTTCAGGATGGTGAGCACTAGCAGTTGGAAGATTTAAAAAGGCTTGCTTTAGAAGGTGGTGCTTGGGCTGAATCTAATAATTCCAAGAGGCAGAGATGAGGAGGAAATGACTCCTCAGCAAGGGGGCAGCCAATGGAAAGGAATCCAAACTAGAGATGGACTGTCTTGTGTACAGAATAGCAAGGAGGCCATTTTGGCTGGATCAAAGAGTGTTTGGAGGAAAATAATGTAGAAAAAGACTTAGAAGGCAGGAAAGGGTCAAGTTTTGAAGAGGTCTAAATGTCAAAACAAATCAATTTTTATTTGATCCTAGAAGAAATGGGGAACCACTAGAATTCACTAAAAGGGAATTGGGGAAGTGGAGAGATGGGGATGACTTAGTCAGACTTATACTTTATGAAAATACTTTGATGACTATGTGGTGGATGGATTGGAGAGAAGAGAAATTTGAGAAGAGACCAGATATAAGGTTATTACAAGACTCCTAGTGAGAAGCGGTGAGGACTTCAACTAGTATGGTGGAATTTGATGGCATAAATTCTACTAATGTTGCCACTTCCAGGAAACTTATTCTGTGAAAGAAAACCATTGGAATGTTTCTTGATAAGACAGTTAAGGCAGCTGCCCCTAGAGGAGGGAGTTACAGTCTCTGAAAGCATGGTTTATTGTAGAGCCCCAGTCACCTCAGCCTGGATGAATCAGGCAGCTGTGTCTTGAAATGGACTTAATGGGAGTATATGAGACAGCATCCATGGTGTATATTAGCCTCTCTTTTTTTCCTTACAATTCTTTAAATAGAAGAATTAGATGACACTATCTCCAGCAACAGAAGTGCAAACACCTGGCAGATTATTTGTAATTCTAATCAGTTTTTAAACTATTGGCCTTCATTACACAGCCCACAGAGTGCTTGTGGCCCACAACATGTATAATTGTAACCCACCATAAATTAGGAACTTGGCCTCCATAATTTAGTGTTGCTGAAGCTATTGTTTATCCAAAGAACATTGTTCATATGAAAAGATACATTACCTCTCATGTGTATACTAATTACTGGGAATTGTTATATAATAAGCATTTGTCCTTATTCATTCATGATTAAAAAAGAAAAAAAAACATCATGAGGTTTTTAGCCCATAAACCTAATGCTCAGAGTTGCTACCACTGTCAGTAAGTAAACTACTGTTTAAATTGGGCTTGGGTCATAGATTCAATTAATATGAGTCTTCGCAGGTTCTCAGCCAGCTAGTGGACTAGATTGTATTGTAGGAGTTGCTGTAACTACTGGGGAAAAACAATTACGAAGTCAAGATTGTTATTTTAAAAATTGTAAGAATAATATTTGGAAATGAAATATCACTCAGTCAAAAAAGATAAAACCACTTAAAATTAATGTAGCATTTTAAGGGCGGTGTTTGAATGATGCTGGCTTTGATGAATACAAATTAAAGTTACAATTTTTCCTATAATTAAAATCATGAGTTCTCTGATTAAAAGAACAAAACTAAAAATGTGTCCTCTGCTAGACATAGCAAAGTTAGCCACTTCCCATGAAGTAATAGGTGAGTATTGCTGATGTCACCAAAGTGGTGATCTGTCAAGAAGAACTGGAGGGAAGGAGGTGCCAGGCTTAGGGTGAGAAGAGCAGGACTACCTCCATGCTTCTAGGTTGGGAAAGAGGTTGAGGCTCTTGCTATTTGAGCATGGTCTATGACACTGGCTTCTGGATACCATTTTGGAATCTTGACTTTGATCTTGTCCAGCCTGTGCACTAGCCTCAGCCTTCTAGATATGGCTTATGGGTCCGATACCCTGACCTATTGCTATAATCCTTGGCCATGACATTTTCTTCTAGTCCTCAGGATGTGGTTTTGTCCACCTTAAACCTGGCCTTGCTGTGCCCTCCAGCAAATCTGTTGCTCCTTCCCCTTGGATATTTATTTAGCTGTCATTAGACCTCTAATGTGGGGCAATGTGCAAAGATGAGCCTCAGCTTTTGCCTCATAAACATTGGTTATCTACTTGGCCTATCTGTGGTCCTCCTTCTGGATTCCACATCTCTCGGAGGGGTTAGTGTGGTATAGAATAAAGCATGCTGAATGTAGAGTTATGAGAGCTGAGTTCAAATTTTAGCAGTAACCTAAGCAAGTCCATTAACCTTCCGGGACCTAAGTTTATTCTTCTGTAAAACCAGAAAGTTGGACTAGCTGACCTCTAAGATCCCTTTCTGACCTTGAGCTATGCTCCTATGATTCTTTATAGCCCAGATTTAGCAAAAAGACCCGAGTTGTGGGCATGTAGGTATATGGAATCCAGTCAACCAGTACCTCCTCCCCAGTGCCTCATTCTAGCAGCCAATAAGAGTACAAGTGTGGCTAGGATTTTTGAGTGGTCATCTGACCTTATCTCTTGCCCCACACTGGCAATGAAAGTTACTGAAGAGAAAAAAAGGTCAAGTTTTGTCGCAGAAATTGAGAGATCAGATCCTCCATTAATATCCTCCATTAATATGATCCAGTCTTCCAGTTCTTGTTTGATTCCCATGACCATTCTTACTTTTTCTCCAATGGGTGAAGCCCTTATAAGATCACCCCTTTTCTTTTAAATGAATCTACAGAAAAAAATTCAGGAGCTGACTTTGACCAATCAGAATGGAAGTTGTAAAATTGACCATGGACTAGGCCTTGGCTTCATGTCTGAGAAAGAGGCCCTATGCAATTCCTAGATTATGTTTCTTTATAACACTTGGGCAAGAGGGAAATATCCACATATTCTGGAGAGGGAAAGGCCACCATCTGTTATGGGCTTCATGACTACCTTTAGGACAAACTAGGTAAAGCAGGACAAAAAGTACAATTATTTCTAAAAATCAGAAAATAGATAATTTAAAATTCTTATATAGTTTATTTTAAATTACCTTAGTGATTTAAAATAATGTATTATTTTAATAATATACGTGTTCATAGTTATGTTCATATATAACATATTTATATATAAATGTTCGTTTCTATATTTATACATAATTTGTATATCATTTATAATGTAATAATTTAAATTAAAAGTAACTTACATTTAAAAATAATTTATTTTAAAATATCTTGATAACACTGCATTACTTCATGGGTCATAATGTCTCACTTTATAATATTTAGTGAAATGCCAAAGCATAGTAAATTTTAAATATTTAGTGTAGGATATATTATGTCACTGACCTCAATTGAACTAACTACTAGTTTATATTTGCTCTCTACTAAAATGAATCAGTGGTATAGAAGTACATAAAAGAGACATTTTATAATAAAGTTAAGATAAGAACTGCAGTCTAAAATCTTTGAAACATATTTGTTCCCTCACTTGGTTCTATCCTCAAACTAGACATGTATAATTTATTATTATATTTATGTATCCTAAAAAACTTCCCAGGCACATCAGTTTATTTGCTCTTCTACATATTGGCATGAAGCTGCTGAAAGCTATTGTTCTGACTGAGGTTAACTTCAGGAAATTAAGCTCCAAAACACTGGGGTTCAAAGCTGATTTTGAATCCTACTTATACCAAGGTAAACTAGTTAATTGTCAAGTTCTTGAGTTTAGTTTACAGAATTTAAGTTCTTAGTAATCACATCGAAATTTAAGAAGCATAGATTGGTGCCCAGTGATCTGTGGCACAGCTTGTCTTTTTCCTGGTGATGAGAGGACACACTATCAGTGTGGATCTTTTGGAAATTTTGTCTAATGTAATATATTCTGAGAACTGTTTGATGAATTTGAGAAATTGATCTTGCTAGGGAAACTTTGAGAGCAATGAATTTTAGTGATTTCTAAGTATTATTCCAACCCATAATCCTATGATCCTTAGTTGGTTAAACATGTGAATTTCAGAAAATATCTATTCCTTGTGATGCTGCTATTGAAAATGGCATTTATTTGAAACCTTTCTTCCTTTTCAAGTGTACAAATCAATGTTTGAATTGTTGTAGTGATTTCTTTTGTTGTTGTTGTTGTTCTGATTTTTTATTTCACTGGCATAAAGAACTCCTTGTGAGGAAACTTCAAGTTATAATGCAGATCATTAACTATTCTCTTCAACATATAGCCTCACTTAAAAAATGGAGAAGGGTTCAGAGAGTTAGTATATCAGAAGCTGGCCTTGGACGAGAATTTTCCTGACTCCAAAACTGGCTCTTTGCAAATAGACCATAAGATCTCTTTTTGTAAAACCATTTTGTGCATTTTGGAGATTTTGGCATGGGGGAAGCAAAATTATAATAAAACCAAATATGTCTCTTCAGGTTTAAACAACTATTAAGTACGACTGTCTTTGTCATTTCCAATTATATTTTGTTGGCTTCATCATCTTAATTAGGAAATTATGTCAAGTATTATTTGACTATCCTCAGTTTATCTGGATTCAGATGCCTTTTAGTACTGACAGAAATTCCTTAGAATGCTTTATCCTTACCAGAAGAACAAAGACCCAGAAATAAGAGAGCAACCAAAATCCAATTGGAAAAGATGTCGCATCTCCTTTTTACAAAGCTATAAGCTTCAGAATTACTCATATCGAGAAGTAGCAATTTCTGTTGGCAAGGCGCATGAAAAGCGTTAGCCTCATGGGACTCCATTTGTGACAACAGAGCAGAAAGCAGTCCCTGTTCTGACAATAAAGAAAGTGACAGATAATATAGAAGTAATCAATCTGAAATGTATAGAAGATCTAAACCATGAAATGTCTTAAGAGCCGTAAGTGCGATCTTAAAATCAATACCTGATGTGACAGAGAGTCAGAGTAATGACTCCAGAAGAAGAATTTTAGGCTAAATTATACTGACAAGCAAGTAGTTATCAAAAAAAAAATTAGCTAGGTATTATATATGTGTTAATTAGAGATCCACATTTTTTTTTTACCAAAAACTTCATAAGAAATGTGTCAGATATTGTTGTATTGCCTCCCCCTGTCCCTGGCAGAACTATATACAGTCCTTAACTGCACCCCAGAGAATTCTTCTCTTCCTATCAGATATATTTTAGGTACCACTTTCCCAATCCCTCTACCTGCCAATGCCTTCCTCCCAAGCTTTCTTGTATTTAACTGTTTTAAATTTACTTACCTAAATATACTTACATAGGCTACCTTGATTGTACAATAGGCAGAACAGTCTGGAGTCAGGAAGGCCTGAGTTCAAATACAAACTCACACACTTACTAGATGTGTGACTCTGGACATATCACTTAACCTTGTTTGCCTTAGTTTCCTCATTTGTAAAATAAGCTGCAGAAAGAATGGCAAACCACTCTAGTATTTTGCCAAGAAAATCCCAAATGTGGTCATAAAGAATCAGATACGACTAAAAACACTGAATAACAGCCACAAAACAATATATAGGTACATATGCCCTTTTTCCTCTTCCCTGTTCGAAGGTAAGTTCTTTGTGAATAGAGATTGTTTTACTTACTGTATTTGTATTTCCAGTGCCTAGTATCATACAGATCTGGCACATAATAGCTCTCCACCAAAATTCTTGAAGATCAATTGATTGAGTGAATTGAGCTTTAAAGGAAGAATTATATTTCAACTATTACAGATGTGTGCATGTGGACATGTGTGTGTGCATGGGTGTATGTGTGTACAGCATTTTAGATATTAATAAAAGCCCAGGAAAAAGTACAAAAATGGAAAAGTCCAGATATGTTCATGAATAATCCAGTTTGCTAAGAGAATAGGGTTCTTGAAATATGGCATTGACTGATAATGGACAATGTTTCTTGATAGTAAAAATGATAGTCAATGACATCTGGTATTGAACAGCATAGTTCACATTTAACATCATTCCCACACTAAGTGGATGAAAACCACACAATATGAAATCCCTTTAAAATACCAGGAAACAGGTCAAAGTAGTCTCATATTCAGTTTTATTAGTATTTCACTCCTCCTCCCTCCAAACCTCTTACATGTGTGAAAGAGTATTGCAAATAAACGTTCAGTTAAATTTTCATAACCAAGTGTATATGACTGGAAAGGAAAAAAAGTTATTCTCAGTATCATTTGGAAGATCAACAATAGAAATTAAGAATGTGACCCAGAGGAAAAATGAATATTGTATATTATGAAACTCAGTGAAACATTTTAGAGAGTAATCTATTTGTCAGATATAAGAATATCATGGAAAGAAATATTTCTAGAAAAATTTAAAATCAGAGAATTACTCCTGAGTATCCTCTTGATTTCCCTAAACCAACATGCAATTTTAAATTCTAAAAACTCTTATTGTTTCTCTCTGCACTGACAAATGGTTCAGCATGAGAAACTGATATGAGTTTTATTAGTGGAAGTGACATTAAAGAAGAGGCATTACCATCTGTTTTATTGCTGCACCCTAAGGACCATGGGACATTTCAATGTGACTTACTGTTGAAACCTCCCATGTATATTTTCTTCCCCATTAAAATATGAGCTCCTTGAGAACAGGGACTGTCTTATTTTTCTAGTTGAGAGTAAATATTAAGTACCTACTATGTGCCAAGCACTATGCTAAATGCTGGGGATACAAATATGAAAAAGATAATCCTTCCCCTTCTATGTATATCCCCAATGATAAGTACTTAATAAATGTTTTATTCATTCTATGTACATAATTCATATTGGATAAAACATTTAATAATAATAATAAAATACTAATAATAACAAAAAGGATTTATTTGACCCTTCTACAAAGATTTACTCTACAAATATTAACTCATTTTATTCATATAACAACCTTGCAAAATATTAGAATCAGAATTGGTTAGCATCAATAAACACCTATTAACCAGGCAGTTAGGTAGCTCAGTGGATAGACTAGAGGTCCTGAGTTCAAATTTGACCTAAGACACTTCCTAGTTGTTTGACTCTGGGCAAGTCACTTAATCCCAATTATCTCTCTTTTTCCTTGAAAACAATAGCTACTTAATATCAGTTCTAAGTGTAATCAAGAAATAAAGGGGCTATAGAGGCTTATTAGAGAGGCTAGGTGATACCAGCTGAGTCTTCTAGGCAGGGAGACTATAACTCTAGTATAGGTTGATTTGGGTCAGCCAGGGTTGTGTGAGCCTGGGCTGAGATGTTTCAGTCAGTCTCCCTGTTGTCTCTAAACTCCCTTGAGGTGAGGAGTGAGGAGCCCCTCCCTCCTAGTGAGAAACTGAAACTAACAGGAAGTGAACTTAGTTCACTTCCTGAGCAAGATGGATGCCTGGTCTAGCCCCTTAGGAAACTAGTGACAATTATCTTCCTTCTTCCCAGGCCCTGGCCCTAATTGGTGATATAAAGTAAACACTGAAGCTCTCTGAATAAGGCCAAGGGGTTTATTAAATGCAAGGGTAAGCTGAGGGAAGAGGGTTAAGGTCTAGGAAACTGTTGCTGAGGGTGAAGGCCAGTGCTGGCAGAGGGTCTCAGAAGGTAGGGTCAGCCTGAGGGAACCAGCCCCTCAGCTAGGGGTAAATTCCACTGCCCTGATGTAGAGTGCTCTAACAGGTTAACAAATGAGGGTAATGGCTTGGTTTAGCGGTGTCCCTGCCTGCCTAAGTAAACTAATTTCCCACGGTCCACCTCCCTTCCTCCCAGGGCCCAAGGGGAGTCAAAGGGGATAGCTGGATTTCTGGGTCAGGTCAAGGAAATCCGACCACACAGTTGGTACTCCAGGGATATTTCTAGTGCCAGCTCCCAGGGTTTGGCCGTGAGACTAGGGACTGGCTGGGTCAACGTTCCGTCTCCCTAACTGCCAAGATTGCTTCTTGTGATTTTGCAAATGCAAGAGATTCTTGCAGCAATCCTGCATTACATAAGACAGAAACTAAGATATTTTTTAAAGGTTACCCAATGAGAGAAGGAAGGTGAATATTATGAAATCTTGTAACCAGGTGGGAAATGATGAGGTGAATTCCCTGAGTATTCTTTTTAAATGGTGGAAGATAGGGGAGGAATTTCCAGTTTTCTGTACTGCACTCTTTCCAACTATAAGGAAGAAGGGGTACCCTAGGGCAGAGGGCAATGAAGAAATGTGAACTTAAGAGTTAATTTTATCTTAAAGAATGACAAGTTTCTGGAAGTTTGGAAGTCCAAATGTTTACTATTATTTTTCCTCTTTTACAGATAAAGAAACTGAGATAGAGGTTGAATGACTTGCTCAGGGTCACTTAGCTAATAAATATCTGAGGTGGGACTTTAATTTAGGTCTTTCTGCCTCCTAGTCTAGAACTTTATCCACTGTACCTCTATAGAAATTGGGGTGAAAAGAAGGGAGAATGGCAGAGTATGAATATGGGAATAAATAATTCCTAGTATTCTCTGCCCACCCAAATCTAATGGATGAGACAGCAATGTAACTGAAAGCAAGCATTTCAAAAGATATTTTATAATGGTATGTTATCAGTGTTCTTACAGTATAGCAGATCAGAAATAAGGGGACAGAGGGAAAGACACACACAAACAAACACACACACACAGATGTGTCTCTGTGTCTGTGCACGCACGCGCACGTGTGTGTGTGTTTGTGTGTAAAGGGGGAAAAATAAAGAATCCTGAAGACAAAGAAGGCTGGAATGAGTGCTTCCTCCTACGTATCCTCAGGAACTACTTCAAGTCTATTAATTTTACTCCTTGCCAATTGTTTTTACTAATTTTGTGTCTTTCTGTTTTCTCCTTAAAAAAAAAAAAAAAAGAAAGAAATGCATCAGGAAAGTTTTCTAGGTCTGTTTATCCATCCTTGATTATTATCCAGTTACACATATCTTTACATTTGTTTCTTGGGGGGGATTGACTTTATCAAACAGACTACATAGAAAGTCTTTTTTTTTAGTTTAAATTCTAATTCTTCAAAAGACACATTCTCTAATAAGAGATTTTAAACCCATTGTATGAACAGCTTAACTCAGATCACCAGCTTTTCCAATCAGTTAAGCACCATCTACTTTTCCTCTACATGGGAAGATTTATCTTTCTGAATTTTTCCCATTTCTAACTATTGATCTTAACTTCTGGCCCTAATCATTGGCCCCATCCCCTAACTTTGGGCATTTTCACTGGTTATTCCCTGTGTCTGCAATTCTTTCTCTCTTCATCTCCATTTTCTGGCTTTCTTCAAATCTCAGCTAAAATCGCATCTTTTACAAAAAAAAAAAAAAAAAAAAAAAAAAACTTTCCTAATTCCCATAATACTAATATTTTCCCTCTATTATCTCCAATTTATTGTTTTTACATAGTTGTTTGCATGTTATTGCCTCCTGTGAGCTCTTTTGCAGTGACTGGTTTTTGGGGGGAGTGATGTGAAGTGTGTGTGTGTATGGGTATTCTTTGTATGCCCAGAACTTAGTAAAAGTGCCTGGTACAGAGTAGGCACATGATGCATGCTTGTTGACTGACTGACTTACCCTACCTCTAAGTCAGATTTTTTAGTTTAGGGTGCCATTAAGACTCTCCAGTGTGACCTTCTAGGAAAGACTCAGACCAGTTGACTTTGCTTCCATCCAAAGAGAAAGCCGAATGATCCGTCTCTTTACCTCCAGGAGGTATTGAATAAATAGTAACTTATTGACTCAGACTTGGATTGCCAGCTGGATTCACCTTTGTTGGTTTATTTGCTAGTCTTGTCCTTCCTCAGTTCCTTGGAATGCCTTTGTTGACCTTTGCTGCACATATGTTGTTTATCAGCTTTGGGGTCATCAGCTCCACAATTCACCTGCCCTTGTTCCTGCTTGATTGTCTCCAGTTGGAAATGTCTATATGATTCCTCGTTCTGCCTACTACCTTCCCAAGCCCTCATCCCTGTCCTCCTGCCTCTTCACAGGACATAGCTCTACAGCTCTACCTCCTGGCCAGACTCCACCTAGGCATCTCTTCTCTACACTTCCACAGTTCTGCTTGCCCATTAGGTTCTGCCTGCTGGCTGGCTGGTCTCTACTATAAAACAGTACAAAGAGGGCCAGAGACTAAGAAGGATGCAATGAAAAATGACCATCTGTATTACATTAAATTTTCTTGGCTTTATATATCACAGAATAACTCACTTGCTACTTGCTATCAGGGAAAAAATGATAAAATATTATGGAGGAAAAGCTTTGAGGAATAAATGATAATAAAATTTTCCCTACTAGCTTCATATATACATAATATATATATATATATATTCATTATATATATTCCTATATATTTCTATATTCATATATACATTAAATAATACCTTACATGGATTGTAAACTGAGTATTTGTCCAGTATATGATAATCTTTGACCTTACAAAAAACATTTTATTGTCCAGTCATTTTAATTGTGTCCAATTTTTTATGACCTCATTTAGGGTTTGCTTGGCAAAGATACTGGAATGATTTGCCACTTTATTTTTCAGTTTATTTTACAAATGGGGAAACTCATGTAAATAAGCTTAAGTGACTTGCCCATGGTTACATAGTAAGTATTGGGGACTGGATTTGACTCCAGGCCTGGGGCTCCATCCATTATCCCTACCTAGCTTGTCCCTGAACTAAAACTCTAATAGTCATCATCATCTAATGGTAGGATTGTAACTAAGTAATGGTTTTGGTCTTTTGACCAAAGCCAGAATATGCTTCCTTTAATTCCCTATTCTTAATTTCTCCTTCTCTGAATAGCACCACCCTTCTCCCATCCTTCAGACCTCAAAATCTCTTTTCACTCTCCTATTCATCTCTTATTTGCAATCTTTTGTCCCCCTTTTAATTTCCACAGTGTTTTCTCTATCTTTCCCTTTACATTTCCACGGCCAGTACTCTAGTTTCATATAGATGTGTGGTGTACAAATATTTACATATTTATTGTGTATATATGTACAAATATATGTATATATATGTAAACTACATGAAAGCACTTGTCCTAATTCTCTCACTTAAATCATTGTAGTAGCCACTTATTTAGTTTGTCAGCCCCAATTGTTTCTCTGCTCTAATCTGCTTTATATCACTGCTAGATAAATCTTTCTAGTAAGTAAATCTAAGAATGTCATTCTATTACTCAAAGACCTTCAATAACTCTCTTTTGCCTACTAAATAAACTCCTTATTCCTTTACCCAAAGCTGAACCTCGTTCCAATGTGCAGTTCTAGACTTACCTAACACTGTACCTATTATATACCTGATGTTCCATCTAACTGAATTATTTGCTATTCCCTAATTACGTTCTTTAGGGGCAGTAAGGTGATGCAATGGATAGGACGCTGGGCTTGGAATTAGGAAGACTCATCTTTATGAGTTCAAATCTTGCCTCAAGCACAGAGAAGTTAAAATGACAACTTAAGTTAGCTCTTCCAAGATGCCATTTTTTTCAATACAATGTATTTCCTCTTCTGGTAGATGCTAACTTTTCTTCTTGATTTAAACATCTTATTTCTGTATAGATTATTTTCATTGCATGTATTTTATGTGATTTACTTTATGCATATCAAAGTCTAAAATGATTTTTAAAGAATCTCAAAGATTATCTACTTTGATCCATAGCTGAACAAGAATCCCTCTACAAAAACATATGACAAGTGGTCACCTCACGTTTACTTGAAGACCTTCAGTGAAAAAGGAGCCTCCATCTCACAAGACAGCCATCTACTTTTGTAGAACTCTAGTGGTTAGGAAGTTTTTTTCCTTAACCTCAAGCCTAAATTTGTCTCTTTGCAACTTCAGTTGAATGAGCCTAATTCTGTCCTTTTAGGCCAAGCAAAATAAGTCTATTAACTCATTCACCTGGAATCCCTTCAAATGTAATCATGCCCCCACACCGACTCCTTTGATCAAAATTACGTATTCTTTATTCTTACTACCCTTATACCTAGTTTCTTCATGCAGTCTTTAGGTACCATGAACTTGAGTTCTCCAAAGTCTTGATTGTTTTCTGCCATTTTTTCAATTTGATTTTAGTCGTGCAAATAATACTTAAAAAACAATGCTGCCCATCTTATTCTCTTAATTTGCATGTCTAATTTTTACTGTTTTTTAATATTATCTCATTCTTTAAAAATAAATCTTAGATATAGACATAAGAAAGTTCATGCTAATGTTAGACATATGTTTATCTTAATCCCACCTAAGACTCCATTAATTATCTTGGCTACTTTGCCACTGTTGATTTTATATTGATCTTGCAGCCCATTCAAATTCCTAGATCGTTATATGCTAACTGAGCCATACCTCCATGAACTTTATAATTGTGAAGTTGATTTGTTAAATACAAGTAAAAAAAACTTTACATTTTGCTTTCAATCTCATTTGATTTAGCTTATTGTCTTAATTTAAGGTCTTAATATATTACATGACAGAGTCACAAATCCTGACCCTGTTATGTAATATATTAGTCTCAGGACTGTTGTTTCTTGTAAATTTGATGAACATGTTTTCTATATCCTTACTCAAGTCCTATATTCTTATTCAAGTCATTGCTAAAAATATGAACCAGGACAGGGCCAAAGAACAGATCACTGGGACTCCCCAGTGGAGATAAATAGACAACAGACCATTAATAACTATCCTTTGTGTCCATCATTAAACTAATTCTAATTGTCCTACATGTCTTCATTTTTTCCCTTGAGAAGCAGGAGAGACTTTGCAATATACTTTATTAAGATCTAGAAAAATTCTAACTAGACTATGTCTCTGATCCACCAGTCTATAAACCTTGCCAGAAAAGTAAATAAAGTTGGTCTGCTATGACCTAGTCCTCTTCCTTTGAAAGATTAATTGATATTTTATGTTTTTATAATCCATTTCCTGTTTCATTTACTAATCAAAGAATTTTCACTTGTAACATAATTTTTTTAAAGTTAAGCAAGATTATCACTATAATAAATAAAAATATATACACTATCTCCTGTCTCTCTTTTGAGAAGAAAGATGCATCTTTCACCTGTTTCCCAGGAATGAAATTGGTTAATGATTAATCAAAGTTCAGTTTGTTCTTTTAGCATTATTTTTGTTTATATCATTATTGTGTTCTTATTATTGATTACATCATTCTTTGTCACTCCATATGAGTCTTCTCAATTTTTCTTATTATATCATATCAGCCATTTCTTATAGCACAATAGTATTCTATTTGTTTAACAGGGTTTTCTGCCATTCCCTAATCAATAGGTATTCATTTTATAGCCGAGTTTTCTCAATGACAAAAAAGTGATAGTATCAATATATTGGTGTATATGCTGGCTCTTTCTTTTGGTCTCTGACCTTCTCTGGGTACATATGACTTTCTTAGATTTTAAATTTTTTTTCTAGAATAGATGAATTAAATCATAGTTCCATCAAAAATCTATTCATGTGCCTGACATTACCAATTCTTGATGAGGCTCTCCTGGTTTTTTGTTATCAGTTCTTCCTTTTAGAGATATTCATGAACCAAGTAATGTACTAGACAACATTGCTAGGAATTAAGATCAAACTCTTTGGAGAATTTCTTCTTTTTTCTTTTTAAAAAATTCAGACCTTCCTCTGATTCTGAATTACCTGTCTATTGCTCCCTCCCTGGCAACCACGCATGTCATTTCTTTCAGTATCCTGGCAGGTAGTGCATCTGGGCCTAGTAGCAAACATCAATATTCATTTAGATTTTAAATATATAATTAAAAATAGGATATACCCATTTTGTTCTTCTATTTTACCTATCTACTTTTTCCCTTTGAGAAAAGGGAGGCTCCAGGTTGAACTTGAGTAGACAAGAGGCCAGGAGAATGTGGAGATAGGTAGAGAATGTCCCTCCAAGGTTTTGGGGGAGTGCACTGTAGTGACTTGGCTTTTACTTCATAGTAATGGAACAAATGGTATTTGTGGCCCATGTGGAGAAGACACCTAATGACATTCAGCTGAAGTAAATTGGCTCACTACATGACTCTTGTAGTATTTTTTTTCATAATTTCTTTGCAATTTGAAAATAGTTTAGGCAGCATAACCAAAAATAATGACATTTGTAGTGTTTACTTTGTACATTTTGAAATCTGGGATAAGATTTTTCAATTAGATGTTAGCCGTGCAAATAATTTTACAAAACTACTGCCTACCTTTTTTCTCATAATTTGCCTGTCCAACTTTTCAGTAATTTTTTATACAATCCCTTGTCATTTAAGAATAAATCTTGGAAAGCAGAAGCATATAAAATAGGGCAAACTCAAGGAAAGCAAAATAAAATCACAAATGACATCTAGTGAAAAAAACATGAAAGGGAATTGTCTTTAATTAGTTCACAGTTGGAGATTGTTCATACTGCTTATTTTAGTTAAGTCTTTCATTTGGGGAGAAACAAGCTATTTAAATTCTAGGTTGCTTGGGGGTAGTCGGGGAGGGACATACTTATGGAGTAAGGCCCTATCCTCACCACAGTCTAACTTTGGCAGGGAGAAAGTTTTGCTGTCTTATAATGCATGGTTTTCTATAAAAGGTTTGTAGGATCCTTTCCTTTGGAAAAGCAGTTTAATATGTAAGTAGAGATACTGCCTCATAGTAATGACACTAAGCCTCTAGCATAATTGAACTACAAGGTATGAGGCCTAAATTTCCAAACTAGTATGTCAGGAATACTGTAATATATACCTATGCTTTCTTTGGTCACCATCTGGGTCTAAATCCTTCATGCATGCATTTTCTACATACAAAATGCTTCTTCTATGGAACTTTAGAAAGGGTGAGTTCTGATGCAAAAAGGAAGAAAAGTAAACTTGGAAGAATGGTAGGAAACTACATTTTTGTCTGGAGAAAATGAATTTCCATGTCTTTCTCAGGAACATTAACCATTTTTTTCTGAGACATGCAAGTCTCAAACCTCAGTCATCTTTGTGTCTTTTCTCTATTTTTTCCCCCATGATACCAAAAGGTTTGAAGTTCTTCCATTTATAATTTCTCAGGCATTTCTACCTTCCTTTCGGTTCCCAGTAGCACAACTCAATTTCAGACCTTTATCATGCTTTCCTAGGAATACTGTTTGCCTATACTTTAAGTTTACTAGATGTTCTTCCTGTTGTTCTTTTTTCTCTCTTCTCTCCTCTTTCTTTCCTCCCCTTCTCTCTTCTCTTCTCTCTCTCTCTCTCTCTCTCTCTCTCTCTCTTGCTCTTTCTCTCTCTCTTTCTCTCTCTCTTCCCCCTCCTTCTCCCTCTGCCTCCCTCTCTCTCATCTTCATTAATCCTACATTCCTTCACCAAATTAATCCCATTCCATTCAATCTCAACTTTTCCCTTATACATAGGGCAAAACTGACATTTCTCCTTCCTTGTCTCTTGTCAGTTTTCCTGTTTATCATATTTTTTGCCTGCTCCCACTCCACCCCATTCCAATCCCATCCTATCCAGATTCTACCCAAGCTTTTTGTATCCTCACAACTAAATCTTGGGCAATTTATATTCTTAGAAAGGGTTGCTCCAGCTAAATGCTAAGCATTAATTCTAAGGTAAATGTCCAGGTGTTTACGAAAACAAAGTGCTGAGCTTCCCAAGTGTGTTAAAGAGTAATTAGTCTTATGTAAACCTGTCCCCAAGTTTACAATCCTTGTAATCCTTTAGGTCAAAGCCATCTGTAGAAATGCTGAGGTTTTCATGACATCACTCCTCTTTCCCTGTCTTCCTTTTAGCTGCCTTTGACTCCACAGGATTAAGTCAATAGATCAAATCACATTAAAGGTCTTTGTGAATTGCTAGATCAGAATACTTGCAAGAGGGAAAGTTAGTGGAGAAATTCGGAATTATATTTTCTGTAGAAGTTAAAAAGAAACTTGAACATGATAGGAGTCATGCTGGAGGAGTCACCATGGGAAGTATTTGGTATAGAACAGAATGATGATGGTGCCATTAACTACTTGATGATGACTATAATAACAACAACAACAATAACTGACATTTAGATAACATTTGCTATGTGGCAAACATTTTTCATTGATTATCTGCTTTGATAGGAATAGAACCTGTCTTGTAGGATTGTTGTGAGGTTCAAATGAGATAGTTGTGAAAAACACTTAGAAATACCTGGCACATAGTAGGCACTATATGAATGCTTATTGCCTCCATCTTTCTTTACAACGGTCTTGGCATGTAGATGTTATTATTATCCCCATTTTAGAGATAAGGGAACTAAGGCAAACAGGTTAAGTTTCTTGTCCAGGGCCATAAAGCTACTAAAGGTCTGAGACCTGATTTGGAATCAGGTCTTCCTGACTCTGGGATCAGTGCTTTATCTACTGCACTCTCTCTTTAACATGCTATCTAAACACTTATGAAAGCTATGGCTGATATTTCTTGAATTTATCACTAGATTCTCAATTGGGGAAATGAGTAGTTTATGAAAAATGTTTCTGATTCCCTTATGTAGGTTGTTGTTTCAGTACCCAGTAGGTGACCATTATATTCAGCATTCTATTATTGTATAGGGCAGAAATAAACAAACAAACAAATAAATAAATAACTAAATAAATAAGCAAATAAACGAATAAATAAATATACATATGTATATATACATATGATTTATGATGGCTGGCATTTTAAAAGAGGGCAACAGCTAGGTGATGCAGTGGATAAAGTGCTGATCCTGGAGTCAAGAAGACTCATATTCCTGAGTTCAAATCTGGCCTTAGACACTTACTGGCTATATGATAATGGACAAGTCACTTAACCCTGTTTGCCTGAGTTTCCTCATCTGTTAAATGAACTGGAGATGGAAATGGTAAATCACTCCAAGTATCTTTGCTGAGAAAACCTCAGATGGTGTCAGAGAGAGCTTGGACACCATTAAAACAACTAAACAACAAAGTTTAATAGAAGGGAAATTATGAAAATTGGGGTGTGGGATAGTGGTATGAGATTGTCATTTGCTTTATTTTTGATTTTAATAAAGTTTCCTTGACTCCTAAGAGAATAAGGCATCCAAAAATTATATCATTAAAGGTTCCATTCAGTCTTCATTTGCATCTTTTCATTTCAAATATTATTGTTTCTGACTTAAACAATGATCCAATGATCTAGTGTGGTTAAGAAAGAAGGCAACCAAATTTACCACCCAGCTAACAAGAAAAACATATGTTAAGGTGTGAGAGAACTCTTTAGTCTTGGAAGAGCATTTCAGGAATGGATGTTTCAAAATCTTTCCTATGGGTGATTTCATAAAGATGTTGTCAGATGTCTTCCACTAAAGACATCTGCTAATTACACTTCTTGGTTTGGACAGAATCCTGAATTCTCAAAAGCTGCCAGAGGAATATAATCTTAGGGAGGTCTGACCTATCTGAAAAGGTTCCCTGTATGGTCTATGTGTACTGTCAAAGGACCAGAATCGCTAATTTTGGAGAGATTCTTCATCAAGTTCGCAAGACGACGAAGTCTTCAGTGAGCGCATACAAGACATTATGCTAAGTTAGAGAAATTTTATTCTGTACTGTGGAAGGAGTTCCCACACTGGTCTCAATGTAGATTTAGGACTGATTTCTACTCAGAGTGTATGCACTTCATTAATTAGGCTTGCTTGCTCTCACTGGAGAGTTTCATGTCAAAAACAGATGCTATGGAAAGAATTTCTGTTCTGGTTTTGGTTATATTAGGTGACCTCTGAACTCCGAAATTATGAGAGATGTTTGCAAGATACCAAAAAGGAAATAAACCAGTTCACATTTATAATACTATAGAATCATTAGATTTAGATCTGGGAGGGGATCTTAAGCATTAACTATTCTCACTTTATTTTCTGAATAAGAAAATGAGATCCAGATGAATTAACTGATATGTCAAAAGTCACACAGTTATTAAATAGGAGAACTGGGACAAACATACACCTTCAAACATTCACCTTCTGACTCAAAATCCAGCCTTCTCAAGTCCAGCTAATTTTGCGAGGTTCTAGCGACTCTAGAAGATATCATCTTACAAAGTATAGGTAATAAAAGAAGCACCTTTAAGGTTTTCTTGAGGGAGGAGAAACAAGAGAGGGGATAGAAGGGTCCAAAAAGAAAAAAGAGAGATCCCTTTAAAGTCTGATATGGAGGGATCCCAAAGAGGAAGGAGATGAAGAAAATAACATAAAAGTTTTGTATTTCAGAAGAGACGGTGGTATGTTGAGGAAAGTGGCAGGAGATGGTATGTGGTGTGGAAATAGAATGTAGAAAACGTTGGGGAGCTCTGTGGTCATAAAGGAACTATGAAAAAACCCTAACTAGAACTTAGCTAGTGTGATAGCATGGAGATTGTGTTTCCCTTGGGCATTGTGCAAATTTCAGGATCTTAGTAAGTAAGGCATTTGTGAGTTTTCTAGTTTTCTCTGTTTCTATAAATAAAGCTGCCTTTCAAACATTCAAACAACTTATAAAAATGAAATTTGTGTTGACCAGTGGTAAGCTTTTACTAGGATTCAGAATGGGAAACTGAGTCCAAAGAAACGAAATATCCCAAGAAGGAGACTGTTAGCTCTCTAGCATGAGTTGAACAAGTTTATGGTGGCTTCCTGGGATTATTCAGCATTCAAATATTTGTAAAGGCTTCCTTCCCTAAACTCAAAATTGGCCATTTCATTTTTACTACCCATTTAAAAGAAAAAAAAATCATACAACATTGGCATTCTTTCATAAAATGAATTACAAATCTCTATGGAAACTTTGATGCAGATCGTTGTTGTCTTATTCAAAAGTTAGCACAAAAATAATTGTGCTTGGAATACAATTAATTGGCTTTAAATTTACAAGTTATTTCCTTGTGACAGCAGAATTAAGTTTAGAAATGTGTTAATGTGTCTCAATGTAATATTTTGAAATAATCACTCAATATGGCACAAATTCAAATGTTTTAGAAAGAAACAATAACAAACAAGTATGAAAACAAATTGTATTGTTTCTGAAGATTAAATATGAATATATAGAGTCTTTCTGCACTCAGAAAGAAAAAAATGATGATTCCCTTCCATCTATATTTTTAAAACACTAATCAAGTTAGTATCTAGGTGATTAGATAGCACCATGTTAAGTCGATAAGAGAGTAATTGTGTAAAAAATAAAAACTTGTAAAATTCAGTTTTTAAATTTTGTTTGGAAGGTTGAACAATGATATATTGTTTTTTTCTTGATGTTTTGACCAAGATTAATGAAAATAAATAGTCTGTGAGAGGTAAAATAGCACAGGGGATAGAGAACCTGCCTCTGAGTCAAGAGGACAATGTTTTAAATCCAGCCTCTGAAATATACTGATTATGTGAATCCAAGCAAGTTCTTTTATCTCTCAATGTTCCAGGCAAATTGTAAAAAAAACATTTGTTTCAGAGTAAGTCCTGATTTTTTATTGTCAGAAGGAATCATTGTTATTCTGTTTGTTATAGTTCTAGTGCAAAAAAATAAAAAAGTAGTCATTTCCTCAATCTTAATTCTTCTTAACCTCTGTTTGATGTTACTGTCCACTTCTTCCTTGAAGAAATTCTCCTCCATCAGCTTTTGTGACATTGCCTCATAAGAGTGCTTTTACTACCTGTCTGGTCATTCAATTTCTTTTGCTTGGAAACTTATTTTGTTAACATCTCTCAACCAAATCTTAACGACTCCTTTCTCTTTTGAAGATGAGAGTATTTGCATCCTTCCAATTGCCCAGGTTCACAATTTCTGAGTTCCTCTTGACACTTCCCTCTTCTTTACCTGCCATATCCAGTAAACTAACAGGTCTTATCAATTTTATCTCCACAAAATGAGTTGAATCTATTCTACTAACACAGTAATCATTCTGATTCAATTCCTTATCACTTCTGTCTGACCTATTGCAGTAGTCTAGTAATGAGGCTCTCAGCTTCTACTCTCTCCTCTTTTCCATTTACCTGTCCATAGATACCAAAGTCATTTTCCTAAAGCCTATCAGAGTTCTTTGCTTAAAAACTTTGGCACCTCTGTGTTGTTTCTAAGTTTAAATATGGATTTCTCCTTTTAGCATTTAAAACTCATCACATTCTGACTTCAGCCTTTCTTTCCTAAATGATTGCACATTCACACACTCTAGATTGTTGTCAAAATGGTTTCCTTGTTCACTGACCCCAGCATTCTCTGTTTGCTTCAGTTTCTTCATCTATAAAGCGGGAATAATAATAGCAACTACCCTGCAGTGGTGTGAGGATCAAATGAGAAAATAATCGAAAAGTACCTGGCACATGTTGTTGGTATTTACTCATTTCAGTTATGCCAACTCTTCACGATCACATTTGGGTTTTTCTTGGCAAAGATAATGGAGTAAATTACCTTTTTCTTCTCCAATTAATTTTATATATGAGGAAACCGAGGCAGGATTAAGTGACTTTTCCATGGTCACATAGCTAAGTGTCTGAGGTCAGATTTGAACTTAAGAAGATGAGTCTTCCTGATTCCAGGCTCCTGCACTCTGTTCACTGCACCAACTAACTGACACTAACTAATAAGAGCTATAGAAATGTTATTGTTTTTATTCTCCTTAATATTTTTCCTTACCTCCTTACCTTAGCTCATTTTGGTGGTTGGCTATGAGAAACCTTTCTGATCCTCTTAGTTCTTAGTGTTCTTTCTCTCCTTTAATATCATATATATCTGTTTGTCTTCATGTTATGCCCACCTCACTCTGTACCCACACATAAAATTAAGTTTCTGAACAAAAAGGAATATTTTCCTTTGTGTGTGTGTGTGTGTGTGTGTGTGTGTGTGTGTGTGTGTGTGTGTGCGTGCGTGTCTAGCAAAGTGTCTCACACATGGTAAATACTTAAGAAATTCTCTTTGGTTGGACTTGAAGCTACCAGATAATCAGAGGGGTAAGTTCCTTCTAACCTCTTCCCTTAAGTTGGTACCCCAGAAGCTATTTTTCCACTAATCCCAAACAGCTCTGGGCATCTTTCCTGCCTCCTGCCTCAGTTACAAAAATTCCTAGTTACAGATGTCTTTGCAATGTCTTGAAGGTGCTAGTTGACTAGTAGCTATTATAGTTATATGATAATAGTACTCTTAAATTAGCTAGTTTATAACAGGGAAGAAGAGACTAAATCTTCCTTATTTGCTATGGAAATTGGTTGTCTGAAGTAGAACCAAATATCCTTGGAAAAGGAAGTCTAGCAAATTAGCTGATGCCTAGAGTAATTGTTTTGTCAGATGCACTTCTAATGGATTTATGAAGTTTAAATAGAATATAAAGGGAAGTTACCTAGCAAAAGAATGAAAGGATTTTCTATCTAGTAAAATTTTAAAAGTTGTATTCCATAAAAGTATGAGCAGACTCTGAAACTTAGAGACAGGAAACTTCTTAAAGAAGGGAAGAAAACAATGGTTAGAATTTTATAACTGCATGAATTTACCTACGATGCCCAAGGAACAATTTTCATTACAATCTAAATTTTATATAGCCAATGAAGCTTTCCCTGATCCTTTCCAGTAGTAACAACCTTCCTCCATGGACTTCATTAGTTCATCATTTTATAAATCTTCAATGCATTCATCATATTTATTACCATTAGATATGTTTATGTCATCCATCTACTAGGTTCTAAACCCCATTAAAGCAGGGTTACTGTTTTATCTGAGTCTTCCCAATACCTAGATCAATACTTTTCACATTTGATTAATGGATTTGAGGGAGGGGAGGTATTAGTGAAGCTGGTTGAATGAAAATAGTAATTTTGCCACAAACCAACTTGAGTGTGTAGGCATAGTCCAAGACAGAGGGGTTTAAGACCTGGCCCATAGAATGAATGCATGCAGTCCATGAAACTCTTGAATGTGACTTGACCGAGATTAAAATGTAATTTAAAATATTTAACAAAATAAATAAAAGTACAATAAATATAGATAATATGTGATTTCTTAAAATCAATATACAGCCCAGAGACATCCTTGTTTACACTTTAGTGGCTCCCATTTCTATTTGAGTTTTTATACTGCTGGTGTAAGACAGTTTTTCATGTATCCATTTCGAAGCAACTAAAAGGAGCAACTAAAGGCCAATGACCAGTGAATAGTTTTTAGAGGTACTTTGGTTTCTTATTCTTTTCTTTTCTACCATTTGCTGTTGGATGCATAAAACCATGTCTCTGGTGGTAAGTTCAATCTACTTTTTGGTGCGTTATATTCAATCATACCCTTTCCTTTATTTAAGTTCTTGGCTAGAGAGCTGTTAAGAATAAAGGTAAGGGAAGGTTTCTGTTTTTTTTCTTTCAAATATTTTCCCCTACACCCTCCATGAAATAGAAATTTAGAATCTCTTATTATTTAAAGACTGAAACTTTTTCATAATAGATAAAATTCATTGATTTGTTGATTTGGCTGTATTCATTCATTAATTAATATTTAGTGTATTCATTCATTAATATTTAAATTGATATTTATCATCTATGTGAAATGACCCCATTACAAAAATGATGTCTCTTAAAGGCACAAGCACATAAATAATGCCAGTCTTAAGTGGACTGAAGTAATCGAAGTCTAAGTGAATTTAAGATTGAATAATATTTGTGTTGAGGAGAAACCACTGTTTCAATGAATTCATGATTTTATTAATAAGTACTTCTTCCAGCAAGAGAAAGCTGCTGGAGGGAGTATTCCATGCCTACCTTTTAATCCTATGTGAATTTTGTATATGTCCTACCATAAATTATCCATAGATGGTCTACCTAATATGCTGACTCCTCTAGGTCAATGATTACTAGACTGTTAAAATATTACTACTCCCTTTTAATGACAATCATTTTTTCAGACCCTTCCTCCAACATAAGAGTAGTTTACTTTTACTGTTTATTGATTAAAAAAATATATAGCATGAACATAATTGGTACACATACAGATTTCGTGATTCCTTACAGTAATTCTTCTTCATCCCCCCTGTATGCTTTGAGTCTTAGCCCACAAGTAAGAGACCATTGCTCCAGGCCTTTGTCTAGGACTTTTACCCCAGTAGCCATTATTCTTCGTTCTTATTGCATGACCAGCCTGTCTACTTCTAAGGTTACACACTTTTTTGATGATAACTTTTACACTTTTTCTATCTACTCAAGCTTTCCATGTGTTTCTCCATTGTTCTTTGGGTGACTCTCAAATGTAGTTCTTTTCAAATTGTGGTCTTCAGAGTTCTTTCTGAAAGAAAAAACAAAAAAAAAACCAACAACCTCATCTTTTAAAACAGAAAAGTTTATAGAGATGAAGAAGCAGGCATTTGGTTGAGTAGTTTCTCATGTTTTTGCAGTTGTATGTGTGTGATTTTTTCCCAATTTTTCCCAATTATTTTCCTACTTTTTAAATGAATATAAAAGCATAAATACATATTTATTTTACATTTTATATTTATTTAAAATTAGTCCCTCCATGTTTTTAACATGCATTATGACCGTGTATTTTTTGCTATGGTTTAGTTATATATGGCTCCTTGTTACATCATTTTAGTACTATTTAAATTTTTTCAAAGTATTGGTTGACAATTTGAAGAATCTTATTGAGTTCATAGGTTATAGTTAAAGCTCTGGAGTTGGAAAGGACCTTGGAAGTCATCTGATCCTATTCTCTCATTTCACAAAGGAGAAAACTGAAACCTAACTGGATAAATGATTTGTTCATATTGTTATAGGTGAAGGTCACATTGGTATGGGCAGGGGGAAATCACTATTTAAATCCAGAGCCTCTTGATTCCAAATCCAGTTTTCTTTCCTCTGTCCTACACTGTATTCTTCATATTCAGCAGTCAATCTTAATATGATTTAAACTTCATTTTAGACTAAAACACCTGATAAAATCTGTCATAATCAAAGTTTAAATATAAAGTTCATAAGTCAGAGACAAAAATCAGTTTTCATATGCACAAGATGAACAGAATAGGTAATCTATATATCATGAAGAGAAGACCAGGGATGTTTAACAGACTTAAAGTTATAGATTTGATTATATGAAAGTTGAAGCTCCTGAGATTTTGTGATTTTTATTAATTCACTTAATTTTAATCCAATCATATAAGACATATGTAAAGCCTTTAGCACAATGTCTGGCATATAATATGCATTTAATAAATTCTTATTAATTTCCCTTTATCTCCCTCATCAACCTGTTTGCTTATGACCATTATGAGCACTTCAAAGTAAAATGGCTAAATGCCTCATGATATTATAGTATTATGCCTTTTTGTGTTAGTGACACTAAGTTCACTGAACTGTAATATGAGTTACTTGTCTCTTCAAGGAAAAATTACTCTCTTTGTTTATCTGTTTAAAAGCAAATCTTCCTATTAATGAATGGGTCACTAGGTGCTGCAGTAGATAGAGCCCTGGGTTTAAAATCAGAAGACTCCTGATCTTGGGTTCAAATCTGGCCTCAGACACTTAGTAGCTATGTGACCCTGGGCAAGTCACTTAACCCATTTGCTGCTATTTCTTCATCTATAAAAATGAGCTAGAAAAAGGAAATGCAAACCACTCCAGTATTTTTACCAAGAAATCCTCAAATGGGGTCACAAAGAGTCAGACACAACTGAAAAAGACTGCACAACAAGTGCCTTTTTTTAATGCAGTTTTAGAGTTGACTCACCAGCCTAAGCCAACATGAAGACTTTTTGTTATTATTCAGTATGAATCCCTGAGTCATCCTGGCTAGAAATGAGCTACCTTCAAGTATCCTCATGATCATTTAGATGGAAACCCAAATAGGGAATATCTGCTGCACATATTTAAAGGACTCTGTTCTGTGAGCACAGGAAATTCATGAGCCATTCTTCTGATGACTGGCTAGACTGGTCCTTGCAAGCTATATATATAGATATATAGCTCATTACCAGGTCCATACTCTTTCCAGTTAGGTAAAAACTGAAGCCCATGTCATTGTTATATTATGAATAATTTGCTCAAAAAGAGTCAGAAAGTTGTGCATATGGCCAAAAAGCATAATTGAAAAATATATGTACATTTTATATATGTATATGTATGTACATATATATATACATATATATACACACATACATACATATATATATAATGAGAAATAGGCATTAGTAAGTGGAATAGGGTAACAATAGTTATTTCAAGATCATCTATCTATGCCAATGTCAAATTAATACCAAACTAGAAATAATTCAAATCTATTTAATTCAATCAGCATTTATTAACCTTCAGTTATATTCCAGTTACTTTGATAAGTGCTAGGGATACAAAGAGAGAAATGAAAATTGTCTCTGTTCTCAGTGACAGAATCTAAAGAAAATATATACATATATATAAACATATATACACAGACACATAAATATATACATCTCTATATACACGTGTATATGTATACACATATCTATCTATCTATATATTAGTGTCAATATATACACATTCATTTTTATAAATACATACATATAAGCATGCATACATATAGACATACATATTCATTTACAAATTTATTTTTTGAGACTCAGTTTTCCTATCTTACCCAGGCTAGAAATGTAATGAACTTTATCATGGACCTGATCCCACTACTTTTTGCCACAGATCTGATCTTCTCAGCTTTTAATCTGAGCCAGTTCAATCCCCTTCAATGGCTTGGTAGCTCTTGGGGACTCAATGTTGGTGAGAGAGTTAATGCAGACACCCTCTCAGCTTAACTCACTAGAAGTCAGATCTCCAAAGCCTCAGCTTTGGAGGTCCAGGGATTACAGGTGTACTATGTCTAGCCTCTCTAAAGAATGGAAAAGTTTAAAAAACAAAAACAATGATTCCATCAACCCTAACTCAACCTGTTAAAACAAATTGTCTACTCTGAAAAAAGAGAAATGAAAGTTATTGACTATTTTAGCTTTCTCTTTCTTGTGACTTTTTTATTTTAATTAACCATCTCTAGATGTCTCATGAGTTTCCTATGCTCTTGAAACAGAGAGTTTTTAAACCATGTACAGATATTTCCTACTTAGTTTCACGCTAAAAGAACCCAGAAAATATCTTGCCTATCAACCTCTTACCCTCTTTGCTAAAGAGGAAATGACAGATGAGATTGCCAATGTTTAGAGTACAAGTTCATTTGCTTCAATGCAGAAGGCACAAGGAAGATATTAAACAGTCATCAACTCAAAAAACAGGACAAAGAGATGGAGGAGACAAAAAATAAAGGAAAGCTTGATATGAAATGAATTTAACTCATGTTTCCTCCAGAGCACTTGTTGATGGCAATGGAAGAATGACAAATCCAAAATTTAGTTGATCTTTCAACACCTTACAGTAATCTTCTCTCATCAGCAGCAATAATGGATACACAGTATTTGGATTCTACAAAGCTAGGATCCAGAGTGAAGAAGTAGCAATGGTATTTGAGATGAAATTGGGAATCTAATGGACCCTAATCAAGTAAATAAAAAAGAAATCCATTCTCAGGGTAATATATTTTTAAAGTATTCATTAATTAAATCTAGAAATATCTCAAAATGGAGGAAGACCTGTAAATATAGGAAAGGAAAATAAGTGATTTCTTTTCAAAAACCAAGATCAAGAGAACTATTATTAACCAATGTAGTCACTTTCTGAACTCTTTAAAATGTTTATATTTGTTGACAAAATAAACAAAGAAGGAGTCTTACCAAATTATTTTCACTATGGTACTAATTCCAAAGCCAGGCAGACCAAAAATAAAGAAAGAAAACTTAAACCAATCCCCTTATTGAACACAGATGCAAAAATCTTAAATAAAATACTAGTAAAATGACAACAATATGTTATCACAAGGATTATTCACTATGATCAGGTAGGATTTATACCAGGAATACAAGGATGGTTCAATATTAGGAAAACCATCCACATAATTGACCATATCAATAATCAAACCAAAAGGAATCATATGATTATCTCAATACATCAGAAAAAGCCTTTGACAAAATACAACACTCATTCCTATTGAAAACACTAGAAAGTACAGAAAAATTGGGCCTTTCCTCACAATAATAAAGAGTATATTTAAAACCATCAGCAAGTATTATCTGCAATAGGGACAAGTTAGAAGTCTTCCCAATAAGATCAGGAGTGAAGCAAAGATGCCCATTATCACCTCTATTATTTAATATTGTAATAGAAATACTATCAGTAGCAATTAGAGAAGAAAAAGAAATTACAGGATTAAAGTAGGAAACAAGAAAACTAAACCATCACTCTTTGCAGATGAAATGATAGTATACTTTAAAAATCCCAAAAATTCAATAAAAAGCTCGTGGAAATAATAAATAGTTTTAGCAAAGTTGTAGGGTACAAGATAATATTTCCAGCAAAACTCAGCAGCAGGGATTAGAAAGAGAAATTCTATTTAAAATCACCCTAGAGACAATATAAAATATTTAGGAATTCATATGCCAAGATAAACCCAGAATTATATGAACACAACTACAAAACACTTTTCATACAACTAAAACTACATCTAAATAATTGGAAAAACATTAATTGCTCCTGAGTAGGATGAGCTAATATAATAAAAATGACAATCATATTCAAATGAATCTACTTATTCAGTGCCATACCTATCAAACTACCAAAATGCTTTTCTTATAGAATTAGAAAAAAATTATAACAAATTCTCCTGGAAGAATAAAAGATCAATAACATTAAGGGAAATAAAAAAGTGAAGGATGGGGGAATAGAAGTATCAGATCTTAAACTGTACTATAAAGCAGTGGTCATCAAAACAAAGTGGTATTGGCTAAGAGAAAGAAGGGTGGCTCAATGGAATAAATTAGAGGTAAATGACCTCAGCAAGCTAGTTTAGTTGTAAAGATTCCAGCTTTTGAGACAAGAACTCACTATTTAGCAAAGACTGCTGGGAAAACTGGAAAACAGTATGGGAAAAATTAGGTTTAGATCACCATCTTACACCCTATGTCAAGATAAATTCAAAATGGGTAAATGACAAATATAAAGAGTGAATTCACAAATAAATTAGGTAAACATAAAATAGTATACCTGTTACATCTGTGGGAATGGAAGAAATTTAAGAACAAGCAAAAGAGATAGAGAATATTGCAAAATGTAAGATGAATGACTTTTGTTATATCAAATTAAAAAGTCTTTGTATAAACAAATCCAATGCATCCAAAATTAGAAGGAAAGCAAAAAAAACTGGGAGAACATTTTATAAAAAACTCTCTGACAGGGGTTTAATTTCCCAAATATATAAGGAATTAAATAAAATTTACAAAAAAATCAAGCTATTCCCCAATCGACAAGTGGACAAAGGACATGAATAGGCAGTTTTCACATGGGCAAATCAAAACTATCAATAAGCACATGAAAAAGTGTTCTAAATCCCTCCTGATTAGAGAAATGCAAATTAAAACAACTCTGAGGTACCAACTTACACCTAGCCAACTGGCCAATATGGCAGCAAAGGAAAGTAATATATGTTGGAGGGGATGTGGCAAAATTGGGACACTAATACACTGCTGATTGAGCTTTGAGTTAGTCCAACTTTTCTGGAAGGAAATTTGGAACTGTGTACAAAGGACTTTAAAAGAATACCTGCCCTTTGATACAGCCATACCACTGAATGCCCAAAGAGATAAGAAAAAAATACTAGTACAAAAATATTTATAGCTGTACATTTTGTGGGGCAAAAAATTGGAAAATGAAGGGGTGTCCATTGGTTGGGGAATAGCTGAACAAGCTGTGATATCTGATGGTGATGGAATATTATTTTGCTGAAAGGAATAATTAACTGGAGGATTTCTATACAAACTGGAAAGACCTCCAGGAATTGATACAGAGTGAAAGGAGCAGAACCAGGAGAACATTGTACACAGAGATTGAAACACTGTGGCACAATTGAATTTAATAGGCTTTTCTACTTGCAGCAATGCAATGACCTAGGACAATCCAGAGGGACTTATGAGAAAGAATTCTATCTACATGCAGAGAGAGAATTTTGGGAACAGAAACACAGAAGAAAAACTTATGATGGACCACATGGTTTGATGGGAACATGATTAGGGTTCTGGCATTAAAAGATTGCTCTATTTCAAATATGAATAACATGGAAATAGGTTTTGAACAATGATACATGTATAACCCAGTGGAATTGCTTGTCAGCTTTGGGAGTGAGTAGGGAAGGAGATGGGAAATCATGAATCATGTAACTGTTTGAAAAATATAAAAAGAAAGAAAGAAAGAAAGAAAGAAA
>NC_058130.1:527674706-527692223 GCF_016433145.1 Gracilinanus agilis
TCTCTTTTTCCTGAAAGAAAGAAAGAAAGAAAGAAAGAAAGAAAGAAAGAAAGAAAGAAAGAAAGAAAGAAAGAAAGAAAGAAAGAAAGAAAGAACAAAGAAAACATGTTTGCATTAATCAAGGGTATCTGAATATATGTGATGGGAACGTGCAGATATAGAGGATTTGCTATGGTGGGCTACATCTTTATAGAGATACAGCTGACTTAGCTTTGTAGAAAAGATCCTATTCTGTTTCTGTTTGTCATAATCTCAAGAATAATCTCTTGTCTAGGCTCCAAAATAAAAATTGCCTTTGTCAGTGACCCTGCAAATATTCACATTAAGCTAGGTGTTAAACAGGAAGTCATATATTTGCTAGATGTGATCACTTGAATCATGGAGACTGTCCTGGTAAAGATCAAAAGAAAAGTTAGCATGATACTAATTACATAGAGCCCTAAAGCATTTCAAAACCTTTCCACTGACTTCCACAATAATGTGAAGCATAACTATCCATTCTGGAGGCAAAGATGGTGTAAAATGAACCATTACCTAGATTATTACATGTAACTGGACAGATAGCCCATCAAATTAGTCTCTAAATATGAGTAACTTGGACAATCACTATAGATGGATGATCAGCTTGGCCCAGAATTAACAATCAGGAAGAGGTTTAGTCTAATATATATATTTTTTGGAAATTATAGAGTACTTTTGCTGCTCCCAAACATCTTCTCTAAACTTATCCTTTTAATATCATTTCTTTTCAGTGACTTTATATAACAATCATTGAATACAGTGATGTCTGAATAATGAAAATAGCTAATAATCAATAAGCATTTACTGTATTCAATGAAATGTTCTAAGTATTTCAGGTGCCAAAAAGACCCTGCCCTCAAGGAGCTTATATTCTAAAGGGGGAGATAATATGTATATGGATAAGATCCACAAAATTGCTTCACAGAATAGGTGGAATGTAATCTTAAAAGCTGCCACCACATTGACCTTCAAAGATCTTCTAAGAAGAATTTGTGGGAAAACCATGAACAAGAATAACAGGGGATGACAAAGTGTGGAGGGATTGCAATCTGTCAGTGGAAAATTCACTTCCACTTATGAAATTATGGATCTTTCAGAATAT
The DNA here is from genome assembly GCF_016433145.1 of Gracilinanus agilis. Classification (NCBI taxonomy): domain Eukaryota; kingdom Metazoa; phylum Chordata; class Mammalia; order Didelphimorphia; family Didelphidae; genus Gracilinanus; species Gracilinanus agilis. The sequence continues at coordinate 527,675,830 of NC_058130.1, forward strand.
CAAAGTTAATTCAGGGAAATTCTGTGAACCTAATAGAATGATGGTATTAATAAATTGATGATGATAACTTTTATTTTTATTTATTTTTAATTTTTTTAAATTTTAAACCCTTAACTTCTGTGTGTTGGCTCCTAGTTATAAGAGTGGTAAGGGTAGGCAATGGGGGTCAAGTGACTTGCCCAGAGTCACACAGCTGGGAAGTGTCTGAGGCCAGATTGAACCTAGGACTTCCTGTCTCTAGGCCTGACTCTCAATCCACTGAGCTACCCAGCTGCCCCTGATGATGATAACTTTTAAATAGTGCTTACTATGTACCAGATATTGTGCTAAGCATTATATAATTATTTAATTTGGTCCTCATGACAACAGTGAGAGGTAGATGCTATTAATATCCCCATTTTTGATATGAGGAAACTAAGGCAAACAGATTAAGTGACTTGCCCAAGATTACATAGATAGTATGTGTCTGGTACTGCATTTGAATTCAGACCTTTTTGACTCTGGACCTGCAGTCTATCCACTGCACCTTCAGAGTTAAAGTTTGAGTGGTTATGAAGAAAGCATGTCCAGACTGGAATTGAAAACTACAGGACTATGTGGTTCAGGCAAAAAGAACTGTGTCTCCAGTGGCATGGAGAACTAGAGCTCTCTATTAGGACAGTGTTTAGAAGGAAGGATAAAACAGGATGTAGAATTGAAGATAACTCTGAAAGACTGAGCTGCATGTGAATTTGTGCTGAATAAAAATGAGTAAGGAGATTGTTCTTGTCATTAATGACATATGATTTTTAATTCAGATTTACAGAGATGGTGGTAAAACCTTTTTTACTCCTTAAAAGACTGGAATGTGTGTGTGTGTGTGTGTGTGTGTGTGTGTATGTTGCCAAATTAGGGAAGGCACCTCTCAGGAAAAGTCATGATCCTTGGTGACTTCTGATCCTTTGTGGAAAAGCAGCATAAAATTGCCTATCTTGGGAACAAGCTAGGAGGCTCCTTCACATTTAAGCATTTCATGTTCAGTTACTCTATACATAATGTTGTGGGATGGAGGCAAATACGTGTTAAGATCTGATTCCTTCTCTGAAGACATAGGCCTTCAGATAATCCCTTAACACTTAATTTCATAACAATTTCTGATCACCTCAGTATATTATTGATTATAATTTTGATATAATTTAAACTTTGAAGTAACCAGAGACTTATTTTTCTTTGCTCCTAGTGACTATTTTTATGTTTATCTACTATTACTTTATATTTGGGTAAAATGAAGAAAGAATTTTGACATTCCTGGCCCTAGACAAAGTTGTGAAGTTTATCTGTTATTCCCATCTTTTTGCCTAGATCTTCAAGTGGAAGTTTCTATTTTCTTAAGTAATTTTAGTTTCTACACATTTTTGTAGGCCTCCTTTTAAAATTAATCTTCTCTAATTATTTGGCAATGTCTTATCTTGCCTAACATCAGAAGGAGTAGATAGCAGGAGGCCCTGATTCAAAGACCAGCTGTTTCCCTATCTTTGTAGCCTTGAATAATTTAATTTTCTGACCCTCAGTTTCAGCACCTGTAAAAAAAGGGGATTAGTAAACTAGATCAATTTGAAGGTCTCTTCTAGCTATAATCAGAAAAAAATTTAAAATATAAACCTTTATGTCTAGTATAGTATAGTAGAGTATAGTATCATAGGTTCATGAAGTTATTCCCTGAAGATAACTATTTTGGTGTAATGGTGACTGTCTTTGACCTCTTTGATATATAGGCCTACTAGTAAGATCTCTGGGTAAAAGGATATTGGACATTTTAGTCACTTTCTTTTTAGAATGTTAATTTCTAACAGCATATTTCCAAATATGATATGTGATCAATTTAGGATGAAACAAAACCTATTGGTCAGCCTGTTCTATCACAAGTCTTAATAATTGTCATTACAAAGCACATTCACAAATATAGATACATAGATGTTATACATAGATGGTATTTTATATAATTAGTGGATTTTTGCAGGTCAAGTTATTTTAAAGTAAATTTATTAATATTTTTATTTGTACAACACTGACATTTATCACCATATCTTTTCTATTGTTCCCTCTCAGAATAATTATTTATAATAATGAATTTAAAGAAAGAGAAAAAAGAAAAATTCTACCAAACATTTTATATATTTGTGTGCTTATATATAAATATATGCATGTGTACATGTGTGTGTGTGTATGTGTAGGGAAGGCAGCTATATGGAAAAGTCATGATCCTTTGTGAAAAAGCAGCAGTGTATATATATATATATATATATACTATCTATCTATCTCTATCTGTCTACACACACATATATACACCCCCCACATATATGTGTATGTGTGTGTGTGTGCTCCAACATAGTCTTACTTTATTTTACAGTGTCTTGTATCCATGATTCCCTACCTCTTCAAGAATCAGGGATAATGTCCTCTCATTTCTCTTCTTTGAGGCCAAGTTTGAGCATTATAATTTTGTAGCATTCAGTTTTCATTGTTTTGTTGTTGGTCTTTCCATCAACATTACTGTGATCATTGAGTATGTTGACTCCCACCCTCCTTGCTCTTTTTAGTTTACGTTGCTTCAGTTCATATAAATCTTCCTGTGCATTTTGGTAGGCATTACATCCATTATTTCTTACAGCTCAGTAATACTTCATTCCATTCAGGTGCCATATCTACCTGTGAATGGCTATTTACATTGCTTCCAATTTTTTGCTACCACAAAAAGTAGTGAGATAAATAGTATGGTGTACTGGTGATTGTCTTTGACCTCTGTGGTGTATATGTATATTGGACATTTCATTTGGATATTTGGAAATCGTTTTCTTTTCAGAATGTTAATTTCAAACACTATCTGAGTGATTCTGGGCATGTCACAACCTCTGCTTGCCTTAAAGATATTTTATTTTTACCATTTGCAAGTAATAAATTTCCACATAAGTTTTCTGAAGTATGTGATCCAAATTGTCTTCCTTCCCCCCACAACCCTTCTCTGCTTCCAGAGCTGGCTAGCAATTGATCTGGATTCTGCATGTGTTATCATGCAGAATATATGTCCATACTCTGTTTGCCTTAGTTTCTTCATCTGTAAAATTAGGATATTAATAGCATCTACCTTTCAGGGTTGTTATGAGGACCAATATTTCAAAATATGATGTATTTGTTTAGGTTTGAACAAAACCTACCAAACACAAGTTATCTAGACAATCATTCTTTTAGTATACATTTGTTGACTGACTACCATATATATTCATGATAGGAAATAAACAGACAGACTAGTGCAAACTGTTTGATAAATTAATTTTGAAAAGTTTAGACAAATGATAATAAGCATCACATCTCTGAAACAGTATGCTGGTTTTGTTACATAATGTTGTATGAAATTGAAATTAGAGAACTTTTGACAAAGAGATTTTTACCTGATAAAAAAATTTCCTTTTCAGAAAGAAGCTATTACATTCTTCAAAGAATGAAACTGGAGAACTATTAGAGAGGCATTTAAAAGGCACAAATTGGATAAGTTGTATTTTCACTCAAAGTTTCCCATACCTTTTCTGTCCACAATGCCCCTTAAAACATCAGTTTTCAAAATGTGGTCTGGGAACCTCTGTGAGATCTCAAGATTTTTTTTAGGAGATCTTAAAATTCAAAATAATTTGCCTAATACTAAGATGTTTTAATTTCTGACATGATGAAAGTAATTAGATATAACTTACATAAGTAAAAGCTCTTTGGGGAGGCTGTAGCCCTGAGACTAAAATGTTTGAGAGTAGCTTCAATAAAAGACCTGTCCCTTCCCTTCCCTTCCAGCCAACAATTAATTAATCCATTCCATAAATCCATTCTCACTTGGCAAAGCTAAAATGTGTGTTTATTATGGCCACCAGGTGGCACTGTGGGTATTAACCACAGTTGGGTTCTGATGTCAGTCTAGGGGTAATTAAGTCCACCAGTCACAATCTTTCACCTTGGCCCCACCTTCATAAGGCTGTGCAGAGGATCATCATTACTTTAGGCAGTAGTGTAATTGGATTAACCTAAAAAAGTAAGAAAATTTTAAGGTTTTACTCTCATGTCATATATATTCCATTAAATCTCAAGTCAAACTTCTACAGCCAGGGAAATCCCTAAATTCAAGCAAAGCTCAAAATAGGAGCATCGTCTACAGCTCCATATTCAATTTCATATTTACTCCTTACCACAGCTCTGAGGAAAAGCTTCCTCATTGATTCTGCTGTCGCTTTTTTAGGTTTAACCTGTTATGAATGTAAAAATGAATATTGAATGGGTATTAATATTGAATTGAAGCAACAACTTAATATTAATTTTCAAACTTCTAGCAGGTTAAACCTAAGCAGTTGGGAAAAAAAATAAGTAAAGGCATGGCATGGAGAAAAAAGAGGTTGAAAATTTCTAGGAAGGGAAGACTGGCAAGTTGTGAAAGGATTTGGAAACGAAGGTCATTTCATGTATGTAACTACATCACCCAGAATCCTTCCCAGATGCTTCATGGTAGAATGGGTTCTCCAAGATGATGCCTGAAAAGGACAAACTCTAGAGGGTCTCACCAAACTGAAAGGTTAAATGAGAAGATGTTCATATTAAGCATAGTATCTGACACATAGTAGGCACTTAATAGATCTTTCTCTCTCTATCTGTGTGTGTGTCTTTGTAGGGGAGATTATGTCTTTATTTGAAGCTAAATAGTTTCTCTGGATTTTGTACATTTAAGAATAATGGGTCTATTTAAAATGCAATAGTTCCTTTTCCATTTTGATGGTCATTTAAATCCTATTCTGACTTCTAAAATTTTACTCAAATTTCATAAATTCACTTGGTGTCTGCTGTGCTATTTTATTTGTAGCTTTGAGCTATGGAAGACTCCTTCTGAATAGATTTTCCAGAGACTATTCCATTTCTCACTTGGATTATCTAAAACTAAACAAACAAATAAACGCTATTTTTTAATTAATTTGAATTCAGTTAACATTTGTTAAACCCCTCCTATGAGCCAGGCCCTGTTGCTTAAGTACTCAGCATAAAAATAACAAGAAAGGCAGACCTTGTGTTCAAGACCTTTAGGTTCTAATGGGGAAAACTTCACATAAGAGGAAGTTGGAAGGCCTGGCTTGGGATGTGATATTTCCTTGAGAGTTTTCTAGAAAGTTTAGATCCTGGCTTTCAGTAATGGTCAATATACATTTATTAAGTTCCTACTCTGTACCAGAAGCCATTCTGGGGAAGCAAATACCAGAAAAGAAAGTCCCTGACCTCAAGGAACTTACATTTTAATGGGGAAGGCATCACACAAAAAGAAGCTGAAAAGGTGGGAAGGTAGAGGAGAAAGTACCAATCCAGGAAAATGATGAAGAAGTGAGTCCAAAGGTAGTATAGCCAGTTGAGAAATGAGGTGTTTGAGCTGAGGTCTCTCCTTTAAGTGGAGCTTTGGAATTCATGACCTTTCTTGCCCCTCCAACCAGACAGGCAGGGAGTAGTGACAAAGTGGAATAGCAAGGCTGATGATTGCAGACAAGATGACGAGGTTATCTCAGTAATGATCTTCCTAAAAATAGAGGGAATGATGGAGAAGTCCATCAGAGAAGTCCCAGGTGCATCCAGGTGAAGATTAGTTCCTCTAGAAAGGAAAGCTTTGGAAGGAGTTCAGTTCTCTACCCTCAAAGCCCTGCAATCAGAGGAATGAGGAGACTGAGGGAGTTGAGAAAATTAAGAAGGGAATTGACTATACAAAACCGAGTCATTTAGCGTGAAGATGAGATTTCAGGTGATCAGCTTCTCCTGGTTGGGCCATGATGTTCCCTGGAGTCCAAACCAAGCAGAATTGCTAATGGAAAGTAGAGAGTTAGTGAACTTGGGTTCTCAAAGAATTTTCAAAGCTCTTTCATTAGACCTACTATTTTATAAGATTTATACTATAAGTTTTTTGTGTGAAAAATTTCATCATAATCTTTCAAGAAGTTTGTATGAGATAAAGTTAAAAATAGTGCTTTTTTAACTATTGGAATTTCTATTCAAAACTTTAATTCATCATGTAATGTGCATTTAAGGTTGCTGGATATGACAGTGCCCCTAACAGGAAAAATTATTTACCCAGTAATGATATTTGAAGCTGGTTGCCTAACCTCATCTTTCTGGTGGTGAATTCATCAGAACTACTTCAGCTAGATAGCAAAATGGCTAGAGTGCTGAACTTGGAGTCAGGAAGACTCATCTTCCTGAGTTCAAATCTGGTCACAGACACTTATTAGCCATGTAAAGAATAAACTCACTTAAACCTCAGTCAGCTAATTGCTTACTTCTTGTAAAGGTATTACTCCCTCAGGAATTTCTTTTTTAGTCAATTCCAGGGTCCAATGGACCAGAGCATGAAAATAAAGTATTACTTTTATTTTATTAATGAAATTGAGGTTCAGAAGTCAAGTAATTTGCTCAAGTTCATGCTTAAGGCAATGTTTGAACCCAGGTCTTTTGATTTTAGGTGTGGTGCTTTCTTCACTGTACCACTAATGGGTCCTGAATCTCAAATAAATCCTGCTTGAAGATTAAACCTCAGTTGCCTCAAACTTGACTTATCATCATAGGTTCCCTTCACACAATACCAAAATATCTATCTCAAGCTAGAAAATCTACCAAGATATCTATAGCACACAAGACAACCCAGAGGGATGGAAAATGTAAATACAACAGACAAAATGGCCAAATCATTTTTGACAAGAGTGAAAATGAATTGCTTAGGTTGTTATTTTGGAAGAAGATACTCAAACATTTACTGTAAATGTCCTAGACAAACATCCTATTAGAAATTTAGGGCTGTCAGAGTGCTGGCTTATCAGGATCCCTTCACCTATATTAGTAAACTAACTCTTGATTATCAGAACATATGCCAGGTGTATGGGATACCTAGGCACCTAGAGAAATTGTACAAGTAATGCACTTCTCTTCTAATCACCTTTCTGGTGGTGAACTTATCAGGAGAACTACTACAGCTAAATGGCAAAATGGTTAGTTAGTCAAAGCTTGAGTTAGCAGCAGGGAGGGCCATCTTGTTCCATGGAGGTCAAAGCAGGCAGAACAGCAGTTACACAGCAGATATAGCATAAAATATAAAAAGCAACATTCATAACCCTTTAGTTTTTCTTCTCAAATGATCTGGATTTGTGCTTTCACTTAAAAGGAAACGTGTAAATAATAGAGGGGATTGGGAAAATTGGGATACTAATGCATTGTTGGTAGAGTTGTAAACTGATCCAAACCATTCAGCAGAGCAGTTTGGAACTCTGCTCAAAGGGCAATAAAATAATGCATACGCTTTGACCCAGCAATCAAAAAAAAAGGAAAAGGAAAAAGTCCCATATATACACAAATATTTATAGTTTCTCTTTTTGTTGTGGCAAAGAATGGAATGAGCAGAACCAAGAGAAGGTTATATACAGCAACAGAAATATTACATCGTTGTACAATTAGAAATGATGAGCAAGATGTTTTCAGAAAAACCTGGAAAGATTTATATGAACTGATAGAAAGTAAAGTGAGAACAGTGTATATAGTAACAGCACTATGACATGTGAATAATTTACCTATTCTCAGCAATACTGCAATCTAAAAAAAATTCCAAAGGACTTATGGTGAAAAATACTATTTGCCTCCAGATAAAGAATGGAGTCTGAATTCAGACTGAGGCAAACTTTATTCTTTTACTTTCTTTAGTATTCTTTTTTTTGACCTGTGTTTTTTTACAACATGACATATAAATATATTTTGCATGTTTACATGTAATTAGAAGAAATCTTTTTTTTGAATTGAAAAATTTCATTTAATTAATTAATTTAGAATATTTTCCTATGGTTATATGATTCATGTTCTTTCCCTCCCCTCCAACACCTCCCTTCCCCTTAGTTGACACACAATTCCATTGGGTTTTATATGTATCATTGATCAAGAACTATTTCCATAGTATTGAAAATTGCACTAGGGTGATAGTTTAGAGTCTATATCCCCAATCATATCCCCATCAACCCATGTGTTCAAACAGTTGTTTTTTAGAAGAAATCATTTTTTTAAAAAAACTGAATTTGAATATGGATGAATTTCTGAAATTTGTGGTACAATTTCATCTGTGAAATGGAGAAAATATTTGAGTTACCTACTTTAAGGTAATAGAAGAAATACACTTTATAAACCTTAAAGTATGATATAAATGGGGAGCAGCTGGGTAGCTCAGTGGATTGAGAGCCAGGCCTAGAGATGGGAGGTTCCTAGGTTCAAATCTGGCCTCAGACACTTCCCAGCTGTGCGACTCTTGGTAAGTCACTTGACCCCCATTGCCTAGCCCTTACCACACTTCTGCCTTGGAACCAATATACAATATTGACTCCAAGACAGAAGGTAAGGGTTTATTTTAAAAAGCATGTCATAAATGCATTATTATCTTATTTAAAAAATAAAGAAACATTTATACATTTATTTAATAGTTACATTGACTTCTTTGCTATTCTTCACACATAACATCTATTTCCTAACATGGAACATGTTCACTGGCTGTTGTCAGGTATACAATTCTCTCCCCTTCCAACTCTGTCTCCTACTTTCCCTGACTTCCTTCAAGTCTCAGCTAAAGTCACATCTTCTGTAAGAAACCTTTCTAAATCCTTTTTAATCTAAGGGTATTTCCTCTAAGATTATCCACAATTTATCCTATTTGTACACAGGTCTTTGCATCCCTCCTCCTGCATTGGACTGTAAGATCCTTGAGAGCAGGGGCTATCTTTTTGCTATCTCTACTACTTAGCACAATGCCTGGCACAGAGTAGACACTTAATAAATACTAATTGATGGACTTCTCTTTTTTTAAAACACAGAAAAAGGTGAAACAATGTTACATAAAATAAAGGTAGAGTTTCAAGTTTTATTTTCAGTGATAAAAGTAGGAGGCTATGCTTCATTGTTTAGTGACAAAATTAATAAATAATATTATTCATCTTTCTCTTTATTTTTTGCTTGCACCACTGTTCCTTAGTATTGTTTATGCAATGATTAACACTTCAATATTTAACATTAACAAAGGGAACAGAATAGAGTTCTACAGAAAGAGAATGGATTTTAATTAAAAAGTTATGTTTTTGGAAGTTTCATTGCATATTTCTACCATTTAATTTTAATGGATGATACCCTTGTTTTTAGCTGTTATAATACAGCGAATTAGAACTTTTCAAATTTTGGAACTACTAATCATGGAAACTAAACATGTCTTTTGATCACTGGTGAAAATTAGCACTTGCCTTTCGGCATCAAGCAGATGTTATTGATCCGTGTGTTTTACAATCTGCTCAGGTACCTAAATAAAGGTTATGGGAAATGAATCTCATTTGCATACTGAAATGAAAAGCAATCATGTCTTGATTTTTCATATAGGTGAATATCTCTGAGATATAAGAATTTGAGTAAATCTATAGATAAAATAGGTATATGCATGTATTTGTGGGTGCCAGGGGGTACATATATGTGTACATGTGCACTTGAGGATATAAGGCAGGGACAGGATGAATATAAATTTATTATTTCCAAGAATGGGATCCTCTGATATTAGCTGAGCATAAGCATCTTTTTATGGACTTGACTCAAATTCCCATTGGAATACCTATTTCTTTAGATTTCCTCTCCTGGTTGGAGTCCTTCACAAAATGTATCAAATCAAAAAAGGAAAAGAACTTACATGTTCTAAAATATTTATAGCAGCTCTCTTTGTAATGACAAAGAACTAGAAGCTGAAGGAATGCCTATCATCTGGGAAATGGCTAAATACGTTGTTGCATATGATTATGATGGACTACAACTGTGCCATAAGAAATGACAAGCAGGTTAATTAAAAAGAACATGGAAAGACTTCTCTAATAGGAGGAGAGATGGGGAGAAATGCCCAGGAATTTAATGTAACAAACACATTAATTAAAATGTATCAAATTAGGTGTCAATGCTTAGTTATTTTATTGAAATTTCCTGTTTAAGTAGTGACTTGATACCTTCTTTTGATTGTTCCCAGACTACATGTAGTGCCTCTCTTTGAAGAGCTCATATTGTACTAATATCTATTTTAGTCACTGGACATTTATACCTTAGATTGTTGCCTGTTTTTAACCATATAATTTTTGTCATCCAAACTGTATATTATATGCTCCTTGAGGCAGACAGGATGTCTTTACACCTCTTTATGGTGCCAATATAAGCAAAGTCTTACAAAGAGACAGTGGTCACATTTGATCAACATCTGATTAGGTCAGGGAAGATGATTCAAGAAAGAGGATAATGGGAAATTAATCTAGAAAGTTGGATTTGGGGCCAAATTATATTATCCCTTACAGGGCCAATAGAAGTTTAAGCATCAATTTTATTGGGCAAGTATTGTGGGAAAGTACCCCAGGTTATACATTCCTGAAAAATCAAGATAATTTGCTATGACCTTCTCTTTTCCCTATTGCAATCTAAGGGCCCATCTCCATTGTCCTTTTTTCACTATTCCTCTTTTCTTGCAGCTCTCCTTGCCAAGACAACACTTCCAAACATGGTTTTGATTCCACCTCTCTCATTCCCAGTCCCTTCTCCCTTCTTCCAAGAACTTGTTTCAATTCTTCCTTCTCTCTGTCTCATCAGAAATCTACTGTTATCCATTAGCTTCTTCTCACTGCCCAAGAGATGCGTGCCTACAGATATACTCAAAGAAACCACTCCCCCCAACAATTCTTCAGTTAACCTGTTATTCCCTCTCAAATTATTCATTTTATAACTAGTATTCCCTTTACAGTCAAATTGCTAGGGGGAGCCACATCCCTTTTGTAATCTGAAGAGAGAAAGGCAGAAAAGAGGTAAAAATCAAGCACACATTTCCTGTGGCAGTTACATACTATTATGATGATGATGATGAGTAATGAAGATAAAAATATTGCATAATAGTATGAAGACTACCCTTTAATATCTGACCTTTAATTCCAATGTTCTTCTAAAATGTCTCTAAGTATACTGTATGCCTTAACAGATAAATCCAATGTCCTTTACTCAGTTCTCATCCTTCTTGGCTTCTGACATTGTTGACTACACTATTCTCATGGTTATTTTACTCTTCCCTTTGCTCTATCCTTGTCTTCCTCCTACCTGTGTTACTACACACTCAAAATCTCCTTTTCTGGGTCATCTTCCTTTTCCTATACAATTAGCATGGGTTTCTGTCCTGGACTTTCTCTTCTGACATGATAAACTTATTCACTCCCATAGGTTCCATTACGGTATCTATATATCTATGTAGATGATTCTCTCTCTCTCTCTCTCTCTCTCTCTCTCTCTCTCTCTNTGTCCTGGACTTTCTCTTCTGACATGATAAACTTATTCACTCCCATAGGTTCCATTACGGTATCTATATATCTATGCAGATGATCTCTCTCTCTCCCTCTCTCTCTCTCTCTCTCTCTCTCTCTTTATTTCTCTCTCTCTCTGTCTCTGTCTCTCTCTCCACATGTATGTGTGTATGTCTGTGTGTGTCTGCATATACACACATCCATCCATCTAACTCTAAGACTAATCTATTTATCTATTACCTGTGTGACCTTGGGCAGGTCACTCAACCTATTTGTGCACAAATTTCTTCATCTGTAAAATTAGGGGGTGGGATAGGTGACCTCCAAGGTCCATTCAAGCTCTAAATCTTTTAATCTAATCTTCTAAATCTTCTGATTTATGATCTTTACCTGAATGTCCCATTGGTATATCAAATTTAACATGTTTAAAACAGAATGGACAGTAAAAGTTCCCAGAGTCAGAAAATGAAGCATTGTGTGAAGAACAGCAAGGAGGCCAGTGTCATTGGATCACAGAACTTGAGAACCTGTATGACTTGGAGGATGGTGGTATACTCTAGAATAATAGGGAAGTGGGGGTATTTAAACAGGTGGAAAGAGAGATAATATATTCAGTGTTGGACATGTTGAATTTAAGATATCTCTCCAGTTTAAAATGTTTGAGATGTTGAATAAGATTTGGAAATGTGAGACTAGAGAACAGGAAGATGAATAGAACTCAAGACTGAATTTGGCTATGGAAATGGACAAAAATATATTGTAAGGAGTAGCACCTACTTCCAGGATTGTTTTGAGCACCAAATGAGATAATTATCTGTGCTTTCCCCATAGTAGGTGCTTAATAAATGCCTGTCTCCTCTCCCCAGTGGATTAAATTGTTATCTTAATATTGATTATTCTTCAATCTGTTTTTCCATTCTGACTTCCTCTGATGACTTCCAGGCTCACGTCTTAAACTGGAAATCTTGTAAACATATGAAATTCAACACATACAAAGCAGAAATCATTATCTTTCTCCCTAAACTCTCCCCTCTTCCTATCTTCTCTATTACAATTGAGAGTATGACCATGCACCAAGTCACACAGGCCCTCAATCTATGTACCATCTTTAATTCTTTAATCTCTCTTGCCCCCTGCCCCAAACATTCATTACAAAGCCCTATTGATTTTACTTTCATAAAATCTCTCACATAAGCCCTGCCCTTTCCTCTGACATTGTCAACAAGCCTGATGCAGGCCATCTCTGCACATGTAGACTGTTGAAATAGCTTCTGCTTTGTCTTAGTGCCTCAGGTTTCTCCTCAGTCCAGTCCATTCTATCCTTAGCTTTCTTTTTGATTCTTTTTTTTAAAATTTATTTAGAATATTTTCCCATGATTACATCATTCAGGATTTTTCTCACCCCTTTGCCCTTCCCCCTCCTGAAACTGACTATATATATATACATACATATATATATGTATATATATATATATAAAATTGTTCAAAAGCAATTTCCTTGTTATACATATTTGCAGTAGAGTGACCTTTTAACATCAAAACCCTAATCATATCCTCATAGAATAACATGATCAATCATATGTTTTTCTTCTGCATTTCTGCTCCCACCATTCTTTCTATGGATGTGGATAGCGTTCTTACTCATAAGTTCTTCTGGATTGTCCTGGGTCATTGCATTGCTGCTAGTAGAGAAATCTATTAAATTCAATTGTGCCATGATGAGTCTCTGTGCATAATGTTCACCTGGTTCTGCTTATTTCACTCTGCATCAATTCCTGGATGTCTTCCTAGTTCACATGGAATTCCTCCATTTCATCATTCCTTTCAGCACAGTAGTATTCCATCTCCATCAGATACCACAACTTGTTCAGCCATTCATCAATAGAACCCCGCCTCATTTTCCAATTTTTTGCTACCACAAAGAGTGTGGCTGTAAATATTTTTGACTAATCTTTTTCCTTATTATCTCTTTGGGGTACAAAACTAGCAGTGGTATGGCTGGGTCAAAGGGCAGGAATTCTTTTAAAGCCCTTTGGGCATAAATCTAAATTTCCTTCCAGAATGATTGGATCAATTCACAGCAATGTATTAGTGTCTCAATTATGACACATCCCCTCCAACATTGATCACTTTAATTTGCTGCCATATTGGCTAGTGTGCTGCTAGCTGTTAGGTGGTACCTCAGGGTTGTTTTAATTTGCATTTCTCTAATCAGGAGGATTTAGAATGCCTTTTCATGTGATTATTGATAGTTTTGATTTCATCATGTGAAAACTTCCTATTCAATAGCTTGATTTTTTGTAAATTTGACTTAGTTCCTTATATAGTTGGGAAATTATACCTTTGCCTGAGAGTTTTCTTATAAAAATTTTCCCAGTTTATTGCTTTCCTTCTAATTTTGGTGGCATTGGGTTTGTTTGTACAAAAGCTTTTTAATTTGATAAATTCAAAATCATTCATTTTATATTTTGTAATGTTCTCTATCTCTTGCTTGGTCTTAAATTTCTTCTTTTTCCACAGATCTGACAGGTATACTATTCTATGTTTACCTAATTTATTTGTGATTTCACTCTTTATATTTAAGTCATTTACCCATTTATCTTGGTATAGAGTGTAAGATATTGATCTAAACAGACTTTTTTCCGTACTGTTTTCCAATTTTCCCAGCAGTCTTTGTCAAATAGTGAGTTCTTGTCCCAAAAGCTGGGATCTTTGATTATTGAACACTAGCTTGCTGAGGTCATTTACCTCTAGTCTATTCCACTGATCCTCCCTTCTATCTCTTAACCAGTACTACATTGTTTTGATGATTACTGCTCTATAGTATAGTTTAAGATCTGATACTTCTAGGCTGCCATACTTCACATTTTTTTCATTATTTCCTTTGATGTTTTTGATCTTTTCTTCTTCCAGATGAATTTGTTATAATTTTTTCTAATCCTATAAAAATGTTTTTTGGTAGTTTGATAGGTATGGCACTGAACAAGTAGATTAATTTGGTTAGGATTGTCATTTTTATTATATTAGCTCATCCTACTATAACAACAAAAAGGCCAGTTAGGGATGTTTGATAAAGGGGAAATAGAGAAAGTCTATGAGGTGAGTCTCTCTTCCAGCTCTCCCCTCAGGCCAAATATACACTGGGGGACATAAAGGGGATGTCACGCTGACTGGATGACCTGGGTGGTCATATCCCCCTCAGGAGTTGGGGGCGAGGCTTCCCTATAAGAGGAGGTATATGGTACCCCAATCTGATCCTGAATAAGGATGGGATTCACACAAACATTTTTCCAATCAATTAAATTCATGGTGGGTGGTCTGGCTTCAAGATGGAGGCAGCCAGACCAAGCTGTGGTTCCCCTATCCCTTGTTGTCTCTCAGGCACTCTGGAACACTATCTGACTGTTAAATGGCTTTTATTATTTGCAATTCAGGGATTGGGGAAAGGGGTGAAGGGCAATAGGATTTGGGGGTGCCCTCTTCTCTATTTCTATGGGGTCTGTCACTTGGGTGGGAACTTTTGGGGTTCCTACTCCTAAGCTTCTCCTGCTCCTTCTCCTTCTGTTTCTATCCTTTTCTATATTTTTAAGTTTTGACTGAAAGGAGGTATCTCAACAAGGTTGGGTAATGGGTAATGGGAGAAGGAGACTAAGAGATCACCCCCAAAATGGAGTCCAAAACCTTAGCTGACTCTATGGTTGAAGTTTTGATGGGTGAGATGCGATGGAATGGCTTTGATCAGGGAATCAAGGTTTCAATTTCCAAAGAAAGATCCTCAGGAAGCCCTCAGGACTGAATCCCACCTAGGATGTCCACCTCCTCCCTCTTTCAGTCCTCCACCAGAAGACCTCTCCTCTCCTTCCTTCTTCTGAGACACCTTTCCCAGAATTCCCCTGGCCTCAACTGTCAGCAGCTGCCTTCTCTGGCTCCATTGACCCATCCCCCTTGCACAAATCCCATCCTTACACTACCCAGGAGCAATTAATGTTTTTCCAATTATTTAAATGTAGTTTTAATTGTGTGAAAAGTGTTTTATAGTTGTGTTCATATAATTCTTGTGTTTGTCTTGGCAGATAAGTTCCTAAACATTTTATATTGTCTAGGGTGATTTTAAATAGAATATCTCTTTCTAATCCTTGCTGCTGAGTTTTGTTGGAAAAATATAGAAATGCTGATGATTTATGTGGGTTTATTTTGTACCCTGCAACTTTACTAAAATTATTTATTTCCACTAGCCTTTTAGTTGATTTTTTGGGATTCTTTAAGTATACTATCATATTATCTGCAAAGAGTGATAGTTAATGTCCTTGTTTCCTACTTTAATCCCTTCAATTTCTTTTTCTTCTCTTATTGCTACTACTAGCTTTTGTAATATAATATTAAATAATAGAGGTGATAATGGGCATCCTTGCTTGACTCCTGATGTTATTGGGAAGACTTCTAACTAGTCCCTATTGCAGATAATACTTGTTGATGGTTTTAAATATACTCTGTTTACTATTTTGAGGAAAGGCCCAGCTATTCTTACACTTTCTAGTGTTTTTAATAGGAATGAGTTGTATTTTGTCAAAGGCATTCTCTGCATCTATTGAGATAATCATGTGATTTCTTTTGGTTTGATTATCGATATGGTCAAGTATGTGGATGATTTTCCTAATATTGAACCATCCTTGTATTCCTAGTATATATCCCACCTGATCATAATGAATAATCCTCGTGATCACTTGCTGGAGTCTTTTTGCTAGTATTTTATTTAAGATTTTTGCATCTATGTTCATTAAGGAGATTGGTCTATAGTTTTCTTTCTTTGTTTTTGGTCTGCCTGGCTTTGGAATCAGTACCATATTTCTGTCATAAAAGGAATTTGATAAAAACTCCTTCTTTGCTTATTTTGTCAAATTGTTTAGTATTGAGATTAGTTGTTTTTTTAAATGTTTGATAGAATTCACCTTTGAATCCATCTGACCCTGGGAACTTTTTCTTAGGAGGTTCCTTCATGGGTTGTTCAATTTCTTTTTCTGA
>NC_058130.1:527695464-527930464 GCF_016433145.1 Gracilinanus agilis
TTTAATAAGGTTAGAGTTAAAATAGATTCTTGTATACAATTGTCCTCTAGTTTGTGAAATTAAAATGCCTTTAACAACTTTTAGGGTTAGGGAACTGAGATCAGTGAAAAGAAACCTTTCTTATTTTAATTCAGCTGCATTAGTACATAATCATTACAAATTACAAGCTGGTAATGAAAGAAATAGGAAAGTAAACTAGAACAGTATTTTCCTAGGACAGAATCACGATTTACATAGTATTCTGTCTTCTTCCTGGTATTACACTGTTAATGGTATATCATTTTCAAGTTTATGGGGAATATTTATGTTTGCTCCTGTTAACTATTAAAAGAATGGTGCTGAAAAAATGCTTTGTAGTGAATTTAAACTACTATGTAGTCTCCAAAGTAGAGATAAAAATTACACATTGCTCTTTAGAAGAGATTTTTCCTAATCCCTTACACAATCCCACCCCCTTTTACAAAGTCACTTCAAATTACTTTGTATTTTCTGTAACTACATTTCCTATTGACTCAATTATAGACATATTATTTTCCATAAATAGTAGAATATAAACTTCTTGAGGGCAAAGGCTGCCTTTTGGGGGGGGGTCTATGTATTCCTAAACACATAGCTTAGTTTCTGAGAATTTCAGAGTTTGGGGAATATATATTTTATTTAGATGGCTTAGCTAAAATTACTTTTAAATAAATAGGTCATGGTAATCTGTGGAGGAGGTTAGAAGTCTCTATAATTTTGAATTGTGATATCTGTCATTGCCCCTTTGCCAGCTACTAAAATAGCATTATTTATAGTACTTTGCTTGCATTTCCATATATTTTTTCTCTCTCCACACTGAAAAACTGGAAAACGACTCTTACTGCAAACCTAATATTTAAAATGATACTTTTTCAATCCTAAAAGTAATGAATAGCTTAAGAAATATGTAGTTGCAGGATTCTCTCAGTAAAAGAAAGACAAACTACTAAGATAATAATAATTTTTAAAGTCATTCAACCATCTCCACCATATTACAAATCTATCTTATTTTAAGTAATAGATAAATAGCTGTAGAAATATTTAAATAGTTTTGCATAAATCAAAGTTTGATGAAATAACAAATGATATGTCCTCAATGACTATCATACTCTTGAAAGTGTGTTCACACCAAAATTGTTTATATTAATATGTTATTAAAATAATCAAATTAATTTCAAGGACTTTCTTGGAATCTCAAAGGGTCAAGTTATTTGTCAAGAGAATTTATATTTTGTAAAATAATCTTACAGATAGATTTTTTGGTGATTGTATGACTTTTCAAAGCAATTCCACTAATTTTACATTAGTCTTGTCTACTTTTGTAAATATTGTGTCATATCCTTATTATGTTTTGATTAAAAATATATATTGTTAGGTTGAAAGATCATATTATTTATCTATTAGAGAAACATAAAAATTTTCTTTAGATGAACATGGAATCCCAAGGGAAAATATAGACAAGGATTAGAAAGTAGAAGCAGAATATGTTCTTTTTATTTTGTTCTCTCTGGCTGATTATCCTTTAGCTTGGGGATTTAATTTGGTTAGCCTTTCATTCACTTCCTTAGACTCTGGGTATTGGAGCCAGGAGTCAGTATTTGTATGTATATTTGTATGTATATGAGATGTTTAAACATGTTGGTTTTTTCCTTTTTCTTCCCTTTTAAAAAAATATATATAGTAATACTGATGAAATGGTATATCCCTAGGTCCGCATCATGGCATTCTTAAGGTGGGGGAAAACGTTATGTTCTTGTGATAAAGAACATGCCATATTTTAATTAAGAAATAACAGTAGATTAAAGTGAATATTCTCTGTAAGTTTGACCCAAAGCATCACAACTCTTTGTTTGTGCCTCTCTGTCTATAGTCCTTAATTATTATTTGCTCTGTTCCACTTGAGACCTACAAGTAGAATTTTGTCAAATAAGACATTTTGTCCAATTTTGTCAAATAAGACATTATTAAAAGAAACAATTATTTAATACATGAACATGGAAAAAGATTTCTTGAGAAGGCTAACACCAATATATTTCTTACAGTTATGTTTATTCATGAATGTATGTGAAAGCATATATCCACAACTATCATATAAGTTTAAAATAAATTATTCATCTTTAATATAATTTCCCATGAAATAGATAGGCCATAAAAATAATCTACAATGGTGTCGAACGTATGAATGTCTTACTGTGAACATATTTAGAATGTGAACGAAAGTCTTTCCTACATGTAGAGAGGTACAATAAAGTTTATTATTTCAAGGTCAGTTTTGCTTTCTTGTGCTGTTATATCAGGAGACCAAAGCAAGAGAAGGATATGTTAGACATTAGAAGCAAGTGAGTTTATTATACAGATGTATAGTTGCAGAAATTCTGCTTTCAAGTCTATAGGATAATTAATAAAATGAAGGAAAACCATATTCTTAACTATTTTATGTTGGGCACATTATTATATGGAATTTTTCTAATGGGACCATATCCAAGTTGTGGTGTTAACAGATGGAATCCTGTTGGGGTTCCACATTTTTAGTTATTTAGGACTTTAGTAAACAGTGATTTTATCCAGTATGTGATTGGAACAGATGTGATCTTATCAGGGTTCCACTTTTTTTCAGGGGCATAAAATTGCCATGATTTGCTGTACAGTGCTGGAGTTTACTTTTTTGTGGTTTTTAGAACCAGAGTCCTTTTTAGCCAGAATTTGCCCTTGGGTTCTAAAACATCATAATAGGGAGTTAATGTTTTATTCTCTATTAATCCCATTAAATCCTTTTAATATTAGAGCATGTGTTGCTTTATAGCATTAACTAGTGTCTTGCACTCAACAGTATTTTCACAGTTTATGACACTGCTTAGGGCATTAACAAACAGCTGTTTGAATTAAATGAGCAGTTAAGGACCCTGTTCATTAACTCAAAAGTTTCATGTATTTTTAATTCCTTAAATCTAATGGTATTATCACCCTCCAAGAAATCTATCTTTGATTATAATTTGTTCTGGCCAGTATTGGTTAGGGGGGAAAGTATTATTGTTTTTGAATATGAGTCATATCAGGGGTGGATATCTCTAATGAATCTTAACTATCTCATAACAGTTTCATTCTTATGGGATATAAAACTTTAAAAGTTGTTTACGGCAGTTGTGTTAAGATTTTCTCCAATTTTGGTTACTGATGACTTCATTTAGCTAATGTAAAGAGGCAGTTGGAACAGAATTATTTGCATTTGAAATGGTGCAATCAGAGGTTTGTGACTGACTCATTTACAAAAAAAGAAAATTGTATTTGGACAGTGATATAGTGTCTGATGCAGTCCCTAATGCAAAGCAAAATGTTAGTCAACAGTTTTTCATACCAAAAAACCTTTGCTTCAGGAGACTTCCAAACTTCATTGGCTTCACATTGGCAGGTGTGTAGCTGGCTCTTGGCTTAACTTTTCCATATGGTCTTCCTCACCTTGTATGATCTCACTCACCTTGCTTCCTTAGGGTGAAGGTAAGTTGTTAATTAGAAGGGAAATGTTAAATGAATGTCAAAGGATCCCTTAACTATAACTTTTGATTTAATTCATCATTATAATCAGCATACAATTATATTTTGACATTGTTTTAAGGATTAAAAGAGGAGTCTTACGCTACATATTTTCTCTTTAATATCTGGGAATTCTCGATAAATGGATGTATTCCTCAACTACTAAACAATTAGTTATTAAGTCCAAACTGACGACAGAAATTTTTAAAAATACTGTCTTCGGGTTCAGGTTATTGCCTGAGATTTTTATAGGTCCAAAGGAATTACAAAAAAAAATGGTTACAGAAAAAGAAAAAGGCTGGTTCAAAGTTATGAATTGTGAGAATGGTTTTCTGTAAGTGCGTGAAGACAATTCTTCCTTTGTTACTTCTAAAAAAGAAGGAATCTTGGAATCTGTTCAGTGTAGACCCTGAGGGATTAGTAAAATGACTTTTAAAGGCCCCTGTTGGTCCTTTTAATTTCTTTCTAAATCTCTTCTGCAAATATATTTTTACATCAGGCATAGTTTTTACAAGGAGCTCTCATTCACTAAATTATTTTGCATTTATTTTGTCTTTATCCTACATATACTTATATACACGTATATGTATTTGATATTTTTCCTGATAGAATTTAATTCCTATAGGGTAAATTGACATTTTTCTTTGTATTTCACATCTCCCGATATTTAACAGATAATAAACGATTGTTGTTTAGTCAGTGCCAAAAAGTATGGCAGTAGATTTAACAGTGGACTTGAGAATTTGTCTAACATTTCTAACTTAACTATGAAAAAAGGGCAAAAACATGGTCAAATTTCAAGGTGTACATTTTAGAACAAAGTCATTCAAGTGAAACTTTACATTCTGATATGTTGGACAGTCTTGACTAATTTGCATCAATAATTTTTGGGTAGGTTATTATTACATGGTATTGTTGAGAGGATACTCTATGATAATATTTATGAGGATATTAAGTATCTAGAGTTCTAGTTATTCAAAGTAATTTCAGTAAAGCAAAATAATTTTTTTTTGATTCTTACAACACCCCTTTGAGGTTAGTGCCATTATTATCCTTTTTTACATATAGGAAAACTGAGGCAACGAGAAGTTCAATGACTTAGCCATAGTTACACAGCTTTCTCCATAAAACAACACATATCTCATATATAATATGCATATGTCTGTAGAAGCAGTAATAATATTATCCACTTATTGAGAAAATACTTGATGACAAAAGCCACTTTTTATTCAGTATTATTTTAGGTGAATTTGTAATTTCTTAATCACAATGCCATCTACATACATTTGAAGTATAGTAGTAAATATATTGCTATGTATTTATTTAATCAATAAATGATTCATACTGTATATTTTGTTAGTTTTAAATAAAAACCAAACTATCAGTATGGATTTGTAGGTCTCTTGGTTTGGAATCATAGGCTTAGAAGACAGGTCAATTATATCTATCTATCTATATATACACATACATACACGTATATAATATAATATATGTATTTTAAAATCCAACTTTTTAAAAATTCAACTACAAGCAAACAGCAGAATCATATGTGACCTTACAAAGAAGGAATTGAGGGAATACAGAAACTCATCTCAATTTGCGACTACTTCATATAGAATCCAAAGAATGCCAGTGAATTGAAAAAAGTATCTGCTTAAGAGGGCAACATATTTTTAGTCATTTTCCAGTTTCTTAATAGTTCTACATCTTTCCTTAGCTTGAATGTATAAAAATATGTTTTAAGGAATTCAATGGATCAGTTGATTTCTAGATAAATCATCAGACAAATGTAGAATCATTTTTGATATTTCCATTATGAACACGTCACCAAACCTTTGTGCTTCCATCTCTTACAAACCTTTAAATGAATGAAGATTAGACTTTTTTCTTGAATCCTTCCCTCAAATATCTGCTTTCTTCCAAGACAACATCATTTTAGACATTGACTAATTGCTTTCTAATTTTATCTATTCATATCACTCAAATTTTATTTTAATTTAAAATTTTCATTTAGCAGCCTCTTGTATAATCTAAGCAAATACTCTTATTACTATTGTGTGTTGTTATTGTTTGCAAAGTGCTTTTTGTCATTTTTTCTCACAACAATCCTTTGAGGTTGCTGTCATTATTATCCTTCCTTTTTTTTCTTTTACACATGAGGAAACTGAGGCTATAAGAGGTTAAATTACTCGACCATGGTGACACAGCTAGCAAGTATCTGAGGTAGAATCTGACTGCAGTTCCAACTGTCTCCACTCTGCTCCCTTTGTTGTTGTTCAGTCTTTCTTTTGGCCATGTCCAACTCTTCTTGACCCCATTTGGAGTTTTCTTAGCAAAGACTCTGGAATTGTTTCTTATTTCTTTTACTAGCTCCTTTTACAGGTGAGGAAACTAAGGCAAATGACTTGTCTAGGATCATACAGCTAGTAAATATCCAAGGCTGCATCGGAACTATTGAAGATGAGTCTTCCTGACTCTAGTCCAAGGACTGTCTATCCTCTGCACTGCCAACTATCTAACCAGCCTCTGTAACTGAATCTAAAATAAACTAAAAGTACAACTGTCAATCATACATCTATAATAGTAAGCTGTGAATAGAGATTAAAAAACTCTCAAAGGGGAGAATTTAGGCATAACTAAGAACAGAGCAAGGGGAAAAGGCTGATGTTAAGGTCAGTGGTCTATAACTATGTGAGGAGGCCATAGCATGTAGACATACAATTGATTGATTTTAGACATAAAACTGGATCAGGATATCAATTAATCAGGTAGGTAAGAAAAAAAGGATCAAACAAACGATAGTGATCACCATAAGTAATGCATCTGAAATTACGGAAGCTGTTTAGGCATCAAAGGCTCAATATCCTAAGCAAAGAATCTGAGCAATAAATGGAGATAGGGGACCAACAGCATCTTGACACTTTTGCCCCAGCCTAGAATATTTACTACATCTTCTATTATGACAAAAACAAGGCTGCAAGCATAGTTGGCCTCAGTACATTTCCTGGGTTGCCATAGCAAGGATTTATGCTTCAGTTAGGAATTGAACTAGATGCCATCCAAGTTCCCCTACATGCTTTCAATAATTCAGAAAATGGGAAAGCTTGGGTAGAGTCTAGTAGAGAAAGAAGGAGCTTAGAAGAGAGGACCTTTTTAAATATAGTTGCCACTAAGGACAAATGCTGCTAATAATGGAAATAAATCTGTGATTTACATTAGTTCTTTTCTTAGTATATTCAAGAGCTTCATACATACCATCTGATAGTATACAATTTTACATTTAGAGAGATCTTCTCTGACCTTCCCACAATTCTGCAAGAACTGAAACTTGTTCTTATTCATGTTACCACAACAACTGCTTGGTTGTATTTTAATTTCTCTCTCAATTTAGGAGATTTTTTTTTTTAGTGTTGTGAAGTCTCATTAATTCGATGGCCTTGAGTCAGTCTTTTAGTAGACCATTGATTGAAATACATGGTTGAATGGAACTTGGAGGTTTTGAAGAGCATATTCCCATCATGTTTAGCCTCCATATTCCAAATAAAAGAAAGGTAAGAAAAGTTAAGAACTGATTTGAAAATCAGATACAATTTCTCAAGACATTTAGAAGCAAAAAATGAAATAATTATATCCTTAATGATTATTCTGGTGAAAAAAGTATGTGGAATTAGATGTTTCTTGGAATCTAAAGTTATCTGTGAAAATGAGCCATTTAAGAAATAAATATTGCCCTATCATAGTTCCATTGGCTTCAGAGTCTTGAGTCAATGTTTAAGTAAACCAACGATTGAAAGACATTATTGGATAGGTATGTGGGGGTGAGAGGAAGGAGTTTGAAAAACATTTCTCCTTTTTGCTTAGGCTGTAGACCCTATATAGCTAAAAGCAGGGTGAGCAAAGTTAATAAGACATTAATCAACTTGCAGGGACAATTCCTCTAGACGTTGTTCAAAATCAGATACTGGAAGCCAAGGACTAAATAATTACATTCTTTGTAGATCGGTCTGGTAAACAAAACAAAAACAATTGTCTGTATGGAAATACATGTCTCCTGGATTCTAAATATATCATTGAAAGGAACAATATAAGAAAAACAATGTACTTTTTAACGATCATTTGAAATCTCATCTTCAGGGCCTTGAGTCAATATTTGAGCCAAACTGTTTATTTCCATGACTGAAATGGCTGTTGAAGATTCTGAAAACAATTTCCCTTTTGTGTGTAGGCATTATACCCTGTACACCTAAAAAAAGTTAATAAGACACGAACCGAAAATCAGGTACAATTCCTCAAGACTTTCCTTCAAGGCCAAATACCAGAAACCAGCAACCAAATAATTACATCCTTAGTGATCTTCCTGCTGAAAGACTCTGATTGTGCAGACTAGGATGTTTCTCCAAGGCTAAAGTTCTCAGTGCAGACAAATACTTTAAGGAAGACAGCTTGCTCCCCTACCTGAGGAGACCTAAGTAGGCTGAGGAGAGAGGATGGTCCAAAATTGTCCACGGAAGGGAGGGCTGCCGGTCCTGGGCAAGAAGCTTCCTCTGCAGCCATTATGCTGTCATTAGCCTGACATTTGTTATCAATGAATTGCGGCTGAACTATTGTTCCAAGGCTGTCGCTGTAAAACCATAGTGCATTGTAGTTTGTTGGAGGTTAGTAGCACTTGTTAATTTGATCAAGGCTGAAGTTTACGGAGGATAAAGTAAACAATGCAAACTGCAGACACCATCAGTTTCCTCTGGGCAGTGAAGTGTAGTTTGTTCCATTTACACTTCACAACAACATCTGATGGGCTTTGTCAGTGCGGCACAGAGTAATTAAACCTGAAATCAATAGCAGGCATTTGTCATGTTTACAGCCGCTCTTTCTGCTGGGTTAAACTCATCAGTTTAGTGCCGTTCGGTTTTACTGCAGAGACACGCTCCATTATGTCTTCAGGTACAGTTGAGATATTCAGTTACATGCCCAATAGTTTGAATACGACAGTAAGATTAAAAGGGACAGGCAAATGGACAGTTTTTGTAATTTATTTGCTGATTTCCTTAAACGGTGCTGGTTTCCATTTTCTTCAACTCTTTTTTGTAGGAAACCCTTTGTGGCCTAGGATAATGCATCCTCCCCGGCCCCCAAACTGGAATGAAGTCCTCAACGAAAATGCAATAGAATTTGACATTGGCCATAACTTCACACGGATGATCCTAGCATCTCTAGGAATGTATTTTCATTTCAAGAGAAGAAAGAATGACCACGGTTCAAAAGGACTGCCTTCCCGCCAGAGCAGATTAGTCTTTGCCATTTTGTGGAACGGAGTAGGGTTAAGAATAGTTCAGAAGGTTTTCCTCCATCTAAAGGCTTTTAAATCTTCACTGCTGGATCTCCCTTTTCCTTTTACTCTTCTTATTCTTCTTTTCCTTAATGTTTTAGATGATAGGGTCAGAGCATGCTGAATTTCACAATGAGAGAATTTGCAGTTCACTGGTAATCCACTTAGACTTTGGACTAGAAATTTGACACAGATACTTTGAGAAGACGGGAAAAATTATGCCGATGCTACTTAGAGAGATTCAGTGATATGATGTGAGGCCTTTCTGACCTTGAATTGTATAAAGATTGTGTTAAGGCATTAGTCTGTCAATCTAGGAAAAATCTCTTGGTAACTGAGCTATATGACTATACCAAACCCTAAAAGATTATTGACAAAAATGAAGATGGTGGACAACCTAAGGAATATTAGAAATATTGTCCTGAAATTTTTTTTTATTTTTGCTTTTTACATTAGTGACAATTTAGTACTTTACCATATTCCATCTCCCAAATAGTTTCATTAATGCAATATCATAATAGAATCTCATTTTTTATTCTAGCTTTTAAACACAGGAAATAACATTTTCCTATTGAATTTGGTCTCAAACTTATGTGAACAAGCTACTATTTAAATGGGATCTGGTAGATTTTAGCCCCCAGCGTTTTAAGTTCTCAAAAAGAGATGATCACATAAAATGATGTCTAAGAAAAACTATCATGAGTAAGCATGAGAACTTCAACATGCAACTACTGAACAGAAAAATAGCTTGAAATTAAAGGATTGTTATTTAAATCAATTTAATAGGCAGTAACAGAACCTGAATGCTTTATTAGCATTTCCGAGTGGCTCCACACAGTAGCCTTTTAGAGCCGTGCACTTTAGTAATCTGTTTAGCAGTGTCTGACACAGAGTAGGTGCTATTAATAAAGGCTTGTTGATTGACTGATGGTGAACAGAGAAATAGCTAAATTGATATCATGTGAATTCCATGTCACATATGTCATATCTGTGAAATGCTTATATCTAACTTCAAGTCAATCTGCAGCTTGAAACCATTAGGACAGTGATGGGCAAACTTTTTAAAGAGGGGGCCAAAGGAAAGGAAATGTTCATCTGTCAGTCTGTTTCTAAGCCAACTCTTTTGAAGTTTCATTGTATTGTATCCTACTCATTGTATTCATCAGATCAGGAATAATGTCACATGGCTGGATAGAACATTTCAGGGGGCCACACCTGGCCTGTGGCAGGCCATTGTTTTCCCATCACTGCATTAAGACATATACTTTCTTCCTCAAATATGAATCTATTACCAGGTGTTTTAAATTTTTTTCATTTATTTTACATTCATTTAAAAAAATTTGACTTCCAAAATCTCTCACTTCCTCCTATTCCTTTCCCACTCATGGAGAAGCCAAGCAATATGACATCAATTATATATGTTATCTGATGCTCTGATTCAGCTCTCTCTCCCTGAACTTTTCCGTGGTAGCGTGATCAATAAAAGCAAGCAAACAAACTGTTATGACAAAAACATCATATGGAGTGCCAAGATGTTTGTTTTAGTATTTCTAACTGATATAACAAAATAGATGTTTCCATCTCTTCTTAAAGATTCTGATGTCCAGAAAAGGGGCTGAGCTCATCCCACTGGTGAGAACCAAATGAAGGGAATTCTTCCTAGGCTAAATTCAGATTCTAAGATCAGATCACTTTCCCCTTCCAATGAAAATTAATTTCCAAATGAGCATTATATTTATGACCTGGGTCTCTTTTAAGTAACTTTGAAGGCAAAGGTCAAAATCCTGATTTGGGTCACAAAGATAATAATAAAAATTGAGATTGAAGTATAATTTCATTAGTAAAAGGCTCTCCCAGATGAAAAATGCTTTCTACCAATGCAGGTCTGTGTCTTCTCTATAATGTATAATCTTTGGGAGTTGCTTAGAACCCTGCTATGTTAAACGACTTGCCTAAGATAATTTTTTAGGTGCCAAAATATGTTTTAACATCAGAATAATGTAGTCTATTTTTTTTTTCGATTGAGGTGTCTGTTGCAAAGTCTATATTGGTTGAACTCAGATCTTAACAAAGTGATATCTTCAGTCTTTTGCTCTAATCTCTTGAATCCTGTGTCCTCCATTATGTTTCAAGTTCACCTAAAATTGAAGTTGTTTCCACAGACCAGTGTCTGTGAGAAATTTAATTAAAAGTTTGATGCACTGTTTGAAAGACTCTTTCCTAGAACACCGTGACTCA
Source organism: Gracilinanus agilis (assembly GCF_016433145.1). Lineage (NCBI taxonomy): Eukaryota > Metazoa > Chordata > Mammalia > Didelphimorphia > Didelphidae > Gracilinanus > Gracilinanus agilis. The sequence goes on from NC_058130.1 coordinate 527,706,578, forward strand.
CTTGAAGGAAATAGTAAAGTCACCTAAAAATGACCTCAAAATAATAAGATAATTAGAGTAGTTAAGAAGTCAAGAAAATGCCATCATTAGATATACTCACTCAGTATGGGTCCACTCAAATTCTCTGGGTCAGGTAACAGAGATGAGTTAAGTCTGGAAATAAAGAGTTCCATGCTAACAACATTGTTGCTCACTCATTCAATAGGATTGTTTCTTTTAAAGCTCATTGGTAAATTGTAGGTCTCTGTGTAAAATACAGGCTCTTGGTGTGTTTAACTTCTTTAAAATTCCATGATTTGTTCAATATTTGGGGTTTCATTTATTTAAGCCGCAAGATGAAAAAGGAGAGAGGGCAAAAATGCTTGCATACTAGATAGGTTTACTGCAGACAACATCTAAAGGCCAAGACATCCACTAGATGCTTTATCTTCTTGACAAGACACGTAAGGAATAATCTACGTAAAGTCATATTTTGCAAGGATATTTAATATCGATGTGAGTGTATCTGGTTCAAAGGGTTTCAGTTTATAGAATGAGAAACTGAGGCCCACCAAGGCTAAGAGATTTGATTAAGACCACATGCCTGGGATTATGACACAATGAGGAGTAGAACCAAGACCTTCTTATGCCTAGTCCTCTGTAATTTCCATTATTATCTACCTTTTTCCATTGAAAATACTCATTCTATCTTATTGATGAACTATTAAAAATATTACAGTTGGCCTTTCATTTAAGTTGAACATATTATGTATAGGAATAATTAAAAACTTAGTAAATGGAGTTACATAAAACATTTCTGTGAATGTTTACTATTTCTAATCTCACTGTTCTCAAAGAGCCTATCACAAAGAAAGCTAATTTTAAAAATCTTACTATTCTCCTTATGATGATATATTGCTCTGAATTATGGAACAACATTATTTCAGAAGAATTAAAATTACTACCACCATCACCATCACCATCACCACTACCAATAGGTACTATTTCTACTCTGAATTTTACAATATGAATTACAAATGTATTATCCCTATTTTACAGATGAGGAATCTAAATTTAAGAGGTTAAGTGATTTGCAGTGGAAGGAAAGATGCATATTAGGCATAAGGACATCATACCATGATATAAAAGGTATTATTGAGGCTATTTATGATGAGAAAAAGAAATGAGTCAGCAATAAAACAAGAATGCAAGGCAGCAAACAAATAACTTATATGATGCATTGGTACTCCTCATAAATAATAAGGTCATAGAAGGAAATCCTCCTCTGCCTTGGATGTCTCTTCTTTTTCCAGTAATGCATTGGATCTAGGTTCTCAGTATTGAGAATGACATCTTCTCATTTTGTGCTCTTCTTATACATGTCTCCCTATAGATTCGTGTCAAAGGATCTACTCTGTGTGTTAGGGACATAAGTCTTTTAGATTTCACAGATACCAGTACAGATTTTCTCACCAGCATTTTCTTTTTCCTTGGGAATACCCTTTAAGAAGTATAGTTTGTTGAAAGGGAAAAAATGATGGCTTTGAGTCAGGAGGAATATGGGATCACATTCTGCATATGAAATTCGTTTTGTGATCCTGGTCAAGACATTTAACATCTCTGAGCCTCAGTGAGGCTGAAATGAGACAATAAAGTATTTTATGAGTCTCACAACATTACATAAATTTAAAAAAATGATATTATGTTGATTTTGGTGAGTATCTCAAAGTCAGGGGTGCTATTTTTTCCTTTATCCTCAGGGCCTTTCACATACTAAGTGCTAAACAAATGCTTGTTGCCTATTAATATTACACATCTTTCTATTTTGTAAAACTTCACGTTTTCTGGCAGAGACAATTTCTGGCATCTTTTGGCTTTCACTTTGTGATGATTGTTTAATATCAATTAAACTTCTTTAAGAAATGAGAATAAGTCAATGCCTTTTCAGAATCAAGAGCTTAGAGATGTAATTACATTCACTGTCTTTTTATCTTTTCTTTTAACTTTATGTTATTTTTCCCCTTTGCCCTCACTAGTTGAAGGTCTGATTAAACATAATAGATTCTGAAAATACTTCTCTTTCAATGAGCAGTCATTTTTGTTCCATTAACATATTAACTATTTTATTTTGTGTTACAAGGTTCACAACACTTTTCAATGCTTTTCTTTAAAAAAAGATATTGTAATAAGCAGACAGGAGGCTTCTTGGTACTCAATAACTCTTTGGATATTTTGAGTCCTTAATACTGAGTATTTTCAACATATTTTCCAACTTCCCATGTACTCCATTTCATGTTTAAGTCACAACATCTCACTCTACACATAGGCTAACTCACTTTGAAGTTTTTTGTGAGGTCATTTAAAATCTTATTTACTTTTTAATTTTTGTCAATAGGTGTTGACATATACACTGAAATTATCTTCAGAGTGATCTTTTTTTTTTCTTCACCTTGGGCCCTGAGCAAGTATCCTGTGAAAATTATGTTTCTGGTTTCCTTGATAAAGCTAACTTTTTTTGTCCCTTTTTTCCCTTCGCCAAGGTGATACTGTTTAAGATCTTTATATATAACTGCAATTTCTTTATGCCTCCTAGTTTTATCTACATAGAAAATGTAAACATCAATACAGTTCGGAAGTATATTTTAGCTGATCACTGGACAAAGATGTCACATTTTAATTATCAGTAGTTTAATTTGATTTTCATAAAATGGAGTTGTTCTTTCCAAGCTCTGCTACTTAGTTCTATCACTTCACCCCCATCATTTATGAAAGCACAGGATAAAATTGCCCTTTAGAATAGCTTTTGTTTGTGTCACAATTTACCACATGCCCCTATTGGTCAGTTGCCTGTGATAAGCCTTCCTGTACCTTCAGAAAGCAAGCATAGTCTGTAATTGGGATTTTGAAGTTCTTCATTCCTTTAGTTGTGCCTTATTCATTCTGACTCCATGGCCATAGCATATTAGGCCATTCTGACCTCTACTATCATTCAAAGCCTGTCCAAATTCGTGTTTGTTCTTTCCACGACACTGTCTATCCATTTCATCCTCTATTGTCACCTTTTCTTTTTGCCTTCAGTCTTTCCCAATCATTGGGATTTTACCTTAAACATTCAGCTCAGTGAAAACCTACTAAAACTTGTGTTCTTTCTTTTTGAGAACTCAGGTTTACTTATGATGAGGGAATAGATTGCTTATTCGATTAATCTATATTAGGTTCTTAATGACCTTTGAAGAAAAACTTGGGTTTTGAAACATATTCCTAATCTCTTAAAATTGGCATCATGAGGAAAACCATACCAATATTATATATGAAATATTATAATTATCTCAAAGGACATTTTTATGAGGGGAAAAGTGTGAAGTAACACCATGTCAAAATGAATTACTTTCTCTCATTCTTCTGTATCAAAGTTTTTATGCTTTTTTATTTTCCCCCATTAAATATCAGATGGTAGTATTCATGAATCTAGATCCCCAATCCCAAGTAATCTTCCAAACTGCTCTAAGTTGTGAGACCCTAATTCAACAAGAGGCCCATATATTGCTAACGTTCTAAGTTCAGTCTGGTTTTTCTTCTAAAGGATTCCTCTTGGAGAAAATTGGTTCTAGACATCTACAGGAGGTTTCAATCATCCTAGGTAGTAAATACAGAGTTAACCTTCTTCTCAAAAATTCTTAGCCTGGAGTCCATGAACTTAAAAATATGATAACTGTATTTCAGTATAAATGGTTTTCTTTGTGATTTATATTATTTTTATGTATCCAAAAACTTTATTCTGAGATGGAATCCCATAGCCATACCAGGCCAACAAAGTTCCAAACTCACAAAAAAGTTAAGAACACCTATTCTAGACTTATTAGACCTCTTCCAGAGAAACTCAGATATTGAATTCTCTTCTCCACTTCTTCGATTGCATGCCTTAGGGGAAAAGCTGAAATTATTATTTCCAAAAGATTTTGTGGAGCAGCTTATTTTCTCTATGACTGAATCCTGAGAAGTCATCTAGATGGAATGAGTTGCTTTGGTCTACTCTCATCCTGATCCAGATTCTACAGTCTCCCAGAAACGTCTTATATTGACTTGATATTCAAAATGTGCACCAATTTGTCCAGAAGATCTAATTCATTTTATAAGGCATTCTGAGGACTTCCAGGTTAAGATGGCTGCAGAGTAGAACAAGGCACTTAACTCTCCTCACCACCAACCACCAGCATACCTCTAAAGCACAAAAAAAACAAATCCAGATGAAAGAAGGGACCCCACAATAGGGCTCAGTATTGAAGGTACATGGAATTTGGGCATTTCCATGCTATAAGGGGGGGAAATAGCTCCCATCAAAATTCAAGCTGATTAACCCTCCCTCACCCCACCCACAGTACCAGAGTCAGAGGCTGATCTCCAGAGTTAGAGCCAGCAGGGGGCAAAATCTAGCTTCTTGGCAGCTAACTGGTACCACCAGGAGTTTGCCCCTGAGAGCAGCAAGACATGACACCCCAGGAGTCTAGAGAGCAGAGGATAGTGGAAGCAGCTCAGCGTGCTGAGACTCAGGGGAAAACCTCGGGTGGAGGATCAAGTTTGGGCCAATTTCTGGGCTCTGGGCAGCTGACTAGGACCATGGGGGCTTGGCCCAGAGAACAGCTAGACTAGAGACCCCAGGAGGCTGGGGAGCTCAGACCTTGGGCACAGGAGTGAGGCTGAGAGGGGCTGCAGACAACAGAGGCCTAGCAGACAGTGGAAGCCAGGACACTCACAAAGTAGCCTCAGGCAAAAACTGCTCCTTAGCTCTATACACAGAGAGCTTGTCTGCCTCACTCAGACCTCTGTCTGAGAAAGGAAAACTAGCATAATGATGACAAGCAAGGCCCAAGAAATAACCACCAAAAAGACCAAGAAAAAAGTTCTAATACTTGATTACTTTTGCACAGAAATATTCAGAAAGCAGAGGAGGACAAAAAAGTAAAGACATCCAAACCTTCTCAAAAAAATGAAAATTGGTCATAAGCTCTTGAAGAGTTCAAATCTGAGTTCATGAGAAAGATGGAAGAGATTTGGCAAGAAAAGTGGAAAAGAGTTCAAAAAGAAAATAACAGTTTAAAAAGGCAGAATTTCTCAATTAGAAATTGAGGTTCAGAAATCAAATGAAATGATAAGCAAATTGAAGACCAGAAATGACCAGCTAGAAACCATGAAGAGCCAGATAGACCAGACTGAAAAGGAAAACCAAAACATTGTAGCCGAAAAACAGTCTTTAAAGGCTAGAATTGGGCAAGTAGAAGCCAATGATCTCACAAGACAGCAAGAATTAATAAAGCAAAGTCAAAAGACTGACAAAATAGAAGGAAACATGAAATACCTCAATGAGAAAATGACAGATCAAGAAAACAGGTCTAGAAGAGACAACTTGAGAATTATTGGTCTTCTGGAAAAATCAGAGACAAATAGAAATCTAGATATCATATACATATTATAAGGCATTCTGCAGGGAGTCACATTTTGACTGGCTAAGAAGATATTTTTTGTACTTGTTACCATTTTACATTTAAGGAGACTGCAAGCCAAAAATGTGAAGTCTTAGTTTGCTTCATCTTCTTCATGACTTTTTATTATCAGAGCCAAAACATGACTCAATGTTCCCAACTCTGGGTTTAAAGGTTCTCCCACTGTACCACACTGCCTTTCTTATGACTCATAGTCAGTGAACAATGAAATGATGATATAAAAAAACAGTATATTAGAATGTAGAAATGACACATATGTAGAGACATGAAGAGAACTGAAAGCTAAGCTTTTATGGGAATACTATATTAAGTCATCCAGTTTTAGGTTCTATAGCTCAAGTAGTTTGTGAACTTAGAAGCAGATTAGACAATTATGATAATCAAAGGCAAAGGTACAGGACCTACAAGGAAAGATGTAATCATCAAGTATCTCCTGGGGAAAAGAGTTTGAGGATAGAACCTTGCAATATTACAATTAATTTTTTTTTATCCTGGGACTCCATTCTAGGAGCATAGGGCCACAACCAGTAGGCAATGGGACACACAGTCACTCAGGGTCACCCAGCTGGGAAGTGTCTGAGCCCAGACTTGAACCTAGGACCTTTCGTCTCTAGGCCTGGCTCTCAATCCACTGAGCTAGCCCAGCTGCCCCTACTTTTTAGGTTGCAGTTTCTTTAGCAGATGTAGTTTTTACAGGGTGGGGTTGCTAGCCCCACGCCCAACCCTCCTCCTTTTTCATCCGGGCTAGGGACCATCCTTGGCCCAGGAGTGGTAAGGGTGGGCAGTAGGGGTCAAGTGACTTGCCCAAGGTCACACAGCTGGAAGTGTCCGAGGCCGGACTTGAACCTAGGACCTCCAGTCTCTAGGCCTGGCTCTCAATCCACTGAGCCAATCAGCTGCCTCATGTGTTATGCCACAATTAAATTTACCAGACATTTATTTAGCAGTTATAATGTACAATATGCTTACTCAGCACAAAACCCAATTTTTACTCCATCCCGAAAATCCCCTTCTCCCCACAAGAACTGGTGAGTCCTGCCATCTTGCTTCTTAAAGTTCTACTCTTCATCTGGGTTCAATACAAACTAGATTTTGATAACTATAAATTTTTGCTACCTAGAAGGTTTTGCGTAACCAGCAACATTAAGAATCTGGAGGAATATTTAATACTATCAGCAGAGAACTGTTAAGGGTAGTTCATATTTATATATACAGTATAGTTATCACAAACATTAAGTATTGAATGTATGTAAGGCATTCTTTAAAGTGTTTCCAGTAATTTTTAACAATACGAAGTAGTTTCTACTATATAATATGTCCTAATAGGGGAAGATACTACATAAAGATGATGTAGAAAGGGGGCAGGTAGGATGGTGATATATTGTGGAAATAGCTAGGCAGAGACTCAGAGGCCTCATTCTGGGCAAGATAAAGCAAAAGTTTACCAGATTCATGATCACAAACCTATATATACATCATATTGTCATACTTTAATGTCATTGTTGTGAATTCTCCCTTTACTTGTATGAAATAAAACTATTAAACATTTTCTCATTCTGAATAATTCTTCTTTGTATCTTCCTACAGTTCTTCCATAGAACAGAGATTCAAAGACTATATAACTTTAGAGGAAGCCTTTCCTTTTCCCCACTCTTCCCCCCCCCACAAAAGACAACAAATTCTTGAGACAAGTTCAGAGTACCTTAAGGGATTAGGCTAGTCTGATTGAAATTTTGGCCTTAAGGAAAATTCCAGAAGTAAATCAAGAAGTTCTAGCCATAGGAAAAATTGATGATAGTAGTGTTGGTGGTGGTGATAGAGATGGAGATAATGGTTTCTGGTAGTGATAATACTTTAAGATTTTTAAAGTGTTTTGCTTAAATTATTTCATATAGAGTATAAATTAGTGAATCACCATCTGACTTTCAACATCCTCTGTGTTCTGCTTCTTTTTTTTTTTTCATTTCCAGTGTCCAGAGCTTTCATGCTGCCTTCTTGCTACTTGTAGCCCAGTGTGATTGCCGCTCTTTGGGCATCACCCCTGTCTGTAAACCTATTCCAATTCCTTCCCCACCATTCACTCCCAAATCAAAGACTTCCAAAGCTTTTTGCCCTTTAGACTCATACTCTTCCAGGATAGGGTAATACTAATTAGCTCTCACTAAGAAAGGAGTGAATACTAGGTCAAACCCTAATTTCCTGTGCATCCCTCTTTCCTGTTAGAATACTATGGTGGTATTTCAGGATCTGTGAATATTACATCTTTACTTTTTCCATAGAAACTGCTAGTATACTGTCATAAATGCTGTGGACTTCTTTGTTGTAAGAAATTAAATGAGACTACACATTTGAACTTTTATGTATTTATCATGTTCTACCTAACATCTGTGGGGTAATGGTCTTTGATCACAATCATCCCAGTTAGAATTAAAATAGGTGAATTCAGGATAAAGAATTTAGAGCTATTGTCACAGTCTTTTGAAACTTGTAGTGTTTTCTTTATAAAAACACATTAGCAGTTTTCATAGTGGAATTAACCAGAGCCCCATGTTGTCCAATATTCTTTCTGACAGTGACCAGTGCCAGATGTTTCAGAGGGATTAAAACATATAATGCACCTAATTTTGCAGTGGTACACAATAGGTAGAAATTTATTTCTCGCCCCAGCTGGTGATCAGCTCATGCCCTGAAGCTTGAAGATTGATAGCCCTTGTAATTTTATCCTAAACAGTGTAATTGCAGATGCTATTCTATTGCTATTGCTATTATTTTAATCAGTGATAAAGACTTTGTCCAGATGTTGAATTTGAAGGTGAAAGCAACTGATGTTAGAATCTTCTGTTTATTTCAAAGAAGAACATATCAAACTTAGCCCCACTACTTTTATTTGTCTGACTTATTTTATTTATTTAGGACTTTTATCCTACTACTTTCCAAAAAGGATTTGTAGTAGTGATATGTAAATTCTACAGGCCTCTTTTTCACCCTCAGATTATAATAGAAACTAGAAGAAGCAAGACATTTTACATATTTATTTATGTCTATCATTTGAACATAGTAGTATATTTATTTTGTTCTTTGTGGTGAAAAGCTCCTTTCCACTCCCTATCTAATCAGTTAAGAGTTCTTACCTCTGTTAACAAGAGCATTGTAAAGTATGTTAACAGAGAGCAGGCACATCAAACAAGTTTTGTGTTCTTGTTTGCTTTTATGGTGCTGGTAGCTAGACAAAGTAGTATTTGGATTTCAAATATCTGATCTCTCCCCACTAGATCATTTTCCTTATGAAGGTACACAGGCATTTTTAGCTGTTAGATAGTGAGATTGATACTAAAACATATTTTTGAAATAATAATCTGGGTAGAGTTCATTTTCAGAGTTCCTTTTCAAAGAACAATTCCTCATTTCTAATCTTAAGCTTAGGTACACTAAGTGACAAGGCCATTATGTGTCAGAGAGGAGACTGGAATCCAGGCCTTTGTGATTCTGAAACAAATCTTCACTCCATCAAAGTCAAACTACTTCCCAACAAAACTTATGAGGAAGAGACTTCTTGGATTTGGGGAACTGAAGCTGTAGGGGCTTGTCATAGTCAACTTAGGTCTGTGGTTTAGACTCATTTCACTAATAGGTGTGCTTTTTGATTAGCATGGTTTTCCTTTGATTTTCATGTTTTCTCTCTGTGGAAAACGCAGAAATTCCTTACCAACTTCTGTTTGTCCTGGCCATAAGTAAGCGTGCGAGGGTATAGAATAATCACCAAAGCAAATGGAGCGATAATAATAGGGAAGATGTTTGGAGCCCAAGTGCTGATCTTGTTCCCCCAATTCATATGATGAACCTGACATTAAACCTAACAGGCTATGAAAACTAACAAAGTGAAACTTGCAAGTAGATATTCAATGTGAAGCTGCTTTTGTACACTATTCTACTGCTGAGTTGATCACTTTATCTTTTGGGAAAATACAAACTTCCTCTAGAATTTCATTACTACTTATAAAAGGACTTTTTTTAAAAAATGAACTATCCAGATAAGCAAATAAAAGTTAAAAGAAAGTTCTTGAAAGATTTATTGTCGAATTAAGGCAAAATGACTTTTTGACACCCCTGAACTCAACTTGCCTTAGACAAGTAAACTCAAGGCTTATTTTTAACTTTTAGTTCATCAGCATTTATTGTACTAATCAAAATGCTATTTTCATATCTGGAGTCAACACAACCTGATAGTTTTTGACTGAAGATGTAGAGGGGAACAATCATCAAAAGAGATAATTAATTCTCAATTCCATATGTTAATGGACATTTTGAAAAAGCAAATAATTATGTCTATGACCATGGTTACATGATTCTTATTGTCTCCCTACACTCATCCCTCCTCTCCTCTCCCAGAGTTGACAAACAATTTTACAGGGTTATACATATCACTCAAATTCTATTTCCACATTATTCATTTTTGTAATAGAGTAATCTTTTAAAACTAACACCACAAATTATATACCCATATAAACAAGTGATAAATCATATGTTTTCTTCTGGACTTCTACTCCCACAGTTCTTTCTTCCAACATGGATAGCGTTCTTTCTTATAAGTCCCTCAGTGTTGTCCTAGTAGCAGAGTCAATCACATTTGATCTTCCCCCAATGTTTCAGTTACTGTTTTATATAATGTTTTCCTGGTTCTGCTTATTTCACTCTGCATCAGTTCATATAGGTCTTTCCAGTTCTCCTAGAAATCAGTTTGTTATTCCTTATAGCATAATAGTATTCCATCACCATCATACACTACAGTTCATTCAGCCATTCCCCAATTGAGGGACCCCTGCCCCAATATTCCATTTTTTTGCCACCACAAAAAGTGCAGCTATAAATATTTTTGTACAAACAGAACCCTTTCCTTTTTTAAAAATCTCTTTGGGATATACACCTAGTATTGTAGAATCAAAGGATATTCATTCTTTTAAACCCCACCAGCAATGCGTTTTGAATTTCCTCATTTTTAAGATACAAAACTTATCTTCAGCTCTTGGCATCATAATCAGATAATACCCCAAAGATATGGATACTTCATCTGATATTTCAGATAACCATCAGTTCATACCTTCTCAGCCCACAAAATTCATTTCTATTCCCTTTCTTACATTTAAAAAACAAATAATCCATACATTCTCTCTTAGAATTAATACTGAGTATCTTTCTAAGGCAGAAGACTGGTAAGGGATAGGCAATTGGGGTTAAATGATTGCTCAGGGTCACATAGCTAGGAGGTGTCTGAACCTAGATTTGAACTCACGACCTCCCTATTCCAGGCATCTATCCACTGAGCCACCTAGCTGCCTCCTCTCCATTTTCAATAAAGGATCTACTAAGCAGAATGAAATCTTCTTCGTTTCCATATTCAATTATTCAGCTACTATCCTTTGGTATTTTGCTACTACTCTCTTTTCAAGTCATCAGGTTCTCAGTGATATATTTTATGCCATTTCTCCTGTAAACATCCTTAATAATATGCTATAACATGCTTAGAGTCACCATGTGTCTGTCATTCTTTGTTTCACCTACAATTATGCTTCATTTGAAGTTATATCTCACGAATCTCAGCCTTATAGTAATTGGGATAGTATTGTTGTTGAAAATATGGGTGATCATTAAAAATGCTTCATCACATCCCAGATACAATGCTTTTGAGTTTCACTAGCCATTGGTCCATATATGTTAAAGGCAGAGGTGAGGAAGCCTGATTCAAGTTCCTAGAATGTTAAGTAGAGGACACCACTCCCTCAGCAGTGTTTCCAATAACGTTGTTAGCTTTATGGAAAAAATAAGTTGTTGTTTATTTGACCTTGAACTTTGATTGCTGAGTTTGAGTTTTTATTTTATCTAGTCAGCTTTGGTCTTACCATATCACTCTAGCCAAAATACCATTGAGGAAGTCCTTTAATTTATAGTCTAGGAATGAAGTTATTCTTGTGTGATCTTTTCTTCATGAAGATATAATGCCATAATACTGGCATTATTTCCATTTCTAGATGTGTATATCAGAGTTATTTTTACAGTTACAAAATCAGAATAATGTTTCCTTCCCCAATAAAATAGAAGATTTCCACCATAAGTTCTAGGTTATATTAAAGGTCTAATCACATATTCTTTACACCAACAGAAAGATATTGTCATTAACAAAAAATCTAGATGTATTTTTAGAGAGAAACCTAGCTCATTAAGAGAGCTTTGCAGTTCAACAAAGGAAATCTAATATGCTCTCTTCCTCCTGATTTCTTATTGACCCAATTTATAGTCTATTTCCAGTGTCTGCCTAAAATAGATACATAGAATATAGAAGAGATCTATAGATTATCTGTTCAATTGCATATTATGATAGCATAGTCAGGAAAAGTTATCCTTCATCCATTGGACCTGTAGTAATATTCATTATTAAATAATTATTTACTATATGTAAATTAATTTGGTAACTGAATGAAGAACTTAACAAGATGTCCCAAACTACATTAATACCTGCCTTAATAGTTGGTTATTTAATTAAAACATGGGAACAGAAATCATAGATTTAGAACTGAGGTGATCCCAAAGGCCATCTGATCTAAATCTCTCATTTTACAAAAGAAATTAGAGCCCATAGAAATTAAATGACTTTTTATACAGGTAATAAATGGGTGAACTTTGATTTGAACCGAGGTTCTCTGCCTCTAAATTCAGCATATTTTCCATTGTAACTCTCTGTCTCTGTAGTCACATAATTGGCACAGCTAGATGGCACAGTGGATAAAATACCAGACCTAGAGTCAGAAAAACCCATCTTATTGAATTCACATCTAGCTTCAGATACTTCCCAGCTGTGTGGCCCTGGGCAAGTCATTTAATTCTTTTTGCCTCAGTTTCCTCCTCTTTAAAATGAGCTAGAAAGGAAATGACAAACCACTCCAATATCTTTGCCAAGAAAACCCCAAATGGTGTTAGAAAGTGATATAGTTATATGCTGTTTACTTTTTCTTGAAGAAATTTGAAAGGTACCGGCTATGGTGAGACTGGACAACCCCTTACCCCTACCCCTGCCAAATACAAACTCATTCACATGATTAATTGATTTTTGAAATAGCCAAAAGATTGTACTGAATACTGACATAGTAATTTCAAGATCAGCTCTTCATGAAGAAGAACAAAAGAAAAGGAAGGAAACAAGGAAGAGAGGGGGAAAAGTGAGAAAGAGGGAAGGCAAGAGTGAAGGAAGGAAGGAAAGGAAAAAAGAAGGAAGGAAGGAACGAATGAATGAAGGAAAATTTTAAGTCTAGATGATTTACTCAGCCTGGGGATATCAGTAACAGAGTGATTTAACCCCTGCACTCAAAGTAGTCACTTTCTAATTAGGGAAGAATTCATAAAGAGCTTCAGCTACAGTGTTTTATAAAATACAGTGGTCCTTGATATTCCACAAAAGGATTGATGGCAAATTTCAGGGGTCCTCACAGTGCATGGTCTGGCCAGATGGCAATACCTGAGTATCTGTAAGATTATGATGGCTAGGTAGATAGTAAGACACAGTGGGCATTAGGGTTCAATGCAGGGCACATGGTGAATAGATGGATGGATGAATGGATTAATAGATGAAAAAAGAGATTTCAGTTGCCAGTAAAATGGAAAGGCCCCATGACCCTTAGGGTGCAGTGACCAAGCAGTTACAGATTTAATGCATCATATTTAATGATATTTTCAGTGACAAAATCATGTTTATTTCTGATGTTGAGCCATGTAACAATACCAGAGACACTGGCATTGAGAAATTACTTTTCTGGGTATACAGTAACTGTGACTTTTGAGGAGGTAAGTACACTTTTCATATTAATTCCAACAGAACATCTGAAGAGCACTCACATGTGAGTCAGACAAGGCTATCCATTAGTTCAGAGTTTTTTTTATTGGTGGTCAAACTATCAAAACCATGGATCATGAAGTCCACCAATATGTTAAATTTCCCTAGTCAAGAGGAGGAAAACAATCTAATATAATATTAATTATATGCCTGCTGGGAGCCCCCCTACAGAGGAATGAGTGCCATCAAGTCAGTGCATTGTGACATGGTCCTACACTGACCCTGTGGCCTGAAAATCGGGCCACAGGATGGATGGAAAACCTGATTAAACCCCTCTGTGTGACTCCCTCCTGACCAACACTTTTTATTATTGAAATTATTATAATCTATATCTTTAGGATAGCCCCAAGTCTTATAGAAATCCCCTAATTAGTCTGTAATAAACCAGCATTTAATGAGTTAATAGTTCATACCCTCAGTGACATAATAGAATCTGCTTTAATCTTTCTCTCTGTCTCAAAAGTATGAAGGACACAGCATAGTAAATCAAAACAAAATACTCTTGCTGTATTGCTTTCTCACACTGAACTTAATCCCATTAACTTAAACATTCTCACACTTAACCTACCATTTGAAATATGTTGAAGGTCTGTTATCAAAATAATAATTGGATAACCTAAGGTCTTGGTAGCCTTGAATTCTGTTTAGACTAAAATGTAATCTTTATGAGAAATTATACTTTGTTTGCCAACTTGTCTGTAACCTTGAGCTCTGCTGTGTTTAGAAAAAAAAAATGTAGTTTATGCCAGCATTTGGGAACTTAAGAACTTGAGAAAAAAAAGTATATAAAAATATGTAACAGGAAGTTCTCAGAATAGATCAGCTTCTGCAACTCCACTGTGTCTCTGACTCTTTCTTTCTTGGCTAAATTGTCACACCTCCCAGGATAACTGGAGCTGCCAGGGCAGGCTCCCGGCAGATGCCTTTGCTATCCTTCTTGGTTTCCTATTGATACACTCTAATTTGTTCATTCTTTTTATTTTTTGTTTTTTATTATTTTTTCAAATGACATATCAATATAATTTTTAATATTCTTTTTCTAACACTTTGCAATCCATATTCTCATCGTCCTTCCCTCCTACCTCTCCAAAAGGGAGGTAATATGATAAAGGTTGTACTATATTATCATACAATACACATTTCCATATTTGTCATGTTGTGAAATGAGGCATATTAATTAAACTAAAGAAAAATTCATAGAGGAAATAAAGTAAAGAATGGTATATTACATTTTACATTAGGACTCTGTTCTTTTTGTGGTAGTAGTTATCTTTTTTCATCATGAGTCCCTTGGAGTTGCACTGGATCTTTGCCTTGTGGGTAAAAGTAAGTCATTCACAGTGGAACATCATACATTATCGTTACTGTGTACAATATTCTCCTGTTTTGTTCAATTCACTTTGTATTACTTCATATAAGTACAGATTTTTTGTAATTCTCTTGTTTTTAATTTCTCGTGACAAAATGATATTCCATTATAAGCATATTCCACAACTTGTTCAGTTATTCCCCAATTGATGGACATTTTTTTCAATTTCTAGTTCTTTGCCACAACAGAAAGAGGCTGCTATAAATATTGTTGAACAAATAGGTCCTTTTCCCCTATCTTTGATCTCTTCGTAGCTCATTAATTCTTAAATAGAGACTTACTATCCGGACAAAAATTCTCTTGCCTAGATTCTAGGTTCTGTTTCAGACAGTGAAGGACCACTCTTGGTGTCTCCTTCCCATGGATCTATTCTTGGACCATCTCCATTTCTCTGGAAAATTGGACTCTGCCTGTGGTTCTAGACTATGATAAAAGAGCCTTTTTTTCCTTACTTTCTGGAGACCAAGCCACCTTAGGACTACCTCTACTTTCAATCTCTTCACCATCCTCCACTTTCTTGCTTCCCTCTATATTCTATCTCCTTCCATTAGAATGTAAGCTTCCCTATAGCAGGGGCTGTCTTGTTTGCATTTATTTTTATTGTCAGTGAATACCACAGTGACTAGAACATAGTAAGAATGTAATAAATGTATTATTTATCTATTCAATCCTATCTACATTTATTAAGTGTCCACTATGTGCCAGGCATTGTGCTAAGTGTTGGGGATATAATTACTAAAAAGAAAAATATTTTCTTCCATCAAGGAGTTCATAATCTAAAGAGGTAGACAACACAGAAAAGGTGGTGGGGATCAAAGGGGGGATACCAGGAGATACCTGACTGAGGGCATCTTGTTCTATAGTATTGAAGCCAGACAGAGAAGTAGTTGCAAATTAGATTAAACCACTTATTGCCTTCTATAAAGGAAGGCATTGGGAGGAGTTTTGTCCTACATAGTCCAACCCTTCAGAGGAGAGCCAAAGCTAAGGGGGTTGGTGTTAATCAAGGCTTGAGTTAGTAGCATTGTGGTAAGTTTAGAAGTGATGAGCCTTAACTCTTGGAGTTGAAACAAGGTAGAGGAGAAGATATAAAGTGATTCTGTCTGTCTATCTGTCTGTCTATCTATCTATCTATCCATCTATCTATCTATCTATCTATCTATCTATCTATCTATCTATCTATCTATCTATCTATCTATCTATCTATCTTCCTGCCTATTAAACTATTTCCCAAATAGCTTATGCTTTTTTATTTAATTCTGTTTCTAATAGTGCTTCTTGGGTTTCCATTACTTGGATTTCTGCTAGATACCACTTTCTAACATAGAGCTAGCAACTCTATGTAGTTTCTTGTTTAATTTTTAGTACCCAAAAAAGAACTAGCCATCACTCACGCAGAAGGCAATGAGGTTTGAGGTTCCCTACTTAGTTTATTCTATTGTTTTTTACATGTAACAGAGTGAGAGGTAAAAAAGACATTGAAAGAAATTAAGCCTGAGGACAAAGTTGATATCTTTTTTCAGCCTAATGACATTCCTGACTTTGCATATACATAAATATGTACAGTATATACATCCATCTATATATACTTATTTATATACTTATCTGTGGTTCGTAATACCTCTTTAGGCTTTGAGTCCACTACTCTTATTACAAGATATTTTGATACTTTCAAAGCTGCACCTAAGATAATTTAGTTAATTTTCAAGTTGATATATTTAAGGAATGTTTGTAATACTAGCATAATTTTTGGAAGTATGTTTTGACTCAAATACTATGTATACACACATACATTGTGAAACATGTGTATATGTTTAATATGAATATATATGAGCTTAGGAATAATTTACTTTCAGACATTAAAAACCAGACTCAGTGTTTGGTTTATACTTATTGGTATACAGAAAAAACACAAAGCTTAGACTTAATGAGAGAATCCTATCTGATCTTGTCAGAATCACTTCACCATTCTTAGTTATCTATAAAAGGACAATAATAATTGACCTCTATTCTTCAGAGTACTATTTCGTTTAGTCATTTTTCAGTTGTGTCCAACTCTTCATGACCCCATTTAGGGTTTTCTTGGCAGGGAAACTGGAGTGGCTTGCCATTTCCTATTCCAGTTCATTTTAGAGATGAGGAAATTGAGGCAAAAGAGTTAAGTGACTTGCTAATAAATATCTGAGGCTAGATTTGAACTTAGGAAGATGAATCTTCCTGACTGCTGGCTTGATACTCTATCCACTTTGCCACCTAGTTGCCATCATAGAACTATAATGGAGATTAAATGAATATGGAAATGGGTTAATTAATGAATTGATGAAAAGGCATTCATTAAATACTTACTATGGATCAGATAAGCATTGGTGTACAAATAAAAGAATTTAAGACAATTCTTGACCCCAAGAGGCTATATTATAATGTGAAAATACAGCAGAAACAGGAAGCTAGCAGAGAATAGGTGTGGGGTCATGTCAGGTCCACCGGGGCTATAGTGTGGGATAAGCAAGGCATTAGGCATTTAGCAATGTTGGGGAAGAGAGATGAAGGGCTGGTGAATATCAATTGCTTTGTAAACCTCAAAGTGTTATATATATCATACATCTTTTAATCTTCATAACATCCCTAATGACATGAATTTTTTTCTGTGTTCAAGAAAGCACCATTTAGTGTATAATAATAAATGAGAGCCAGTAACCAATATTAGGGATGGAAGGGGAGAGAGAGAGAGTCTATATGGTGAGACTCTCTTCTAGCTCTCCCCTCATGCCAAATATACACTCTGGGAGACTTCAAGGGGGTGTCATTCTGAAACTCGGTGACCTGGATGGTCGTGCTGCCCCACAAGAGTTGGGGATGAGGCTTCCCTATAAGATGAGGTATGGGGTACCCCAATCCAATTCTAAATGAGGGCAGGGTTCACACAAGCTTCCCCTGAGATCAGTCTCGTTTCACAGAGGGTGGTCTGGCTTCAAGATGGAGGCAGCTAGACCAAGCTGTGGTTCCCTCCTCTCTCGTTGTCTCTCAGGCACTCTGGAACACTATTTGACTAATGAATGGCTTTTATTAATCACAATTCAGGGGTTGGGGAAAGGGGTGAAGGGCAGAGGGACTTTGGGGTACCCTCTTCTTTATTTCTTTGGAGTCCATCACTCAGGTGGGAACCTTTGTGGTTCCCACCACCAAGCATCTCCACTTGCCCCTTTTCCTTCTATTTCTATCTCTATCCTTTCTATAATTGTAAGTTAGATCCAAAAGGGACTCTCAGTAAAGTTTGATAATGGGGGATGAAGCCTAAGAGATCACTCCCAAAATGAAGTCCAAACACTTAGCTAACATGATGGTTGAAGTCTTGCTGGGTGAGATGTGATAGAATCTTTGACCAGGAATCAGGGTTTCAATGTCCAAAGAAAGATCCTCAGGAAGCCCTCAGGACTGGATCCAAGCTGGGATGTTCTCCTCCTCCCTCTCTCAGTCCTCAGCTGGAAGCCCTTTCTTCCCCTTCCTCCTTCGGAGACCTCCCAGAATTCCCTCTGGTCTCAATTGTCACCAACTGTCACCAAAGGTCAGCCACTCCTTCTTTGGCTCCTTTTTTCCCATTCCCCTTGCAAAATTCCATCCTTACAAGTGGAAAGAGTATTGGTCTTTGAATAGGGATTATCCTGGGTTCAAATCCCAGCTATGACATTAACTAGCTGGATAAATATGACAAAAGTCATATAAACTCTTACAATTTACTCATATTCACAATGGGGATAAAGATTCTTATCTCAGAGGATTGTTGTGGGGATCAGATATAGTGTCACCTATTATTATTATTATTTTTAAATATTTCAAAAACATTGTTTTACATCTCATTCATTTGTAATTTGTGATCATTTGAGTAGTACATATAAAATTACTACTACATTAATGTCATGACATTAGAAAAAACAGATAATAATGGGATATTACAGATCCTAGAAAAATTCTTATGAGAGCTTTGATGAGTAGATAGGAATTGTTTGTAATTATCAGATACTTTTATATTCAAACAGATGTTTACCTGTGTAGTCTTAGAATGGGGATGTAGAAGGATTTGTTACCTTCAATGAATAATGTAAATTCATTTGTAATATTTAGCCTGCCTAAGAATCAAGACAAAGAAACTGTTTCCAGACAGCCTTTTTCCTTCCTATTTTTGAATATGCAGCTGTTTGCCTGCTGTACCAGCCAGTTTTGAAGCAGCCCCTATATAAACAATTAGGATCTTAATTGCAAATGCTTCTTATTTATTCTTTGGAGGAGGAAATTAAGGCAAGTATTAAGAGTACCTCCTCCAGACACTTGAAAATAATCAGACAGCTTTTCTCTAAAAATATTTTTTAATTCAGACTTTTCACCAATTCTAGCAAAATTTCTCTCCGTTCCAAATGAGTGGTTGTAGTATTATGTAGGTTTAGAAAATAACATGTTGTCACTTATTTGAGGATTTCAAATATCAGGTAAAAAGACCTGGAAATTAGAAAAAAAAGATAAAATAGTCACCCATCCATTTCCAAGCTTGTCAGAAAACGAAATGTGAATGTTGTATCAATGGCCATAACTTGAAACTTAGTTGTAGTAACTACATCTGACATGAAAAGAGGGAGCAGGCTGGACCAGGCTGCCATTTTAATGAAGAACAAGCACAATTACTGTACCATTACCACACCAACTGACAGCTCTGAAATGAATGAGCAGAAATAGACCTCAGAGCAGCTTCAAGAAGCACAAAAACAGGACCTTGATAGCGGGTGAGAAGATTTTTTATTTTTCTAGCACAGATCATGGCTCTAATAGAATTGGGTATTTTTCATTCCTCCACAGAAGACTCATTGATTCATGCAAGACTCTGTACAAGTACTATTACAATAACATTTGGGAAATGAGATATATAATCAGCAGAAAAGTTAATCATTTAATAGTTATTAACTAATACAATTCATTTTTTGTTGATTTTTTCCTCTCAACAGTGTTGAGAGTACAGAAGGTGCTTCTTGAATATTAAGATTATATTCAATGTCTCTGTCAAAATGTTTTCATTGATTGGCTAAAATGGCTTATAACTAGAAGAATAATGCCAGGATTATGATATAGTATTTATTGCTTCTCCATTCTCACATATGGCCCCTCTTCAATTTAATTTAACTAACTTTTGTCTCCAAATTCACTGATATGGGATCCTCTTTCTTGATTGATGGAGTTGAATATCTTACTCTGCACAGCAAAGTTGATGATAGACAAGAGAGCACCAGCCTTTGCCAATCCCCTTTGAGACTCTATAAGCACTAGTTCTCATCAGGATTCTTTAAGGGCAAGTCACCCTTTGGGATGTTTCAAGTTTAAGAGTCACTTCAGGAACTTCGAGGAGGAAGATGGATGAGGTCAACCCAGTTTAGGTTGCTGAAGGATGAGACTGTGGAAAAAACATGAGAGAAGTCAGAAGTCTCTATCATTTCCCCATATTCTCCTTGCTACTCTAGAGACATTGGGAAGTTTTGCCTTGAGTGAGATCAAGGACCTTTCAGTTGAGCTGAGAAGGAGCAGAACTCCTTCACTCTGTATTTTGTGGTACAGATTCTCTCTCTCTCTGTCTGTCTCTCTCTCTCCATCTCTGTCTCTGTCTCTCTCTGTCTCTCTCTCCATCTCTGTCTCTCTTTCTTTCTCTCTCATATCCTCTTATATATGCCTTCTCTGATTTATGTCTTGCTGTGATTTGAATAAATTTGTTTCTTTGCTATTTTCTATGTGTGTTCATTGTGAAACTAGTGGGAAAGGGGTCAAGCCTTGGATAAGAGGGCTTGGGGGGTCTCTTTTCCCCCATAAATGACAAAATGATCAGATTTTAGCTCAAACCTGAATATATCCCCCAGACAAACAATAACTAAAAGTGAAGATAAATTTCTTGTCCAGTATTTCATCTCTCTGAGGAGAACAGAATGGCTACCAGTGCCTACTTCCTGCATCCCCTTCTGGCAGAAAGTAAAATCTCCCTCGGAGAAGAGTTGAGGGAAGATGATCCTAGAGATATTATCTATTCTGCTTCTGTTCAAGTCATGCCATGACAGGCCTCACTATACATGAGCCCTCTAACTATACGTGACACTGTCAATGAGCATGTCAGGTCTACACTCTACTTCCTAGTATGTATCTAATCCCTACTTTACAATCACTGGGGATACAGATAATTCCAATAGTCCATGCTCCAGTCTAATAAGGGGCAGGGGAATCGAGGACAATAATACACTTCAGAATGTGGCTAGTGTCAAGGAGATACACCAAGAAAGTGCTATGGGAAATTGGAAGAAGAAGAGATCACTTTCAACCAGGAAATAGAGGAGCCTTCAGAAAGGAGGTCGCATCTCATTTGGGACTTGAAGGAGAGATATTTAAACAAATGGATATGGAGAGAGAAAAGGAAATTCATAGCAAGCATGACCAAAGAGCTGTACAGAGACAGTAGAATGGGTCTTCTCCCTGGGATTTTCCTTTAAATTGCAAATACTCGTGGAAGAAATGAAACGTTAAATACTAACACCTTAGTATGAATTAATTTTGGTAGATCATTTTCATCGTTCAAAGGAGATATTAGAAACAAAGTGGTATAAGGGGATGCACATGCAGAGGAAGAAAAAGGGGGCGAGGAAGTCTCTACTTGAGGATGTGGGTGTTAGGATGAGGTAGAAACATGATAAATAGATTTCTCTACTTCACACTTTTGCCTATACTCTGATTCTAACAAGAGTAAAACTAGTACTACAGTAACCTGGTTTATTTGTATGAAGGAATCAAGTTTTTCTAATTAAGAACAAAGAAAGTAGCTTAGACAATGGAGCACTATTATTTATTTATTTGATTTTTACATATTTCTTCTAAGGATGCCAGTATAGATCATTGTCTACTTACAAAACTCTGGCCGTAGTTGTGCCTGTAATATTAATTTTCCAATATAGCACACAGACTTTCCAATTTGCTCCAATATATGTACTTTTAATCATAAATTACCCTATTTATAAATTGAATCTTTTTTTCCAAGTGTAGTTGTCAACTTTGCACTTGACCGAAGAAGTTAGATAGCTGACAATAAAAATGGCTTATGGGTAGATCAAAACTTTACCTTAGAGACTGAATGAACCACATCTGTGATGTGATTGAGCTTTATCAGTCCAGTGACCAAGAGCCTCAAGGGTTATTCTAATCTCCCATTTTACAGTTCAAGTGCACCAATACTGGGCTGAGAAGCTAGTTGCCAGGAATTATTTTCTCAAAGAAACTATCTTGACACCTTGCCCTGCCATATGAATAGACATATAGAAGATAAAAACTAAAAATATGCTTAAATTTATTCTATCAATAGTAACAAATGTTATTCATAAGATACCTGCTTTAAAGAGGGCATTCTATTAGGGAATGAAAGCATTTTATAAAAATGAGAAAAGAGTCCCTTTTCTTAGGAAGATGTATATACATATGGTTCTCCAAATGTAGACAGGTCCACCTGGCTACTTAGAGCAGACTCCTCTCTTACAACTAGGCTAAAAAATAAAGTCTCATCATCAGAAAATCAGCTACTTAAGAGATGATTCTTTTTTTCCCTTTGTTCACTTCAGCAAATTATGAAATAGCTTAAAAGAAAATACAAAAAACAACCTTCAGTATTGTTCTACTCGGTTCTAATTTCTTTTCTTTTCATTTTAAGCTTTTACTTAGTCTCAGCTACAACTCTAAGACAGAAGGGCAAGTGCTAGGCAAATGGAATTAAGTGACTTGCCCAGGGTCACACAGCTAGGAAGTGTCTGAGGCCAGATTTAAACCCTGGTACTCCCTACCCCAAGCCTGGCATTCTATCCACTGTGCCACCAAGCTGCCCCCATTTCCCCTTCTACCTTCAAAGTGAATAGTCCATATTGACAAAAATGGACCAGAGAATTCTAAGACTCAACAAATATATAAGACTATAATAGCTTAAATAGATCGTACTTGCAAATAGACAGGTTCTTATCCTTGTTCTACATTTCAGAAATAACTGTCATGTAGTCAGACAATTAGAAAGGCAAAATAGTTAAATTTGTCTAGTAGTCTTTGGGAGTCTTAAAGAAATGTGAAACAAGGTCCTTGGTTTTATGAAAACAGGCATTATCTATGAATATTGATCTGAGAAGATGACTTGGAGCCAGAAAAACAATATATTGCCTAGTAGGTTTGTCTAGCTCATTTGGGGAGCAAGAGCCAGAATATAGTGAATAATTTTTACTGAGAAACATTTAACATTTTTAATCCCTGAAAGATACGACCAGGAAATCATACATATATATCTATATTTATACATATATATGTATATATACTTGTATATATATAAAATGTAAAGTACATATCTGTAAATCTAGAAATAGCAAGTATTTCTGTAATTGTTATATTTGTACATATGTATATATATATATATACATCCATTGATATATATGCATATACACAAGTATAATGAGTTATGAGTATATAAAATTATTTCTAAAATGTAATATTCCAGATTAACCTATTTTTTTGTTTTTTGTTTTTGTTGTGCTATTCAGGATCAGATAAGAAAACTCTCATTTCCTTCCTTTATTTACTATTTTTCAGCTGTGTTAAATTGTTTGTATTAGTCTGAAACCTTGATGGTCTATGGTAATTTTTAAAAAATGCACTGTGGCTAGGTCATGTAAAACTGTCTTACTCTTTTTTTTATTTTAATCTCCTGAGTTGTGGGAACATAGCTTAGCAAAGTGTATAAAAGCAGCAAAGCAGGCATTTTAGATTTCTGTTAGTCTTCCAAGGAAAAACTGCGAGTAAACTGGAATACAACACAGAGAGATTATACAGTGAAATGCCTTTGCAAACTAGGACTTAAAGAACTGGAAATTTTATTATTATTTTTCACAGTTAAAATGTAAATAGACAAGTTCCTATGTTTTCCTGTTATAAAAATGAATTGTTAGTTTTTTCTCTGTAGGTAAGACCATAGGGTGACAGCTAGGCATATTTCTATAAGTTAACTCTTCTGGCTTTATTATGAAAAGATAAGAAAACAGTTTTATAAGGTCAAAAAAATTTAAATGTGCTATTTTCTCCTCAAATATATTTTTGCATCTCTGTCTTTGTCTCTCTGCCTGTCTGTCTCTGTCTGTCTATCTGTCTGTCTCTCTTCCAAGGCAGAAGAGTAGTAAAAACTAGGCAAAGAGGATTAAGTGACTTGCCCAAAGTCAAATAGCTAGAAAAGTGACTAATCCAGATTTGAATCCAAGATCTTTTATCTCTAGGCTGGCTCTCAAACCACTGAGCCACCTAGCTGCAACACTAGCTTTTCATGCATCTCCATATTTATAAATAAACATGTTTATTTTGTATATGATCTGTCTGTCAAGAATGGAAAATTAAAGTACAAGTACATCAATCTCTCCATTTGCATAAAGAGAGGGTTTGTCTACATAGCTACAAGATCTCCATCAGTTCTGAAATTCAGTAATTACATATATCAGATGTCTTTAATTTTTACCTTGCTAAATAAATATTAGCAACTATTAAGTAATTAAAATGTTTTGCTACAGAAATAACTTATGCCTTCCAGTGCCATCAATTATAGCTATGAAAACATTTTTGTTGTACATACACAGATACCCACTCATATCTATCATATCTATCATACCCACTCATTTTCTTTCATTATCTTACGTACTTTTTTTTGCAATAATTTTGTATTTGAAATAGGTATTGTCATTGGCTTGTGAGTCTTTTTACTTGATAAGTAAATCATGTATTTGTCGAGTAGGGCAGTTTGGGCCTCTTTATTGTGGCATTTGTTAATCTTTACAAGTAGCAAAAATTATAATTTTCCTTATTTTTTGAAGTTAATAGTTTATTTTTTTATTAAGTTGGGTCAGGATGGTCTCTGTCTCTCTCTCTGTGTGTGTGTGTGTGTGTGTGTGTTAAGAGCTAAGCAATCAGGGTTAAGTGACTTGCCCAGTGTCACATAGCTAGAAAGTATCTGAGGCCAGATTTGAACTTAGGACCTCCCATCTTGATCTGGCTTTCTATTCACTGAGCCACCCAGCTGCCCTCTCTATATACATTTAATCTGAGAGACTAGTCTATAAATTTGTTTTCCAATTTTCTGCTTTCTTCCTAATCTTGGCAACATTTGCTTTATTTGTACAAAATCTTTTTAATTTAATGTATTCAAAATTACTCATTTTACATCTCACAGTGCTCCCTATCTCTTGTTCACTCATAAATTCCTCTCCTATCTATAAATCTGATAGGTAGTTTGTTAACTTTTTTCTAATTTGTTCATGACATCTCCTTTTATGTCTAGATCACATATTCATTTTGATCTTATCTTAGTGAATGGTATAAGATATTGATCTATACCTATTGTCTATAAAAGACTTTCCAGTTGTTCTGACAATTTTTTACCAAACAGTGATTTCTTATCCCCAAAACTTGAATCTATGCTTCTGTCAAATACAAGGTTATTGTAATGTTTTACTATTGTTTGTTGTATGTCTATCCTGCTCCACTGTACCTAAAAAAGCAGGCTTAAAAAAACAACAACCTATAATATGATAAAAAAAAGTAACTAACTCAGAATTGCTGAGGATATATAGATTTGAAAAAGATAGATTCCCTTAAGGAGTTCATAGCCTAATAGGAGAAGGCAGCACACAAAAGGAAGTTGAAATGTAGGGGTAAGGAGGTACCAGGCACTGGAGGATGATGGAGAAATCCAAAGTAGTGCTATGACATGGTACATGAATGTGTGGCTTGGGCCACTTCCTTAAATGGAGGTTTGAACAGGAGCTCTCTACTCTACCAATGATAATACAACTGAAATTTATTTATAGATTTAGTTGAATGAACTCTAGAGATAATGCTAAAATACAAAGGCCCAGAAAGACCTCAACTCCTCAGATACAATCTCTTGAGAGCAGGAACTATGTATTATACATCTTCTCCATTCTCTAAAATCACGCCCTCTCTTAGTAAGATTTAGTATAATTCCAATCACTCTACAGAAGAGATATTTAACAAAGCTAGACAAAATAACAAAATTTACCTAAGAAACAAAAGAGATAGTATGTCAAGGGAAATAATGTGATAAAAAAAATATAGGAATGAAGCTAGAGTTTGCCAAAGGCAGACCTTTAGGGTTCAATGTAGAATCCCAAAGGGAATTAAACAGAATGAGGAAAAGATAATACATATAATGATTCTAATAATGTAAGGGGAAAGGACAGGAGACGACAATGTGATAAAAATTGAATGTTATGAAAATAAAATGACCCATCCTTGACTCTGACCCCATCCTTCTCCCACACCGGCATTCCAACTTCTCTGTAGAGGTTGATATGGGATTGGAATACTTCAAATAACATGAGTCTTTCAATATACTGTTTAGTTTTGCTGAAATTTTTTCATCCTCTCTTTACTTGTTCTTATAGGCATTGCCCTTGGAGAGGGGTGGAAGAGGGATACAGTGGAAAATGTAGGTGATATAAACAAAAGATCTCTACAAATACATATTTTTGTGAAGTCATCAACCATAGAATTTAAAGAAGAATGGGATCTAGTGTAAAAAGAATTTAGAACCAGGAACCAGACTACTTCAGTTTCCTCCTGCTTTACTATTTAAACTGATATAGTTACGTGACTAATTTGGGCTTCCAAATCAGCTTTTTTTTTTTAAGGCAGATTAATCCTTCATGCCCTTTCTGGCTTAAAAGATCACAAAAATGACAAAAGATAACAGATTCCAAAGACTTTCTTTAGATCTCATAACATTCCACAATTGCAAAAAAGGAGACCTTTAAATACTTGTGCATTGAAGAGAATGTTTATTTTGTTATAAATTTTAATTTTGAAAGTGCTTGAGTTTACTTAATTTATGTGACAATAGTAACCTTTCACCCCCTCTTTAATTCATTGACTCTCAGCTCTCCTTAAGCTTGTAATAAACTTTATGGGTCCTATTCTTGTAGTTTCTGCATTTATGTGGTACATTATTACTTTATGATGAACTTAGTTGATAATTCCTTAACTCTTTTTACTGATGACCTTTTACAGCTGTATAATTAGAATAAGTTGTGGTTATTGTATTGGAATTTGTATCCCATGGGCCAACAAGGCAGCACATTAATTCTCTGCATCACCCACTCTATGTGCAATGCCATCAGTGCAAAGATATTATTCTTTGTAATTACATAAAGAAAGGGTCTATTTAGTGTTAACTGACCTTTCTGTGACTGATCAGCCTTTTCCACCAGTGAAGTAGAAATGTATATCATTAAAATGTGAGTAAATAGGAAACCTTTCTAAATCTTCAACTATTCAAATCAGGAGGAGTACATGAAGAGGAAATTGTTGTCAAGCTTTCCCATGATGCCACTAAAAGGAAAGCAGTGATCTTGTTCAAACTCTTTTAAAATATTGACAGGTATATATAACCAAATTGTGATGATGTATGGGAAAATTTAATGAGGCAATAATAAGCAAATAAGCTTGTGCTTAACAGTCCAAAACTGTGTTGGGAAGGAAGTGTTACTGAAGTCATAAGCAAATTCATGGTTTTGTGTTCTTTGTTTTTAAGACTTTGGGCCTTTGGGAAGTTTGCTTTTCCCTGGAGCACAGATTAGCTGACCCTTACTTCTTTTTATAATGCTATGTGATCCTACTTTGTGCTGTCATTTGTACTTGTGTCTTTAAAATTATGGCACCTCTTTCCTTAAGAACTGTGAGGAAACATTGGAGGAAATTATGGCATTTCTTTAGAGCACCCCTACATTTGCATATTCGTAGTAACAAAATTAGAATGACCAAGTTACACTTTTAAAGATACTCAGCAGGCTGCAGATATCTTTTTAAAAATGTACTTCAGGCATCAATTGTATTTGAGTTACTTTTGAACATCCATCTGACATGTAGCCTACCTTCTAGGAGTTTCAAAGACTTCTCACTATCACTGCTTTCATTACCTGATGTCAGTATCTGAATAGTTTTGGACTGTGCAGTTAGGAAATAAATGTCATATTTTAAAATAATTCTTTACTGTTAAAGATTCTAAAGGACACAAGATTTGAAACCAAACTTGAGTCATTATGTTAGAAAAGTTAGTTGAATTCAAACCACAATGATGAGGAACCTCAACTCAGGAATAAGATATAGGTGAAATGTATTTATTCTTCAACAAAGTATAAAGTTAGAGATTTCACAAGGAAAATATAAGACTAGCTAAAAAGGATCAGGTTTGAAAAGTTTAATGGAAAGTTCTCAATGTAGAGATGATACAGCCATGAATATCTTGGGGACATAGTGGGGAGAGGCCGGAATTGAATGCAGAAAAGGATGGTGGTAGAAATGACATTGTCAAAATCTTGTGTCACAGAAAGCTAATCAATAAATGTATTTGTGAGAAGTTAATGGAGGTTGGAAAGTCAAGTATAAAAATAACTGAACTATTCATATTTGAATATTATGAAGAAATTGACACTTTTCATAAAATGGAAGTTGGCTGGAATGGAATTAGATGATAAAAAGGTGTTTAAGTGGCATTATTTACCAGATTTAAAGTGAAGGCAAATGGAAACCTCCTTGAAGCAAGGACTCCTGTGTTTTTGTTTTTGTATCCTGAGAGTCTTATTATTAAGAAAAGATTGCAGAATTAAAGTAGAGGTGATTTAATTAAATTGATTTGAATTGGTACAATCCCTTGACTTGGACGAGTCACCATTTACTTATCACTAAAGTCATGATTCGAGTATGCTAAGTTTTAGGTTTAACAAACTTAGAATATAACTAGCACTACTTAAATGAATTCATTAACTCTAGTTATTTTTGTCAATCAAATATTAGCCTTTTATATGTTTGAACCCATCAAAATCCATCCCTTAAAATTAGGCATATAGGTAGGTGGTTCAGTGGATAAAATGATTCAATTGGAATCAGGAGGACCAGTCTCAGATACCTGATTCTCTATGATCCTGGGTGAGTCATTCTTAACCACTCTCAGACTTTGTTTCCTTATTAGTAAAATGGGGATAATAATAACACTAGGTACTCATTATTCTCAAAAAGTTGTTTTGAGGTTCAAATGAGTTAACTTGTATAAAGTACTTTGCAAACCTAGTTTATAGAAAGTGCTCATTTATTAAATGGATGAATGCTGGCTGGATGGATGGATGGAGGAGTGAATGAGATGAGATTGAATGAGAAAATGAATGAGAAAAACATTTAATTATTTATTATGGGTCAAGCACTCTGCTAAGAACCAAAGCAAATACAGGTAGAAGTATAAGATAGCCTATATTCTTGAGGAGCTCATGTTTCTAATGGGGGAGTGGGGATCTCACACATAGGAATGCAAGAATAAATAAATTAATGAGTGAAATGAAAAAAAAATTAAACATTTCACCAAATACAAAGTTTTAGGAACAGTAGCATCATTGATGTAGTATATTTTATTTATTAACTAATATTAGGGGTCTTCATTTCAAAATGTTCATCAGCAAATTGGTTTTGGACAAGAAATTAGTTCTCATAATGGCAGAGACAAGGAAATGGGTTCTGGAAGAGTCAGAACAACCATTTGGGCTTCTGAGGTTTCAGCTTATGATATACATCACTCTAACAGTTATGAGACTTGGAAGCAGGGAGGAAAAAAAAAGGTTTTTTGTAGTCATTTGTGAATAGATTCTAAGAGAATCTTGGTTTAAGCATGTCTTTCTACATGTAGCTTTCTCTTTTTTCAAATATTCATTTACTAGTTTGCTTGCTCTTCTCTTTACTCCCTTCATTGCCTACTTTGTATTACAATGATATTGCTATATGATTGTTTTTTAGTAGTATCTAACTCTTCATGACCCCATTTGGGGTTTTTTTTGTATTATACTTATTTGTATATTTGTCCCAAATAGCAATGTTGGCTCCTAGGGCAAAGGGCACTAAATATCTTCAGCTGTAGATCCTCAGACCAGAGATGATCCTGGTCCTATCACGGAGGCCTCAGCATACTTCCCTGTGGGTTTAGAGACCACTGTAGAATGGAGATGTCCAAGGACATTGGGCCCCATGGAGACCCAGCGGAATCAGGACCACTACAAGGACAAAGTTGCCATCCAGTAATTTAATTATATAATTGTTCTTTCTAATTAATTTCTAGGTTGCTAAAGGAGTAAAGTGCTATAAAAATGTAAATATAAAAGATAAAACATTGCCCAATATTTCAAAATAAATATTTTAAATATTTAGGTACTTCAAATTTCAATCTTCCAGAGGAAGGAAGGTCTGTTCTCAAATATTGCTGTATTTGGACTCTATCACCCTGGTAAAATGGGTGTTCCTTGGGTATAGGGAATTTTTGATTTGGCTTTGTTCTATCCCCAGGGCCTTGCACATAGTAAGGCCATAATTAATATTTTTGACTTGAACTGGATTGAGTTGTCAGAAAGTTGGAATGTGTTTTTAAACATATATTTGTGTATATACATACATGTGTGTATTTATATATGTTTGTATATATGCATATATACATGTGTGTACTTATGTACTAAGACACAAATATACCCTGTCATTGCTTAAGAAGAAGAATAAAAGCTTTTCAAACAATATAGTATTTATAAATTAATTACCAGCCATGTATGTCCCATTTCTTCTATTTGAACTATGGTTTCATGGAATTTGTTCTTATGGACATACTTATGGAAATGACACAAAGGTACCAGAGTGTACCAAGATGTTAATCACAAGGCAAAATTTTAGCGTGGGTATAGTCTTGCATTATTTTGATTTTATTGTATCATGTTAGTCTGCATTGTAATGAAGATTACATACAAATAATATATTGTTAGATGGTATGAAGTCATTCTATGTTCATTCAAACCACAAGGGAATTGCTTTACTAAGAGACACGGTATAAGAAGCAGAGGGAGACAATAGAATGCTAAGTGAGACTCAGAAAATGAAAAGGGTACAATTGTGTATATAAAGGAGTATGATGGATCAAGATTTCTCAGAGGACAGAGGATTGCTTTGTTCTTTTGAAACAAGTATGAATATAACGAATATGTATTAGTGTAAGGCAATGGTGTCAATCACAGTAAAGATCCCTGTGGGTACATATTTACTTTAAAAACCACAGATTAACATTATGTTCTTTTTTAAAACATTTATTTTGTTAAATTTTTCTCAATTGCATTTTAATCTGGTGTAACTGCATGTCTTATAACTCTTGTATGAAGGATGGAGTTCTACATCCCACTTGCATCAATGAACAGACAGGATTTTGTTTTCAGAAAGCTAAAATAAGGTTGTCTACAACCTGTGATCCCTTTCTCAGGTGTGAATTCCTCTTAAATTGGGTTAAGAAGGGAACAGCTGATTAATTCAGCAAGTTAACTACAATTGGGGGCATTAAAAAAGTTGGGATGATTGTTAGGAAGTGGTAGATTTCAGTTTAGAGAGTCCCAAGTGAGGCTCTTAAGAATTATTCATGGAGATCAGGGAGTGTGGAACAATGAGTTTTTCTCACTCTTCTCCTATTTCTTTTGACCATGATATTAGAGAAACTAGACCATTAGGAGACACACCAAGGAAAGACATAGACAGAGATATACAGAAATATTGCCTCTCAAAGGAAAAAAATATTCAAGGAATATGACCCCTAGTCTTAGGGAAGAATTATGGTTGTACACTTCAA
The DNA here is from genome assembly GCF_016433145.1 of Gracilinanus agilis. Classification (NCBI taxonomy): domain Eukaryota; kingdom Metazoa; phylum Chordata; class Mammalia; order Didelphimorphia; family Didelphidae; genus Gracilinanus; species Gracilinanus agilis. Next base: position 527,738,050 of record NC_058130.1, read on the forward strand.
AAAATAACTTTCAATAACTTGGAATTATGAGTTTACCCCTTATACATGTGTATTTTCTATGTGTGCCTCATTGTCACGATACTCTAAGGCCACTTTTCCCTTAGATTTTGTATTTGTGGGATAGTGTATTTCAGGCTTTGGGGAAATATTTTATAGTGACTGTTTTTACTATACCATTTTAGTAAATTTTTGCTAAAAAATTAGAATAAGCTAATTGAGTACACTGAATGATTATCAGTGTGCTAGTGGAGATTGGTGAAGGTCAGTATCAGTAAGTGGCATTACTAAAAACCCAGGGCAACACTTAAGGACCTAGAGAATAATAGTCAGTTAGTCTCTAGGGATTTAGCCCATCAATCTCAGTGGGATGTAAGAAATTAACCCAAAAGGAAATGCTAAATTAGAAAGGACCAGAAAGACCTCAACTATTGGGATTCAGGTTCCTTGAGAGCAGAAACTATGTATTATACACCTCCTCTATTCTCTAATATAAAGCCGTCTCTTAGTAAGTGCTTAATACTTGTTCATTGAATTGAATTTGAATTAAATTGGTATTAAAATTAAAATTGAATTGACTTGCATTTTAGAAATTAGTGATTACTTTATATCTAGGACAAAAGAGTATATCCTCTTAATAATGCTTAAGGGATAAACATACAATGTATTTCCACATTATAAATTTTTATTCATTCATTTAAAATTCAGCAAACACTGCCTATTATAGAGAGAACAGTGTTTTCTGTGCCAAGGAAAATTCAAAATATAAACGAGACATGGTCCATTCCCTCGTAGACTTTACCTTGCAATCTAGTAGGTGATAACATGCACAATAGATGCTTTGAAGATTGCAAAACAAGGTGCCTTGTGTGGTCCAAGAGGAGAAAGGTTATTAGTGACCAGGAGAAAAGTGAAGTCTCTAAGGAGCCAAGGATATTTTTGAGTTTGTATTTATAGGATGGCTAGAGAGTCAACAGATGAAGAGAGGTTGAGAGGATATTCCAGGTTTAGGCAATAATATGATCTAAAAAACATACAAGTGAAAAAGTTCAGCAATGGAACTGAGCTTTGAGGAGCAGTTTCAATGCTCTGAGAGTAGAAAAGGCTAGAGGTAGAGATATTTTAAAAAGAAATTTAGCAGTGAAATGACAGAAAGAAATAGAGCAGTGTCCAGATGGCATAGGAAGGTAAAGGCAAATGCTTATCTTTAAGATATCGAAGCCTTGAACAGGGTGGTAAGCAATGGGAACAATGCTAATGGCATAGGCTTATAAAGAGTGTGAACGAGGAGTGCACACTTTGGAAGAATATTGACACAGGAAGGCATAGACTACAGATCTCTTAGAAATAGAGGATAACTACTCCAGCTTGTTGCTGAAGGTGACAGGAGGGAACAGATAAAGGGACCAATGTGAAGGATTAGCTTTAGGAGAGACATCTTCAATGCCAGGAGAGAAAAAGAGGAGAGTGAAAGTGATTATGCCTAGAAATGTTAATGAATAGAGATACAGGTTGAGGGTTGTCATTTTTGTTGTAAATTCCTTTCCAGGAATGAGAGACAGTTGGGAATAAGAGAAGAGAAAAAGAAAAAGATTTTGGGCAATTGTGGAGAGTGAAATAGAATTAATAGTGTTTCAGTAGAAAGATTATTGAGTAAAGTTGGTATCTCTTAAATTTTCAAGTATTAAAATTATGTGAATATAGTTGTTTGCCTACAGCAAACTGGTTTATCAGCCCAACAGACACTTTTGATGATAACAACAAAATGATTTTGTGAGCTTCTAGAGTGCTGAATCATTGATTACTAGAATGGCGTGCTAAATTCCCACAATCTGAACTGAAATGTAATGGGGAAAAATGGTTCCAACTGTTCAAACTCTCTATTGCAGAAAAAAACGCATGAAAATAAATAGTGGTGGAAATATTTCAATGAATATGTATTTCCTCATGTAAAATTAAGCAAAGCTATCTTGACTATTACCATTTGACAAATTTTATTTTTGTTGTAAAATAATGAAAAATTGTTCATAAAATACAACCCAAGTCAGATATTTGATTCCTTTCCTTGCTAAATGCTAAATTAAACAAAGAAGGAAAATAAACTAATCACATAATGTATCTAAACTTCAGGAAAAGTGTTTAATGTAATTATTCACTATCATTGTTTATAATGAGTTTTGAATAAAGAACAATGAATCAAGTCATGAGGAGGTGTTCTATTCATTTAGGCTCATGGATATTATTTATTAACTACAGAAGCACAATAATACCATAATTCTACATCATGAACAGAATGTATAGTTTGCAGTTGCTATAGAATAGAGTAGAAAGAATACTGGATTTAGATTCAGAAAATATGCATTGAATCTGACCTTTCCTGTTCTTATTACCTGCATGGCCTTGTTACTCTTCCTTAAGCTTAAGCTTCTTCATCTGCAAAGCAAAAGCGTTTACCTGGGTGCTCTCCAACATCCCTTCTACCTTTAATTCTGAGTATCTTAATTTGATAATGTTGGAAGGCTATATGTAATATAATAGTTTCAAGATAGGAATTTTAAAAGGATGTGTTTTAAGTTGAGGTTGATTGTTTACATAGCTAATCAGTGGCAGCCGCTGAGCTAACATTTGACAAATTAAAGTTTATCTGAGTGCTCAAAGAGGGAAAAAATTATTTTGTTGATCCTGATTCCACTGATTTAAAAAAAAATAGTCACCTTACTTTCCTTGTTCTTTCCCTTTGATTTTCTCTTTCCCTTCCTTTTTTTTTAAATCTCCACTTAAATCCTCCCTCTTGCTATTATTTTATGAGCAGTTCCACTTAAAATGGTGGTGGCATGACTTCCCAAGATATAGCTCAACCAATTGTCACCTTCCCCTTTGGTTCATTTGCATTCTGCTATACCATTGGCTAAAATTAAACAAGTCAGAGTTGTGAGGTGGAACCACAGTTAGACATAAAAACATTTTCAATGCCTGCAGAATACCATTATTTAAAATTAAAAAACTTAAACTTCATTGCACATCTGAAGGTCACTGACTTTCCAGAATTTGTGGTGAATTGGGAAAGCCTTCCATACATTCATTACTGGGAAATGATAATGTAAAATATTATGACTGATGTACCAATATTTTGAAGATTCATTGGCATGATTACACAATTTGATATCTTGGCACCTTCCCGGATTATGCAGCATGGGAGCACAAAGAGCTGTTGTCACCCAGAAATGGAAAATATGTACATTTGGAAAGGACACAGTGCATTGCACAGTGGGCATAACATAATTTCCAAAATGAGTGCAGCAACCAAGTTCCATAATGTTCCATAATGTTTAGTGAATGTCCCAGAAGTCAAATGGCATGCTTTCTCATTTTAGCATCCTTTTTCTGCCCTTATAGTTTTTCATAGTTTAAAGTATGATTTTGAAAAAGCTTAGGCTTTCAATAGCCTTTCTTTTTTATGATACATTCTCATCCAGAATGGAATGTAATGAATTACAATGGAGATTTTGTCAAGATGGACTCCAAAGATTTAAAGATTAGCCCCTGAAGTTAGTAATAAGAGTCATCGTGATTCTCCAAATATAATGACTAGTTTGATTCTGTAGATAACTGTGACTTTATCCAAAGTTAATCCTCTGTGATTTGAGGCAATCAATCAACCACTTTATTGAGTACTTACTATATGCTAAGCACTGTAGTGTTAATATGTATATATATATATATATATATATGTATACACACACATATATAAGGGGATTTAAAAATAAAGAAATATATATGTGTATACACATATATGGGGATATATATCCCTAACACTATAATGCTTAACATATAGTAAGTATGTATATGTGTGTGTGTGTGTGTGTATATATTTATTCATTCATTCATTTATTATTTATTTATTTTAAAAGTCCCTGTTTTCCAGTAGCTCTCATACAAATGGGAGAGACCATCTATAAATAACTAAGAATGAATAAGATCTATGCAAAGTAGATGGATGGGAGGTTATGTCAGAGTGGAAGCTAACTGGAGAGACAGTTGAGTTCCGAAGGAAGCTAGGGAAGCTGAGACAAATTTAAAGGGGTCATTATATATGTAGAATGTGCTATAGTTTCAAACTATGGTGCTGGAATTTTGAAGAAAAAATCCAAAGTGACTATTCTATATTGGCAATTGTCAGTTTTTCAGGTGCCACTATGAGATTGTGTTAATGAGTAGGACTCACTATTCCCATTGAGGGATAAGGGAAAATCCTTATTACTTTAAAAGGAGAAAATGAAATCCAAAGATTTGCTTATTTGAATTAGAGCAAAAAAATCCATTGAAAATGAGGATATTTGCCCAGTTTCTGCCTTTTACAAGATATATTTAATTATATCTGAAAACTTCTCTTTGTTTCAGTTGTCTCATTAGTAAAATTGTGTGAGGCATGATAAACATGCACATGTATGTGTATGTTGGTGATGGTGGGAGAAGGGGTAATTTGGACTAATTCACTTCTGAGGGTGGTTCCAGTAAAAAAATACTGTTTTAAAACATGGCAAAAACTACTTTTGGAGGCACAATAAAAATCAGGGGATAAGCATATTAGAAATAATTTACTTTGCCAGTCGAACTTTGTTTAGCGAAATTCCAATAACAAATTGTGTTCTCTCTATAAACTACTCCTCAAACATCAGATATAACTAATTGCATCATTTGAAGAATCTTTGTAGTCCAGTGTCTGTTAATATCTTCTTATTTCAGTAGCATAAGTGGGGTATATTTCATCCATTACTATTATTTCTTAGTTCTTTTTTTAAGAATATTCTGTAGATGAATAACTTACAACTTCTCATAGGAATGATAATCAACCATTGTTGTTATTTGAAATGTAACAAAATGACTTAATAAAAAATTGATATGGCTGATATTAAAATGTAAGTGACTCTCAACTTTGTGTCCCCAAATTCCTTTATGAGTCAGTTGAAGGATTTTTAATGTATTTTCTTATGGAACTAATAATGGTTCTTTCCCTACTCATCGCCCAACAGTCTATTTAATCAATAATTCAGTATCTTGAGGGTAGTAGGAAATTAAATATTTATTCAATTGAAATAACTGGTTTTAGAATTATTGAATTTCAAGTTATTCTATTAATCATGATCTCTTTTTGAGTTTGTGACAGGATACCTAGACCCTGAATTCTGAACTCTAGTCCAAATCTTTATATCCCTTATTCCTATACTGTGAATTTTCTTGAATTAGAACTCTTCTGGTTTCTGAAGGCATAAGGAAAGCCCATGTAGTAGTCTGGGATTCTGGGTGATAGGGAGATGAAAGGAAGCTTCTCTTGTTTTTAGATGCATGGTAGATGGTTCTAGTAGAAGGACTGTTATTTGGACAAACGGCTTCAATGGAAGGTTCCTCAATTTTAGAAGGTAGAGCTCATCCAGAAAGTACCCATGAATCCCTTAAGGACAATAATACAGGCCCTATTATATAAAGATCATGTCATGTTTATGAAGAAATTGCCAGCATATTTCTAAATTAAACATTATGGGATAGTAGGGAAATGGCTTCTTTTTTCTTTTTTTAATTACCAATTATTTTTCCTTTTTATCATAACAATATGTAACATAATAATAATATGATATATATATGATCTGTTATATATAAATAATAATAAATATGCTTATCCAAGAGAAACAAGTTCCCACATTAGCTATGTCTAAAAATCTGTCTCATTCTTTCCTCCCTCTTACTTCTCCCTGATCCCGAAGAAGGCAGTTAATATGATACAGGTTGTACATATATTATAACATAATATATATTTCCATGTTTGCCATTTTGTAAACAAGACACATAATGCTTTCGTGAGAGAAAAATTCATGGATGAAATAAAGGAAAGAAGAGTATGATTCAGTCTGTATTTGGCTCCATCTGTTCTTTCTATGGTGGTGGATGTGCTTTTTTTTTTTAACCTAAGTCCCTTGAATTTGTACTGGATCCTTACCTTGTTGATCATGGATAAGTCATTCACAGTTGACTCTCAACTATTATTTTTGTTCCTGTATACAATGTTCTTCTCCTGGTTCTGTTTGCTTCACTTTGCATCTCTTCATATAAATCTTCCCAGGATCTTTTCATCATGATCTTGTTTTTCCTATTTCTAATGGCATATCAGTATTCCATCACAATTATATTTCACAGCTTATCCAGCCATTCTCCAATTTATGGATATCCCTTCAGTTTCCAGTTCTTTGTCAGAGCTGCTATAAATATTTTAGAACATGTAGTTTATTTTCCTTTCCCCTAGATCACCTTGGAAATAAACCTAATAATGGCATTATAAGGCCAAAAGGTATCCACAGTTTTAGAACTCCTTGAGTATAATTCCAGATTTCTCTCCAAAATGGCTGGATCAGTTTACAGTTCCACCAACTATAGTTGGTGTCCCTTTTTTAGTGGATTTAGTGTCCCTTTTTTCTTATGTCCCCTCTAACATTTGTCATTTTAGCCAATATGACAGGTATCAGATCATATCTCAAGAGTTATTTTGATTTGCATTTCTCTAACCAATAATGATTTAGAGCATTTTTTCTTATAGTTATGTAGAGCTTTGACTTCTTCATCCAAAAACTCTCTGTTCATATCTTTTTACCATATATCAACTGGGGAATGACATTTCTTATATATTTAACAAGGTTTCTCCATATATTTTGGATCCATGTTCTCTGAGAAACTGTCTATAAAATTCTCACCAACTTATTATTTCCTTCTAATCTTGGCTACTTCAGTTTCATTTGTTCAAAACCTATTCAATTTAATATATTCAAAATTATCCATTTTACACTTCACAATACTTTCTTTTATTCATAATTCTTCTATACATAAATATGCTAGGTAATATTCTTCTTGCTCTTCTATTTTGTTTATAGTATCTCCCTTTATACCTAGGTTTCCATTTTGATCTTATTTTGTTATTCTTTCTTTAAAGTGAACTAATGACAACATCCTAAGAATTTACTTTTTAATTCAACCAAATATTGTCTCATATTAGAATATATTAGTGACATTTAATTAAAATGTAGATATGTATGAAATATAAATAAATTACTTAGTACAAATTGAGGACTTTCTGTTCAGATAATTTTAGCATCTAAATTGTCACCAAACTGATGAAAAAGTCCAAATTTATTTTACAGGACTTAATAACATGAATCTCAGTGATTAGCTTTTTGTTCCTAGAATTCAAAGGAAGTAAAATAGCATGCACTATCCCATGAACAATAGATAGGCATACACAGTATTGATTTTTAATGTAATAAAGTTTTGATCAGATTATTCCAAGAACTTCTTGGCACTGAAAAATAATTTTATTACTTATTTTATTTCATCTTTAATATAGTTGTTGTGTAGGTGAATTTGGTTGAGAATAGGCTCATGAATCTGTTTTTTTGAAACAAATGACAGAATATAAAAGGGGTTGATGAAACTGCCATTGTAATTTAATGTTTCATGTATCCTTATTTATTTAAAGGGAAGTAATTCTTTCCTATTGTTATCATTTCATAATTCTGTTCCATATCTGTCATTCATTGATTATAGTTACAGTAAGGAAGGAAATTAGAAGGTTTAAGGATATGCCAGAATTCAAATAATGTATGCCATGGTATTTAATAATTTTGTTGAATTTCTTTTTAATTTTCTAGATTGATTATGAAGAAGCCTTGTGTGAAAACTTGTACTTGGCTCAAAAGTATCAGCGAACTGTGAGGGAGTTCTTAGAAGTAAAGGCCTGGTATACGGATATATATGCTAAAATGATAGCATCTGAAATTGCTCTTAAGGATAAGACTCAGGTATTAACTTTTCAGTGCTTAAAAAAGATATTTTGTTTGATATATATATACTTTTTAAACATAGCAATTAATTAAATCATGAGTTCTCCAAAGTAGATTTAGGGTACCATGAAACACACCTGTGTATTTCAAACTTCCAATATCCCATCTGAATTATATTTTGAGAGAAATAGAAGCTGCAATAGTTTATTAATTGTGATTGTTTTCTATTAATACAATATATTTTGCAAAATTAAAATAATTGCTTGGAAATAATATAAAAAGTAGTCTGAGATACTACTCTTGAGACAGTTTTTATTATCAGTGTGTTAACTATATTCTCTTAATTTCCAGTCAGTGTTTCTAGAGAACTTTGGTGCAGTCCTTAAAGGTCTATCAGTATTCTCCAATTGCATTTGTGAGTGTGAGTGTGTGTGTGTGTGTGTGTGTGTGTGTGTGTGTGTGTGTGTGTGTGACACAGAGAAAGAGAGAGATTGAGATTGAGATTGAAATAGAGACTGAGAAACTGAAAATGCAAAGAGAAAAAACAGACATGGGGGAGATAGAGACAAGTAGTGGGCAAGAATAAGAAAAACATAGAAACAAATCGAAGTTTTGGAAGGAGAAAGAGGAGAGAGAGAGAGGAAAGAGGGAGAAATAGAAGAGAGACATGATTGACAGAAAAATTGAGAAGGCATTACTTTGTCCTCTCTTTTAAAACCTGGTGATATTAGATATGATAGCACACTGAGTATTATGAAGATTTTTCTGCGTAAATTCTTCAGCTCATCAGTATTTAGGTAAATAGTGCAGTAGATAGAGTGTTGATACTGGAATCAAGAAGACTTGAATCCAAAGTTTCTCAGACTCTTACTAGCTGTTTGACCCTGGCAGGTCATTTAATCTCTCTCAGACTCAATTTCTTCATTTATAAAAAGGAGAACACAATAGCATTTACCCTATAGAGCTGGAAGTCATCATTATTAAATGAGATAATATATGTAAAACCATTTGCAAACTTTAAACATTTTATAAATGCAAGTTTTTTAAATTATTTGTATAAGATGGGGTGGAGGGAAATGGGAAGAAATGAGAATGGTGCAGGAGTTCCGTTGAAAGAGTGAAAAACATCCAAGAAGATTGCATGAGAAGGGACTTTATTCCCAGTGTCTCGTGAATAAGGATCTTCCCTGTTTTTCAAGGTAAGTATGATTTATATTGATTATGCTTGTAATTTTATTTTCAAAAATAGGAGAAAATATAATTCTTTGCCAATTTATATAGCCTTAAGAGTTATTTAAATTTCACAATGTTGGTATCAAATATTTGCATGATTCATTCTTTTGTTCTGTTCAAAACTGTTATCATCATTCACAATAATTATGGTTTCAGTATTTTCTCTATTAGTATGGCATGTTGCCAACTGTACACTAGGTTGCTACTTTACTGGTTTCTCTGGTATAATAATTGTCACCTCACATACAGCATTATATAAACACAGAAGCACAACATATAAATATCTACATAATTCACAAATAAATGCATTCATACACTTGCACACATGTACATGCACCTACATGAACAAACATATATCAACACACAAGCATATAGATAAAGATATGCATATATACATATATTGATAGATTCCATTAATTATTTTAAAAGAGATGACAGTCCTCTCCACAAGTATTTGTGCATGTACATGTACATGTATATATAAAATATACACACATATGTGAATGCATACATATAGGATGGGCATCTAGTTGGCACAATGGCCAGCAGTCAGAAAGAGTCTTCTTCCTGAGATTGAATTTGGCCTCAAACACTTACTAGCTGTGTGACCTTGGGAAAATCACTTAACCCTATATGCCTCAGTTTCCTCATTTGTAAAACGAGCTAGAGAAGGAAATGGCAAATTACTCCAGTATCTTTGCCAAGAAAACTCCAAATGGGGTCTTGAGGAATTGGAATAATTGAAATAATTGATTGTCAAGAAGATACATATAAAATGCAATCACATATTTATGAGCATATGCATAGGTATATTTCTATGCATATATTTGTGTGAAAATATATATAACTGTATATATACATTCTATATATCTATATGGATAGGATCATGTTAGAGGAAAACTCAGGAAAGAACGGTTATCTTTGGAAATTATCAATTATCTGGCAAATTGCCAAGAATCTCAAATAATCAACAGGTTTTAAAGAAACACATTATTATGTGTCAGTGGAGCATTAGTCCACATCACTTCAGGTATTTGTCATCATTATTATGTTTGAAAATGTTCTGTTTATAACTGATAATTGGGGGAAATAAAAGAAGCGATGACCAAATAATATTTGCTTTTTTACAAAGAAAATAGAAAAAATAAAATACACATTGTTAGTGTATTAGTTTGTACAAAAACATGTATCTCCACTTAAAATTATCTATCCATCCTTTCTTTCTTCCTTTCTTTCTTTCTTTCTTCCTTTCTTCCTTCCTTTCTTCCTTTCTTTCTTCCTTCCTTCCTTCCTTCCTTCCTTCCTTCCTTTCTTTCTTTCTTTCTTTCTTTTTCTTTTTCTTTTTCTTTCTTTCTTTCTTTCTTTCTTTCTTTCTTTCTTTCTTTCTTTCTTTCTTTCTTTCTTTCTTTCNCTTCCTTCCTTCCTTCCTTTCTTTCTTTCTTTTTCTTTTTCTTTTTCTTTCTTTCTTTCTTTCTTTCTTTCTTTCTTTCTTTCTTTCTTTCTTTCTTTCTTTCTTTCTTTCTTCTTTTCCTTCCTCCACTTGACCTCCCTCTCTCTCTCTCTGTCTCTCTTTCTTCCTCCCTTTCTCCCTCACATGAATCACAAATTTTACACTTTTAAGGGAAATATTTATAGTTTTGTCCACTCCTTGCCTCTGTGTCTGATTTTGTGTCTCTCCCTTATGTCACAATTTCTCAAACTCTATTTGAATCTCAATCTCTTTCTCTGTCACTCACACACCCAAATACAACTGGGGAAGATGATGTCAAAAACTGCTTTGAGTACTTTTTTATCAAGTGAAAGAGAAACGTGATACAATAGGTCTGATTTGGCAGATCATTTACCACCCAGAAGATACCATGTGCTAGTGTGGACTAATGGCCAGTATTTAAGAAGAGTTTGGATTTTACATTTGGGATCCTTCAAACAAGTCATTTTCAGCATACCGGTTTAACAGAAACTTTTCAAAGATTTATTTATACTTCTACTCATTTTTCATTTGTATCTGTCATTTATGGAGGTCATTAAGTGCAGCCTGCCCTTGTCAGTGTCATGTAGGATCAATTTGCAGCAATGGACAGAGAGACCTTATTGATGCCGTTAAATCTGTCAGTGAGGAATCATATGTCATTAGTTTCTAATGCACTACTTACAGGATGGAGTCTGATCTTTAAAAATGAGCAGAGCCTCTAGTTCTTCAGTCTTCCTCCTTAGTAATTCTCCCACAAGAAGGGGTCTTTTATCTGTTCTAGTTTTCAATGTTGGAAGGCATTGCACTCTTCCTAATTCTCTTGTCACATAATTCTACAGCCTAATAGATCTCCCTATCGGGAGTTTTTTGGTTTTTTTTTCACTTCTATTTACCTGTTCTTGCTCATTGTTAGCTTGATTTCATTACTTCTGTATATGCAGACTTTAAGCATGCTAAATAATTCTTTTTAATAATATACTTCTTAGCTATTTTTCCCCTTTCCACAATCTTCTTTGCTTAGCCAATTTGCATGTATTTAATCTTTCTTTGCATTTTTGTGGAGTAGACCAATGGAAAAGATGAGTTTTGTGATAGCACTGTTGTCAGTGTTCTCAGTGACAGTGTATATTGAAACCTATTTGTACCTTGAAATCCTTTTATCATTCAGTCACTTCAGTCATGTCCGAATCTTTGTGCCCCTATTTAGGATTTTTTTTTTCTTTTTGGCAAAGATACTGTATTGCTTTGCCATTTCCTTTTCAGCTCATTTTACTGATGAGAAAAACCGAGGCAAACAGGATTAAAGTGACTTGTGTAGGGTTACAGAACTAATAAGTGTCTGAGGCCAGATTTGAACTCACAGAAAGGAATTTTCCTTATTGCAGGCCTGGAAAATCCTATATACCTCTTATTTATCTCATCGCATATAATCTCTATAGGGGATTTACTTATCATGTTGGAACCTACCTGTAGGAGAACTAAAATTGTGTGGAAGCCAATAGAGACCATGGATGGCCCATTGTTTATTCTTTGCTCTTACTTAAGGCATGACCAAACCACTATCTTTTCAGGTCATATGTTCCTGTAAATATTATTTAGTGCAACACTTCTGAATAATTCTGTTGGCAATATATCACATCTTACTAACATTTGTGATATCTGATTAGTCAGCTCTGTAGCTTCCTCTTCCAGCTACCTTTCATCATCTGGAAAATGTCTTTTTCTAATGTGGAGAATTGGGCTGAACCCTTTTGAAGGACTATGCTCTATGATTAATTGCAGTAGTAGTATATCATCCTCAGAGAGGTCCCTGTGGAGGCCCTCACCATTTATATGGAATCCTCTTCCTATTTAGACATTCTGCAAAACAGTGGAAAACACTATTGGTGAGTCTACTTTTCTTTATGGTATTATTCCCTGCTTGATGCTAAAAAACCAGAGCATCAGTGAATAAAATCAACTCTTGTCAAATCTTTCAAGGAATCTTATATGATTTTAAGATACATATGGGTTAGGGGCTAAATTGACACCCTGCTATTCAGGTAAAATATTAGGAAGAACAGAAATGGATGCATTCACATATCACTGAACAATTAATAAAAGGAGGTTTACTAAACCCCCAGATAACAAGGATATGAAGCAAGGGCTCAGGGCATTTAGGCTCTGTAACACCTCTCCCACCTTTAGCTCCATCTCCTTATGGAAACATATCTCTTCAGCAGGGTAAAGTATGGCAGTTTTCAGAGATTAGCCAAGTCTAAGGGGTCTATACTTCTGTGGATGTGACTTATGCCCAACAATGGTCAGAAAGCTGAATGGAAGCAGAATTCAATGAAGGCAGAATCTAATTAGGTCCTGGGGGTAGTTTTGTATCTTCTAAGGGAAAATGAATTTTTGTCGCAATGGAGAAGGGACCTATAAAAATTTTCTTTCTTTCTTTCTTTCTTTCCTATTTTATTTTCAGTTCCAAATTTTTTCTCTCCTTAAACCCTTCACCCCAATTGAGAAGGCAAGAAATATGATATTCCTTATACATATTAACTATTCCTCTACCTACCCAAAATAGCAAGAAAAATATATACTTCAGTCTACATTGAGTCTATCAGATTTCTGTCTCGAAGTGGATAACATTTTTATCATGGATCCTTTGGAATTAATTGTATTGATCAGATTTGCTAACTCTTTTATAGCTGCCTATCATTATAATATTGCTAGTTCTTCTGGTTTAACTGGCTTTACTTTATATTAGTTTATAACAAGTATTCCCAGGTTATTCTCAGACACTCATCTTTGTCATTTCTTGTGGCCCACTATGATTTCATCACAATCACAAACAATAACCTATTCAGCAATTCCCCAATTGATGGACATCCCCTCAATTTCCAATACTTTACCAGCACAAAAAGAGATGTTATAAATATTTTTCTATGTATGTGTCCTTTTCATTTGACCTAGCCCTTACCACTCTTCTGCCTTGAAACCAATACTCAGTATTGATTCCAAGACAGAAGGTAAGGGTTTAAGAAAATTTTATTTAACATTGGAATTAATTTTTCTTTGAATGTTTTATATAACTCATTTATAAAACCATGTAGTTCTGAGTTTTTAATCTACACTTCAAATATCTTATATTGAATATTTTTATTGCATCTATTCACATTTAGTGTTATTTAGAGATCTATCATATCTAACTTTTAAAAAATCTATTCATTTCCTTAACATTAAAAAATTTTATTTTGTAGTTAGATTTGACTAAGTCTTTGAGAGATAAATTTAATATAGTTATACTGTCTATCCTTCCTATTAACAATTTAACTTTTCTTTCAAGAATTTGGATACTATGCCATTTAGTGCATGTATTTTCAGTATTGTTAATTAATTAACTGGAATACATTTTTTAAATGTAGTTTTCTTGAATACTTCTTTTAATTAAATCTTTTTTTTGCTTTTTCTGTGTCTGAGATCATGATTTATACCCTTGGCTTTTTTACTTAAACTCAAGTATCTACTTCAGCCTCTTATTTTAACGTCGTATTTATGTGTGTATGGGTGTGTGTGTTTCTGTTCTTCCTGTCTCTTATATACAACATATTGTTGGACTCTGGTTTCTAATCCATTCTGTTATCTTCTTCTGTTTTATGGGTGAGTTCATCCCTTCTATATTCAAGTTAAGATTGCTGTGTATTTCCCTAAATCCTATTTCATTTATCATTCTCTTAACTCTGTTCCCTCCTTAAAAGTCTATTTTGCTTCTTACCACTGCCACCATTAATCTACCCTCTCTCTTATTACTCCCCTTTTCTCTTAGTCCCTTTCTTTCCTCCTAAGATGAATATTTATGCCTAATTGTATACATATATTTACTCATCTGGCATTTATTGAGAAAGGGTGGGTCAAAGGAGACATGAAGTTTTGATTGGGCAAGGAAAAAACCTTGTCCATCCCCATTTCATTTCACAGAATTCCTACTCAGCTCTCTTCATAAAAGCTAATATTTGAACAAATCAACTCTGCCTTCTATGTACAGGTATACCTTAAACCTTATACTTTGTTCTCCTCATCATCACCTCTCTCCTCATCTTCCTCTCATTATTTCCCCTTTCTTCTCTCACAGATCCCATACTTTCAACTATAATCTTTATTAAGCTGACTCTGAAATCTGTAATTGCTGTCTTCATCTCTCTCTCTTGAATATTTATTTCTGGTTGATTGATTGACCTAGATGTTTCATAGATCTCTCAATCTCAGCAAGTTCAGACAAGAATTCATTGTCTCTCCCTTAGGTCTCTCCCTCCTCCTATTTCCCTATTTCAGTTGAGGGCAACACTGTACTTGCAGTTTTAATGGGGGTCTGGTATATCCACAGACCCTATTAGTTTGCTTGCTAATTCATTCTCTCCATGTGGAGGACACTAGGGAGTTTGGTTCCAAGAGAATGGTGATGATGTATAAGGGCAATGCCTTGAAGAGACTATGGAGCATGCATGGACATTCTGTACTGATTCCGGTTGGCTAACCATGTGGTTGAATTACTAGTATAAAAAAAAAAGCTGAAAGTAAATTGGCACCACATATTCAGCAGCTAGAGATAAGACTTTCAATTTTTAAAGACTATGCAGTGAAAACAGAGGTGCAGCTGCTAAAAGAGGGTGATACTGATGAGGATGGAGATTGACAGTCTGTGGATGGTAAATATAGTCTCTGACTCAGAGGTTTTTAAGGAAAATCAAGTCCTTAAGACATGAGATTGAGAATGAAAATGAGAATGTGACCTGAGAATATATCATAAAGAATAGAAGAAATGAGGATTTATTAAGCACCTTTCATGTGCCAGGCACAAATATTACCTCTTTTGATCCTCACAACAATCACAAGAAATAGGTGCCATTATTACCTCCATTTTATAGTTGCAAAAATCGAGGTAAAAAGAAGTTAAGTGACTTGCCCAGATTCACATAGCTATTAAATTTCTATGGCCAAATTTTGGCCTCATGACTTCCTCACTCCGGGCCCGGTGCCTTATCTATTATATTACTGATCTACTAAGAATAGGGTGCAAGATAGCCAAAGAATAAACCTTCTTCACAACAGAGTTCCAGTGTCTTAGGATCCCTCAGAAGACTTACTTTGGCAAAAACAATTACATAAATTAGATGATCCTGATGGAGGACATAATTTGTCCCTTTTTAGCTAGCTAAGATGGAAAATTGTTTATACCTGACCCCATGAAAATGATTTTTCTTTGCAGCTTTTTGACTCATAAAAGTTTGCCAGTGGGGGGGTGGTCTATAAAGGAGGAAGTGATTCCCAAAAGAAATGGATTTGTTAATTTGGACATATAGGCCTCTTCCCCAAGCCTCATAACTCTATGCCAAACCTAAAGTAGGGCAATAGATCTCACTTTTTGATTGGAAAATCACCTGAATGGTGTCAAACTTTAGGTATGGATTCTACCCTATATTTTCCTCCTTCACCACATATCCATTGAGGCATGGACAGATCTACTGGGAAGATTTAAGCAGGAGATAAGGACGATGCTACCACTGTAGTGGTAGGTGGTGAAATGGAAAGAACAGTGGACCTAGAGTTAGGAAGATAAGTTCCAACCCATGCTCAGGTATTTACTAAATGTGTGATCTTGGGCAATCACTTAAACTTCTCTTTGCCTCAACTATAAAATGTCAACTACAATAACAACTACTTCTTACTGTTTTTTGCAAGGGTAAAATGGAATAATATTTGTAAAGTGCTTAGCACAGTGCCTGGAATATATAGATGGCAGCTATTATTATTATTAGAGCAGTGGTCAGGGCAAATATCTGCATAAATTCAAAAAGACACTATGGATATTGCAGGAGAAGGCATGGCATTCTTGAATAGAAGGCAGTCATTCCCACTCCAAGAATTTGGAATATTGGCTATGGCTCCTGAAATATAAGGTTGATTATAAAACAGTTTATCACCCATCATTCCATGTGTGTGTTTGAAAAACTGTACTGTGAAATCCATCATGGGAAAATAGGGGTCCTTCAATCCAAACCTAAGGTATCTCCAAAAGGCTACATTTAGATATGAAGCTGCTGGACTCTGGCAGCTAAGTTGTTAACATCGTAGGAGACTAAACCAAGCCTTTTAGGGCACCTCAGTTTCTACAAGAAATTTTAAATTGCAGAGCATCTAGAAAAAGGCATCATAAGTTCTTTGGAGTCACTATCTACCCAGGTTAACTTGATAGCCTTTATATGGATTATTGTAGCCAATGCCAAATAGAAACCCTTGGAATTGTCTGAGGCAATGAATTTAACACCAAGCAATATTGGATTCTGAGGAGAGGGATTTACAATTTGTGTACCTTAGATCCCTGGGTTGAAAATTGTCTTATAATAGCTCTAAATGCACTTATTAGGGCAGCTTGATGGTGCAGTGAATTGAGTGCTGGCCCTAGAGTCAGGAGGATCTGAGTTCAAATTTGACCTCAGACATTTACTAGTAGTGTGATCCCAGATTTCCTCATTTGTAAAATGAACTGGAGAAGGAAATGACAGACCACTCCAGAATTACTGTGAATGACCTCAGGTTGGTTGATTTGTTTTTCTCTAGAGAAGTTTGAGGTCAGATGCTGTGGGAGTCTTGAGGAGGGATGAAAATATTTGGAATAGTTACTGTGGTGTGTGGGAGGGCCAAGAGAGATATTAGGGTCATTTAAAAGTATTGCCTTACCCCAGTGAATGCCCAGTTGAAATCATGTAATAAATTTGTAACTGTATCTCTGGCCAAAAATCTCTCATCACTGTCTTAAGCTATAATTCCTATAAACCAAAATTCCATTCTCAAATGCTCATTACACAGCTATTCACTTCCCACATTAATTTTATTCATCATTTGCCTTCACTGGATAACAAGAACTGTATCACTATGAGTTTTAATCTATTATCTAAGACTTCTGAATAATTGGTAATACTTTTACATCCCTTTGGTGGTGTCATTTTTGCCCACGTGAATTACTAACAGTTGATAGCAGTTATTCACTTTGATAAATCAGGGGAGGATCTCTGAATGAATGAGGCATTCAATAGGCACTTTGCAGGGGCCAAACACTGAGGCTACAAAGAGACTAGACTAGAGCCCTCAAGGACTAGACATTTTAATGAAGGAACATGTGGAAGGTTTTTGCCACTAGTTTACATGGAAAGGTCCCATGTTCCTTATTTTGGCAAAAACAGTTACATAGCATAGCATCAAGAGAGATGGAAATGCTCCTTTATTCTTATTTCCCCTGATAAAATCATTTCATTTTCTGATGCTCAACCAATAACATTGTTGTCTTAAAAATATGTCCATGATGAGAGAATCACCCACTACTCTCTTTCATCTCTCTTCCTTCATATACTGAAATCAAACCCTAGTCCTAAAGGATTCATGGAATTGATCCATGATTGTTTATGCTGATAGTAATTAAGGAGCTAAGCTAAATATATCCACAGCCATAGATGAACTGGGATATAGAGTGTGCCGGGCTTTGAGATTTAACTTGTGGTTCCATTATGGTCTCAAAGGGATTGTAGTATTCATTAATCTCTGCTGTTGTGACATTCCCTCTTCATCCAAGAGAGGGCAGAAAAGCTAAATATAAACTGAGTTCTGCTTGTTCTTTTGCCTATCTTACACAGGTCTATTTGAACACCATTTATATCCAAAATAGTTCAAATTTTGTGTTACTCACAGACTCAATCTTTGATCAATTTGTGAGCATACATGGGAAGCTCAGTTTTGGGGAAAACCAAACTAGATCTGGTGGTATTTGATTGAACCTATCAGCTCAGTTCCATTCAGAATTTGATGTTGTTTTTTGCTAAACAATATATGGTACACACTCAGAAGATGTTAGCTATTTGGCCTTTTACTTTTGCATAGCGTGTGAGTATTTGAAAAGGTTGTTGCTTAATGGTATTAAGCCAAGCTAAGGGTAAGATGTAACAAGCGTGAGGATCATTCTTTGGCACCTGCAATTAAAAGTACTCTGACCCAAAGGATTTGCTCAAAGAGAGCCCTTCCTCTCATACATGTAATAACAGTGTTGTAATATTTTTGTATATTTGTGGTAGTATTACATTATATATTGCCCCTTTCTCTGAGGAGCTCATTAATCTTTATATCATTCCTGTGACATAAATAGGCAGCAGGTGGTATATCTCTTTATCATAATGTGTATTTCTCCCACTGGGCTCAAAATTTCTACTTGAAACCCAAGGGGCAGAGGTAACATCTTAAAAAAAAGGTTTTAGTTGTCTGCTTCTTAAGGCAGGAAAATTGAGAATTAAATTGAGCAAGATATTAGAGTCACAGTATATATGGTTCTGCAGAGCCATAGAACTCTGAATCACTGTTTGGTGGTAGTAATTTCTACCTACAAGATGAATTGTAGTTTTTCCCACCTCCACTCCTTCCATCCTCAAATTTTTCCACCCCTTTTCCTGCCTCCTTTCTTCCTTCTGTCTCTTCCTTTTCCCTTCCCTGCTTCTCTCTCCCCCCTTCTTCTGTCCCTACTTTTTTCCCTTTTCTCCATTCTCCCACCTTTAAGCCTTCACTTCCTTTCCCTCTCCATCCTCCATTCTTTGCTCCATACTTCTGTCTCTCCTTTGATATTGGTCACTAGGTAGGTGTAGCAATCCAGGTATACATTAGTTGTGATATTATTATAAAAGTTAAGTTTTTGAGCACTTTTAAAATAATATCACAATTAATGTATACCTGGATTGCTACAGTAGGGTCATGGGACTATCCTGGGAGATTGCAAGATATGGTCAGAGGGGTAGGCTAAAGATTAGAAATAGTCTTTCAAGTGGTGAAGAGGTTGGCAATGTTTTTTTTTTAATCATTACTCTGAAAGTCCTAGAAAAAGTCTCCGGAATGTTGGAGAACACAAAAATAATTTTGCCTTCAAAAATTTGAGTGTTAATTGTGTCAACTGACAGATTCTTTAACTTACAAAAAATTATCAATTCCAAATATATCACTATCCCATCACTATCACATAAATGTTTTTTAAACATTTTCCCTAGCAGAGTGGAAAACTTCACTGCAAGCACACTTGATGACACATTTTCTCCCTTAGCTTTGGAGAAAAGTGACTTATAGCTCCAAAGGAAAATCCATTCTGGGGGAGTGTATATATAATGATTTTTCACATCACAGCAACATAAACAGTTGAAAATATTGCATGTTATAAGTGTCTTCCAAATCTATAGTATTATATTACAAACATTAGTTATAATTAATATCAACTTGGAAGGAATACAGATTGATGTGGATAGAATTTTTGTTTTCATTTACTCTTATATTAAATATATTTACTCTACTTTCTTCTTGTTCCTAACCTGGATCACCCTAGTGTCATCATTGCCTGAATTATGTACCAAGGAGTGTTAGGTCACTTCTGAAATCTAGGCAGAAAATAGGTATGGCTTGTTTCATGTATTATTGCTTGGTATTTAGGGAATAATGATTTAGGAGATTATATTTTCCTAAGAAGAATGACTTGAAAAGTAGTTGTTCTGATTCTTGGGATATATTCTCTGATCTGACTTCGTAAGAAACAACATTATAGATAAGGAACTATTTCTTGTCATGGGAAACTAGGATAACAAACTTAGAACTGCAAGGATTGCATGCAGGCCTTGACTTTTATGGAAGAGAAGCTGAGATCAAGAAAGGTTAAGTGACTTATTAAAACATAGTAAAAGTAGGATTTGAAATTGGATCTTTTGACTCCAAATTCAGTGCTCTTTGCATTGCATCACACTGCATTCTTAGCTATTGGCATCCATACTCAGCAATCTATTTATCAATCACAAGGATATAGGGATTGATTTTTTTTTTGTCCATTGCCTGTACTCTTTTATTATGCTATGGTTGACTACTTGGCCCTGGAGATGAAAAAAAAAACAGACTGTTTTCTTTTTAGAAAAATCACTTAGGGCAGTTGTATGGAATGAATTGTCTAAATGGATAGGTATAGCTCATGGGTGGCATGGATAGATATGATAAGAGTCATCCTCTCTAGAGTAGAGGAGATCCAGGGGCCTTGCTTGTGTTTCTAGCACACTACCCCAAAGCACCACTGAGGCTTCATGTTCTTGTCTTTAGCTTCCAACAGAGGTACTAGACTACAGTTATGTCTGTCTGCCTGTCTATCTCAGTTGTTTCTGCTATAGAGGTATGAATCTGGGTTCCGAAAATGAGTTGTTTTCCTGTTGCCTGATAAGGGTTGACCTTAATTTATCCTTAGAACCTTCTCACCAAACACTGCTTACCAAAAAAACTATCACATAATCATGAATTGGTTTTTGGATTTTTGAGCAGGATCATAGCAGTTGGTAAGAATAAGTTTCCACTGAAAGGCAGTAAAAAAAAGAATGAAAAAGGAAGTCATCGATCCATTTTGAAGAAGGATTGATATTATGTCAAGGTAGCAGCTATATTTGATAAAAGCTACATTGCCAAGATATGAAAGGAATGAAAATATTTCTGATGGTTTCATGGGTCAGTTTTTGAAGTGAGCCTTGCTGATTTGCAAAATAATGTGATTGTTTTGTATATTCAAGGTGACCACTGGAAATGTTGAGGGTAGAAAAGAATGTTTGACTAAGTTCCATGGATTGCACCTTACTTAGGACAAGATATCCTTCATAAGGAAAAAATGGGAGACGTAAATAATTAAAATCCATGTTATTTTTAAAGCTATCAATAGTCACATGTGCTACCTCTTCAGAGTTCGTTTTATGAAGAAGTGCAACAGCCAGAGCAGTATGACAACTTATACCCAACACCATTTGCAGGAAGATGATAAAAATCATCCCCTAGGAGGTGCAGGACAAATGACTAATTTTAGACAGTATTGAAAAAAGGTTTGCTAATTCATGTACTGTCTTTATGATGTAATAATATGAAAAGTCAAGATACTTGAAAAAACTCAAGGTCATATAGTAAAAACAAATGGAGGTACATAGTAAAAACAATAGCTCTGGAAATCCTTTGGGGATGAAACAGACACTAAAGTAGAAAGAGCTAATGGAAGTGAGACACAAGTCCACGAATCTATCTAGAGTAATAAATTTTAAGACTTGAAAAATAAAAATTCTTACAAAAATATTGATTATTTATCCCAGGAAAAATATCAGAGAAGCTATGTAGATCAATATGTTCTAGAAAATGCACAAGAAAATAAGCTCATTAGCTAAGAGTAAGATGATAACTTTTCTAAAACTGAGAGAGAAATAAAACTGTCACAAAAGTCCATTCTAGAATTCTTTAGCATTTCAAGCATGTTCATAGACATTACATGGTCAGTTTCCTTTGCATGTCTACTCTTTTCACCTTTTTCTTCTCTACCTCCCTGAGCATATTCTGCTTATATATCTTTCCCTAAGAGTTTCTTGGGGACCACCTTTCTTAGTATTTTACTCAGGTACATGACACTGAGCTCAGCATTCTCTTTGCCAGTTGAATTATATCTCTCTCCAAATATGCAGTAATATATAAAACCACTTAAGCTTTAGGGTCAAGAGTCCACTTATACTACTATTAGTTAGAAGTGAGACTTGAGAACATGGCAGAGAAGGTACACAGACCCACCTGATATCTAGCAAATTACCCTCCAAACAACTTTCATATAAGGCTTCAAAATGAATTCTGCAATGGTGTGAAAAAATCTTTCAGCCCAAGATAACTTAAAAGGTCAGCATAAAAGGACTGTTGCACCAGGGTGAGAGTGGAGTACAAAGCAGTGCACCAAGACTGTCTCCACCTTGGCAAGTCCAGAAAGGCTAGCACCAAAGCATTTTGGAGTTCATGATAAGGGAATTGGACATTAGAGAGCTTCTTTTGCTGGCTCTGGATACAAGATTGTGTTGCACTGTCCATACATACATCCTGCTTGCAATCCTTGGCAAAGAGAAGTACTGGCACACACCAGCATTTATGAGCCACAGGAAACCCTGGTCACAGATCCATGGTGAAAAAGAATACTGGTAGTCATTCAAAGACCAGAGCACAGATTGGGAGAATACTTAACACATCTCTCCTTTCAGTATCCCACCTTGGAAGAACTGAAAACTTATCAGTTCCCAGAGATAAGTCTGAAGGCATCTAAACAAAGAACTTGAAGCTTAGGGCAGTGTCCCATTCACGAAAAGAGTGGCGCCTACCTGTAACAGTTTTTTTTTTAAGTTAAAAGACAAGAAACTGTCTGACAAATGAGCAAACAACAATAAAAGAAACTCAACACGGTTATTTCGTTGACAGGGAAGACAAAAATATAAACTCAGGAGGAGACAGCAAAGTCAATATTGCTGCATCCAAAGCTTCTGAGAAAAATTTGAATTGAATTAATGAAGGAGCTCAAAAAGGATTTTAAAAATTCAAATAACAGAAGAAAAACTGGGAAAAGAAATGAGTGATGTGATAAAAATAATGAAGAAAAGAATATCGTATAAAACAGAATAGAACAATTTATATGACACACAAAAATCCAGTGAAGAGAAGAACTCCTTAAAAAGTAGAATTCACCAAATGACAAGAGAAATATGAAATTCCATGCAGAAAATAATTTCTTAAAATTCCTTAAAAATTAGAAGTGGGCAAGTGGAGATGAATGATTCCATGATGCATAAAGAAACAATCAAACAAAATAAAAAGAAAATGTTTTGGGGATAGGCGTACTTATTCTGAGAATAGACAGTCTTCTAGTTGCTCTTTGATAATCAATATGAGACAGCTACAAGTAGAGTAGATGGAATTTTGTGAGTATGTAGACTCAGAAAAAAGTTTGAAAGACTCAGTAAAACTATGGACTTGGGTGGGTGGGGGGAACCACAATTGCAAATAAGATTGCTTGTTTTTAGCAATCAGAATGTTATGTCATGCTTTTTTGAGCAAAGGTGACAATATTCGACATTATAGGCAGAGCTAAAAACAATGAAAAGAATCAATGTCATACTGGATTTAGTTGCATTTTCATTATTTCAAAGATTCTGCTCAATCTGGGAACTTTAGCCTAGAGGCAATTAGATTGCACAGTGGCTAGAACACTTCCCTGGAATCAGGAAGACCTGGGTTCCAATGTGACCCCTCACACTTACTAGCTGTGTGACCCTAGGCAAATTATTTATCCTCTTCCTCAGTCTTCTGAACTATAAAATGGCAATAATAGCAGCATCTACCTCATAGGATTTTCATGAGATCAAATGAGATAATATTTGTAAGGTGTCTGTCACAGAGCTTGGTATATAATAAGCACTCTAAAGATATATATTCCCTTTCTTTTCCCCTGATTTCCCTAATTATAGACTCATTGAGGAGACTCTGTAATGTTCTTGGATATGACAGAATCAATGCAATATCAGTAACAAAGAGCTTCTAGAAGATTTCATCATTTATAAGGAAAATAACTTTTATTTGGTCCTCCTATGCATCCTCTATGATAATCGTATAAATTCAAATAGAAGCAGGGGCCAATGAACTGTATATATACAGATCCCTGTGGGTATATAGTGACTTCAAAAGCCACACCTTAATATTATCTATGTCCTATTTTAGATTCATTTATTTTGTTAGGTATTTCCCAATTACATTTTAATCTGGTTCAAGTAGCATTCAAGAGTGTTGCCTATGTATTCGACACTTCTGCTCTGTGACTGGGTTGAATGACTTCAGTGAACACAAAGCTCCCTGTTTGTCTTTATCAAGGAATGTGGTATGATTCTAATAAATGTTTCAGAAATACCATTTAAGAGAGCCTTTTAAGACTTCTGCTCAATTGAGTCAAATGCTTTTTGTAATCTAGCAACAAGATCCAAAGTCGAATCATGCATTCTTTGTAACTTTCACTCAGTTGTGAAACTGTAAAGATGCAGTCTGCTAACGAGGTACTTACTTGTAAAAGCCTGATCATTCCTTTTACAAATGTTCATTATGTATACTCTATATATGCATGTAGACCTTTTTATTTCTCTTGCTTTTTTAGTGTGTGGTCAGGCAGCATTCATTATATACTTTCATCCTCCATGGTATTTCTATATGAGTTTATATACTGAACTATTATTGTCCTCGGTGACTGTCTCTTTACTTGGCAAGGAATTTGACCGTATGCTTCCTGCCATGATTCCTGGGCTATTTTTGACCTTCTCATTATGGAAACTGTTTAGCATTGGTTAAACTTGTAGAGGAAATTATAATACAGGTTAACATCTTGACCTTTTCAACATCAATGTGGTTTTTTAGTAAGTCAGGTTGAAGCTGCTGCAATTATAATATGTTCTTTTCATTGTTATCTTTTCTTCTAATTTAATGTTGATTTTTACTTTTTGCTCTAATTAGCCATTGGTTTGACTACACAGGCAGTCAATTCCATATGATTCCCCATCAATATACAGACTAAAAAGATTCATATCAGACATGGATACACAAAGAAGATTCACAAAGAAGATATTGCCAGTATCTTTGGTAGGGAGGGATACATAGTACTATACTCATACATCACCATCTTGCTTATTCATAAACATATTTATTAAGCATAATCATGTGTTAGCTACTCTGCTCTCGTTACAAACATCATTACTGGAAAGTATTGGCCATCCTGTTTTCTTGATGTGAAATGCACCTTCTGAAAATCAAATAAATAAATACTATTAAGGCACATTACCATTTACTGATAGCCACCAATTATATTATTGAATTCAAAACACCTCATCTAAGAAAACAGATAATTATCTTTGATAATAAAAGTATAAGTAGAAAAATGTGCCTATTGTCTTTCTCTGCTGTAAACAGAGGGCAACAATTCATCATAAGTTAGGTTAGTATATTATCATACATGCGCCGCTCTTAAAAATCCCCAAAATACACACAAAAAAATCTAAACTTAAAAAAACAAAGATATCACAGGTGCTATCACTCATTTCTCAAAAGTATTCTTTACATGGTATTTTACTTCTTTTAATCAAGTGTTTTACTAGGGCATTTACAATTTGATTAATTTTAATAAGATGTAGACGTTTTCAAAACCCACTTACTTTCCATGAAGTCATTGTTCTTATCATTATCCATTCTGAGGACATGTGCTTCATCGTAAGTCTGACTACTGATGAAGTGAGGTTAATTGGCTATTTGTGGAGGTGTATTAACTCTTTCCTTGAGTGCTACTCTATAGTTCCCCTCGTTCAGTCTTGCTGCTACAAATAGAACTTGAAATAATTCACTTCTAAAAGATTATCCATTTACCTGTCACCAGTCAAATGTGGTCATAATATGTGGCAAAGTAGAAATGGAAAGATAAATATGTGCTTTTATATATGCATATATATTTACATATCCATATATCCATATATAAATACACACACACACATATATATATATATACATATATATATATATATATGTATATATATATATATATATTTGTGTCAGGGACTCCTCCAAAAGAAAAATGCAAAAGAAATGCAAAGAAAGGAAAAAAAAAAAGAAAAGAAAGAAAAAAAGTGCTTCATTTTAAATCTTACCCATCCCACTCTGTTTAAACTCACCATAAATTCACATACATTTCCACTCCTACTGGCTCCTCACCCTCCATTCCCCAATACATCAAGCACACCAAGTGATTGGAGGAAGAAGGTTGAAATGATCAGAATGAATCATAGAGTAATACTTGGGGACTGAATGCTCTGTGGCCATCTCAGATATTAGATCATTTACAACTGATATCCTTTGGTCTTGGTAATCAGCATTATATGTATAATTTTTTTCCAGAGAAATTTCCCATTTAAAAAAAGAGATAAGCTATGTGCTACAGAGAAAGGTATATAAAACAAAGATACAGAACGGATGAAGTACATAGAAAAGAGAAGAAAAAAATGTGTTATCTGTGAAAGCAGAAAGAACTTGACTCGCATGACTTTTTGTATCGAGCATGCTACAGCAGTCTTTTGATTCTAATATGAAACTATAGTAAGGATCATTGCACTAATGCATGAGGATTTGTGATAATGTTGCAGAAATTTTACTGTCAAAACTGAACTGCAGTGTAATGACTTTTGTTATCATGGTTTCTAATAACTATTCAGCATGAATTGACCCTACATATGTTTTACTGCAATAATATGTCAGTAACTCAAAAAGCTAAAGAGGAAATAGAAAACAGCTCGCACGACATCTAACTCTGTGTGTGACTCCCCGATAACCTTATACCAGGCTTTGGAGGAATATGGTCACTGGATCCCAGCCCTGAACACTGAAGGCAGTGAGCCGCCCGTGGGATCCTTCGGAAATGCAGGCAGCAGAAGGGACGGGGCAGAGCTGGCCGTTGGGCAGCCCGGAGATTTGTCCAGCCCAAGGTTTCCGGATTGAATACGCTCTGCTTGTTGTCCTTGTTGGCTTGGAGTCTCTCCCCCTGCTGCAGCCAGTGCCTCTTTGTCTGTGTCTCTCTGCTGTACTCGTTGTTTTTCTCTCCCCTGTGACACATCTCCTTGTTTCTCTAGTGTGGTGTGGGTTTCTGGCTCCTCTCCTACCAGGATGGGTCAGCGCGGATCTCCATCCTGAGTGGTGGCCTTCCTTCTGTTTCTGCTGCAGTAGGGGCCTCTTCACTGTGCTGTGTGTCTTGCTCGTTTTCTACACTGCAGTGTCAGTGCGAGCTCTGGCTAGCTGGCTTTCAATCTTTTTTTTTTTTTTCCTCCCTCCCAAAGCAGGGTACCACTGCCCATCCTAAGACAGAAGGATGGCTCCTTTCTGGATATTGTTCAAAGGAGCCTTAACAGTAATATTAACTTTTTATATTTTAGGTTGTTTTTTTAAATTGCTATTATCTATTCTAACTGAAATATAAGCTGTGAATGGCCATAAATACATTGTATCTTAAGATAATATTTTTAAACAAATATCTTCCTAAAACATCTAAATATAAATACCTACCCATATGTGTGTGATTTGTTGAAACATTAACTTAAAGCTCATTAAATAATAATTAAGAAAAAACTGGAATCCTGGAGAAAAATGAATGGAAAATGAACTTATAGCTCTTAATTGAACTGCTAATATTTTGTATGATATTAAAATCACTGTTAAATATGAACATCACATTTCTCTATAGATGGACAGAAGAAACATTTTTATTATTATTAAATATTAAGAATATTCTTAGCTATCATTATATATAATATAACAACTAGGCTATTGTTAAGGGTCCCCCCCATATTTAGTTTGCAATCAAATTCTCTTCTTTCTCCATCCTGATTTTCTTGATCTTTTTTTTTCTTCTCTAGTTCATTTTATAGTTAAGGAAACTGAGGCAAATAGGTTTTAGTGACTTCCCTGGGGTCACACAACTAATAAGCGTCTAAGGCAATGATTTGAACTCTGAAAGAGGACTAGCACCCTATACTCTGTATCATAGAGGGGTTACGATTTATGTGAATAAAGGGAATATCCAGAGCAAATTAAATCACAGGTACCATGTAGCATTTAATTCAACAGTTATTAAATGTCTACTGTGGGCTTGGCATATCTAAAAACTATATTTGAAATATAGATTTGTGCCTGTATCAGGTAAGATGGGAAGATATTGAATGGATTTCAGGATCAACTGATTTTTTGTTTGTTTGTTTTAATAAACCCTAAACTTTTATCTTAGAATTAATACTAAGTATTGTTTCTAAGACAAAACACATAAGGATCAGGCAAATGGAGGTGAAGAGATCAAGTAGCTCCGAGGTGTCTGAGGTCAAATATGAACTGAGGATCTTCTGTTTCTAAGGCCTGACTCTCTATCCTTTGAGGCACTCCTCCAGGATTAATTTTAAAGAGAAATCACTTGATATTCATTATTCTAGTTTGATAATTTACTGATCATCTGATAAACTGAGTCACTGACTTGTTAAGAGTCTTTAAATAAGACATTCATCTCTTAACATCATTATAGATAATGTCACTGAAGGACTAATCTTATCAATAAAAAAGTTACATTGAAACAAATGAAAATCTGAATTGAAATCAATTTAGAGGTCATGTAAATGACTCAGTAGAGAGCCAGGACTGGAGACAGAATGTCCTAGCTATGTGACCTTGGGCAAGTCACTTAACCCCAATTGCTTAGCCCTTCTGCTCTCTTGCCTTGAAAAAAAAATACCTAATATCTATTCAAATACAAAAGGAAAGGATTTAAAAAATAAACAAACAAAAAATAACCAATGTAGGATATTTCTACTGTTTCTGACTTCTGTACATATACATGTCTATCAAACAATAAATTGTTAGTTTAGCTATGCTGAAAGTCAGGTTTATTTCTTCATAGTATCCATATTCAATCCAGGTAACTAAAAATGATCTAGATGTGCTAATAACTTCCTATATATCAAGGTAAAAGTGATTTAGCCAAGTCATTCTTTATTACTAAGTTGTTTGATTTTTTTTAATGACCACAATATTTCTCCCTCCCTTTTGTGATTTTTCCCCCAAAATAATGGTCATATATGCTTGCTTTGGCAGCACATATCTTAAAATTGGAATGATACAGTAAAGATCGGCATGATACAAAGATGACACGGAAATTCATGAAGTGAAAGTAATGGCCAATAGCCTGGCAGTGAAACTTTTCAATCCATTTAGTATCATTGGGTATCTGTGATCTCTTCTGTTTATTTCAGTACATCTAATTTCTCTGGGCACTGTTGAACTTTAGCTTTCCTTTTTTAGTTAGGTTTTCTAAGCTTCTTTCATGGTCATGACCAACTCCAAACCAGTAATTTCAGCTTTTTTTTTTTTTTTAAAGAAAAGACAAAAGCAAAGAAGACATTAAAAACCTCAGCCTTTTCCTACTGCCTCCTGTTAATTACTTTGCAATAACAAGCCAATTCCACTCAACACATATTGATTGAGTTCCTACAAGTTTTCCTTCCCTGCCTATCCTGGTAGCAAACTATTTTCTCTTCTTCTTTCATCTAATATATTTCTAGAAGTTTTAGTGGCTTAATTTCTATTCTTAGTGTTATTTCTCCCCCTTACCTTTCAGTCCATAGATAGATTAATTACCACGTTTGGTGAGCTTGGTTTCTTGGTATCTATCTTGACTTCCTTGGAGATGGCTGCAGTTTCTCCTTCAGGATGCAAAACTATTCTGACTTTATACAGTACCATAAACTTAGTAAAATATATTTTCTTATAATAATTTTCTTAATCTAACTTTTGTCTTCTTATTCCTTGAACAAATTCTCTTAATGAATAATAAATTCTATGAATTAACTTCTCTTAATAATAATGATAATAACTAGTATTTACATGGTGCTATAAGGTTTACAAAATACTTTGCAAATATTATCTCACAACAGCTCTGAGAGCTAGGTGCTATTATTCCTATTTTGTAGATGAGTAAAATGAGACTAAATGATATGCCTAGAATAGCTAATTCTCTAAGTGAGGCTCTGAATTTAGATCTTTCTGACTCCATTTTAGCCACTGTACCGACTAGTTACATATTTTAATCCTGATCAAGAGTCTATCATTGTTGGGTGGCAGGTAGATGGCTTAGTGGCTAGAAAGCCAAGCCTAGAGATGGGAGATCCTGGGTTCAAATCTAATCTCAGTCATTTCCTAGCCAGGTAACGCAGATAAGTCACTTAATCCCCATTGCCTAGCTCTTACTGTTCTGCCTTAGAACCAATACATAGTGTTATTCTAAGATGGAAGATTATGGTTTTTTTAAAAAAGGCTATCATTTGTATAGTTTAAGCATAGTCCAGAAATCCAAAAGCCCATTCTCAGTCACCATTTTCTTGACCAGCCATTCACTTCCCTAATTTGCTTTTCTCTTCTTAAGTCTTTGCCTTTGATAATTAGTAGTGATGAAAGCATCATTGATATCTCTAACATGTTCAGTTTCCTGCTCAAGAGTTTAATCATCATTAATCCATTGTAGTTTCCTTTTGCATTATCACATGTTTCATTATAACACTGCAGTTCAAAATTCCACTTCGATTCATCATTTATTCAATTAGTAGTTTCAAATAGGTATTAAAGAATTTTATAATGTGTGGACAAGCTCTTAATCAATTAAAAATGACTGTAGGACTTTAGGTACTTGAGTGAAAGGCAAATTACATAAAATTCAGGAAATATTTTGCGATTCATTGGTAAGGTCAAGTCATGCTTTTTATTTGCTTTTTATAAAAATAGCAAGACAGTCAAGCAGTGAGTTAGTGGAAACTTAGAGCCAAGGCCTAGAAATACAAAGGGAGAAGAGAGGAATTCTCTCCCTTTTTTTCTACTTCTCCCCCATAGACCATGTTACTGGAGAAATTGTAGGAGACAAGTAAGAGACAACAAACCCAGCTAGAAGCAGAAAGAGATTTATAGAGGATAAAGAGAACATCCCTTAAGAAAAGAAACTGCACTTATTTTCCTATTTTTTATCAGAAAGGTGGCAAGTCTCAGAGCTGATGCCCAAAAGGAGACATAGTAGTGGCATAACAGCCTTGATCCCCACTTGGCCACCATGTGTCTTTGTATATTTTATGTATGATTGTTTACTCTTTCCTATTGGTATTCTGAAATGGGAATGTTCCCTTGATCTTGTAAATTTAGAAGATCCAGAGATCCCATCAGAAATTATATCTGTGACAAGTGGCTATAGCAAGGGCTGCTTGAATGATAGTTTCTGGTGACAGAGGAAGTGCTTACAACCAGATTGTGGAAAAAATAATCAGTCTGAAGTAGTAACGGGGGAGTGAGAACCCTCATAGTAAAGAAGTGCTGAGTGTGAATTCAACAGAAGCACTAATTCTCCAATCCCAGTAGAGACCTTTGAAGAATTTCATGATGACTATATGAACGGTTGTGAGTTTATCCCTTGGTCACATATGTTATGTATAACTCATTGCCAACATACTCTGAAATTTGAGCTAACTTCATAAAACTTTCCATGTTCAGGGAGAAAGCCTGATCTGGTTTGGGGAAAATATTTTTGTAGCTACTGTTTTTGCTATACTTTCTCTGGAACTATTCTTGTTTAAAAACTAATTTATGCTACTAGGTGATAATAAGTAGAAAATACACTGGTGTAGGAGGTGGGGACTCATGAGCAAGAATACTAAAACCCTTTAGGAAACTACTTTTGCCTTCTGGAAACTCCAAATTTAGAGTATGAACCCAGATTGGAAGAATGATCACACAGGAGTTGCTACATATAAATTATCAGAAGTATGTAATTCTCTAGTTTGATAGTCTTGGAAGGTTGTTATATTTAGGTACATCAGGTAATAAATAGTTACCTCTGAACTTTTCAGCATGATATCACCAACCACCACGACTGATCTCTTCTTTCTCTCTCCCTTAAAAGAATAATTGTCACCCAAAATGTTATTATCATTCCTTAAAGGACTAGTAGTGCTTTCTTCTTTAGAGTATCAAACTGCTTCTTCAGGAAGGGCTTCACACTTAATTCTTACCTTGAAGTGTTCAATGGTCCTTCTCTTCCTCCCTTGTTTGACATTTTACCGTCCAGACTCTTTAATTCAATGATCTTTAATTCTTATGCTGACAAATCAGATACTTTTTCTTCTATGTAGGTAGTCTGTATATTAATGCTTTTCCCTCCCTTTTCCCTTCCTGTTGGCAAAAATTTGGTTTCACATGCAAAATACAAATGGTCCAGGTTCATTTTTTGAAAAAATATTTATTCATATTCTACTATATGAAAGGAACTATGCTATTCATAAGGATTCATAGACAAAAGTTAAAAACTCTTGCTATCAAGGAGCTTACAATTTAAATGTAATTTATAAAATTTAAAATTTTATCATTTATATTATACATAATAAAATTATAAAATAGATAAACAATTCAATAAAAATATTTCTTTTTTTTTTAAACTAATAGAATGTTAGATCCATAGAAGTCAGCAGCATGGCAAGATATGTGAAAAAAGTTAGTAAGATCTTAGGATGCAATGAAAAATATAACATCTAGCTGTAAAGAGATGGTAATTCCTTCTATCATACCAATATATCCTTGATACATAAACTTGAAAACTATAGATGAAATTCTTGATAAACTTAGAATTTAAATAAAGAAAAATTTAAATAAAATTATTTAGGATAAAAATTTGGTATATATTTAATAACCATTTAAATTAAATTAGTATGCATAATTTAACATAAAAATTAAATGACATTAGTAAAGAGACTAAAAGAACATTTCACAAAGATTATATGCTTTGACCAGATTGGATTTATACCAGAAATGCAGAATTGGTTTAATGTTAGGAAAATGAAAAATGATCATATTAATAATATAACATATTCATGTGATTATGCCAATAGATACAGAAAAACTTTTAATAAAATATGACACCCATTTCTGTTAAAAAAAAAACTAGGAAAAGGGGCAGCTGGGTAGCTCAGTGGATTGAGAGCCAAGCCTAGAGACTGGAGGTCCTAGGTTCAAATCCGGACTCAAACACTTCCCAGCTGTGTGACCCTGGGCAAGTCACTTGACCCCCATTGCCTACCCTTACCACTCTTCCACCTATGAGTCAATGCACAGAAGTTAAGGGTTTAAAATTAAAAAAAAACAAAACAAAACTAGGAAATAGGGAATAAATGGACTTTTCATTAAAATGATAGAAAGTATACATATATGTGTATTTGTAAATATACTGATGCATATTGAATAGATTATAGACAATATATAATGTGTATCTATGTATATATATATATATATGTATGTATGTATGTATGTATGCATATTCATTTCAGCTATAATGTTTTAAAAAACCAAATGGCTCTAATTTGATTTTGATATTGAATGATTTTTTTTCCCATGAGAAATGGTATGAATCAAGAAAATGGTTCTACCTTAAAAAAATTTACAGTCTACAATCCTTCTACTGCCCTTTCCCATAAGCTAACTTCAGGTATTTTTCAATGTAAATGCCTATATTGTAAGTCTCCTGGTTTAATAGGAGCTATGAGTGTAAAAGGACTGCTTATTATTACTCCCATCTCCCTTCATACCCTTCCATGGTAGTCTTTGGCCCAGAGATCCAGTCATAACCTGTCTAACTTACTTCTGTAGCCCAAATCATAGGCTGAGCAACAGCTATCATTTATTTTTTTAAATTTATTTTAAAATTATTTAAATTTTATTAAATTTAGTATCATTTATTGTGGTATTTATATATTTCTTAACCATTTAACATGTTTAAAACATTGCTCCATTTTTATTAGATTCCTATCTTTTTATATATGCCACTGATTAAGGTTTTGGTCATTGTGGCACTAATTCCATTTCCCCCACAAGCCTTGTGGTTTGTATTGCAAGAGTTTTCATAACCTGGTGCTTTTGGGAGAAATATACGTAGTATTATAGTAGAACTGCATATATAACCAAGAGCTACTTTAGTAAAGGAAATAACTAAATTCCTTTTCAGCAAATTTGAGAGAAAATTCAAGGATAACCATTGCCATATTTTGACATTATATGGTTCTCCAACAATTGTCATTATATTAGCTCTATGGCATTAAAACAACAACAAATTTGAGGGAATAATAATTATAATTATAATAATATAATTTTCAGATGATATGGTAGTATCAGAAAGAATCCTATAAAATGAACTAAAAATTGATTAAAATAATTAGTGACTTCAGCAAAATTTCAGTATGTAAAATAAATTTGTGGCAATTGTCAGCATTTTCACATAATATCAATAAATGCCCTAAAAGATAAGATAACATCTATTTAAAATTAATGTATCCTTTGCATTTATTTACTTACTTAATTTAGAATATTTTTTTCATGGTTACATGATTCATGTTCTTTCCTTCCCTTCATCCCTTCCCCCTTCCATAGCCAATGAACAATTCCACGGGGTTTTACATGTATCATTGATTAAGACCTATTTCCATATTATTAATATTTGCAATAGAGTGATTATTTAAAGTCTGCATCGCCAATCACATCCCCATTGAACCATGCAATCAAGCAAATGTTTATCTTCTGTGTTTCTGCTCCCACACTTCTTCCTCTGAACATGGATAGCGTTCTTTCTCATAAGTCCCTCAGAATTGTCCTGGGTCATTGCATTGCTGTCAGTAGAAAAGTCCATTACATTCTATTGTACCACAGTGTATGAGTCTCTGTGTACAATGTTCTCATGGTTCTGCACCTTTCACTCTGCATAAATTCCTGGAGTTCTTTTCAGTTCACATGGAAGTCTTCCAATTCATTATTCCTTTTAGCACAATAGTATTCCTATTTAAAATTATTAAAGAAGCTATAAACTTTTTGAAATTCTACCTTCTGAGATACATGCAAGAACTAAGTAAATATAAGAAATTACTGTTTATGGAAATATAGATTTAAATAATTGAGAATATTAATTACTCATGAGTATGAAGAGCCAGTGTAAGTAACAAAAGTAACTACAGAAATTTAATTATTTATTGCTCTATCAAACTGCCAATAGATTTCTTTATAGAACTAGAAAAAATAATAATGAAATATACAGTGGATATTGAGTTAATATGACCAAGAATCTAAATAAAGGTAAATAAAATGGGGACAATGATAGTCTAGCAGTGCCAAATTTCAAATCAGCAATTATTAAATAATTGCCACTAGTTAAAAATAGAGATAATCCAAAGAAGAGATAAGCTATATAACATACAGAAACAAACATCAATAGTACCCCCTTGTAGTCAATAAACACAGCCAATGCACTTTTCTCCAGTACTGGGAGAAAGATTCACTGTCTGAAAAAACTGTTGGGAAATTTGGATAGTAGTATGAAAGAAATTAGATTTAAACTAACATCTCACACTTTATGCAACACTAAGCTTCAAATAGATAACTAATCTAGATATAAAAGATCACATCTAAACAATTTAGAGAAACATGAAAAAAATATCAATGAAATGAATAGATAGGAGACTGAAACAAATAAGTATCACAGTTGATAAAGTGAATAATTTTGATTACATGTAATTTTTTAAAATTTCTAGTAAGAAATCTAGTAAAACGAATAATAAAAGGAAAACTGGAAAAAATGCTGCAAATATTTTCCTGATAAATGTCTACTTTATGTATAAAAATATTTAGTAGCTCTTTTTGTGGTAGCAAAAAACTGAAAACCAAGAAGATGTCTAGCAACTGAAGAAGGTCTGAATAATGTATCATATGTGAATGTGATGGAATACAATTATGATGTAAGAAATAGAAAATTTCAAAAGACATGGAAGGACTTTTATGAAATGATATAGAATGACATCAGCAGAACCAGAAGGACAATTTATAATGTAATAATATGCTAAGGAACATTTCTTAGAATTCTTATAAACTTATGAAGAATGAAATAAGGAGAACTAGGATAATTTATATAATGACAATAATACTATAAAAACAGACAATTCTGAAAGATGTAAGAATTATGAATGTTACAATGTCTATATATATGTGAGTATACATATATTTGCATATTGTATATAATGATTGAGTGAATAGTTTTTGGTTGACTATGCATATATAATACAAGAAAATAGCCTTTTTTATTAGCACAGTGAGCCTAATAGGGAGAGAAAATTTTTTTAATTTAAAATTTATTTATTTAAAAAATAGAGACCTGGGCGAGTGATACTATATACATGAAATATAATCACTTTCAGATGAAGTACTAGATGTTTTTACTTTATTACAAGAAACTTCTCACAAAGTAAGCGTAATTTAGAAATGTATATAATATAAAAACAAAAATATATAACTAAAAAAAAAAACATATTTACCCATCAGATTGTATGCTTCTTGAGGGCACAGGCTCTTTTACCTCTTTTTCCCCCCTACCATTTAATATGAAGCTTAGAACATAGTAGGAGCTTAATAAATGTTTATTGATTAAAGATGATAAACCCAACTAGGTCAGACCACGTCTGAAGTATTCTGTTTAGTTCTAGGTATAACATTCAGAAGGACAGAAATAAATTGAAAGTTCATAGGAAAGCTACTAGATTGTGAAAGACCCAAAGACCATGTTATATCAGGGTCTGTTAAAAGAACCAGAGTTATTTATCCTAGAGAAGACACAGGTGGAATGTGTTAAATTGTCCCTAATTAATGGGGATTACTAAGTGATGCAGCAGATAGAGTGTTGGGCTTGGAATCAAGGAAAACCCGAGTTCAGATCCAGCCTCCAACACTTACTAGTTTTATAACCTGGACAAGCTACTTTACCTCTGCCTCACTTTCTTCATTTGTATAATGATATAACAATAGCACCTATTTCCAAGGTTGTAGTAAAGTTAAAATGAGATTACTATAAAGCACTTAGCATAATGTTGGGCACGTAGTATTTAATAAATTCTAGCTACTGCTGATACTACTACCATTACTACTACTACTTACTACTACTACTTACTACTACTACTACTACTACTACTACTACTACTACTACTACTACTANTACTACTTACTACTACTACTACTACTACTACTACTACTACTACTACTACTACTACTACTACTACTACTACTATTAATGAATAGACCTTTTTTGAGAATACAGATTAAACTTGTTTTCCCAGAGGGCAGAGCTAGAAAGCAATGAGTATAAACTGCAGAGGCATTATTTATGTCAGGGAAACAAAACAAAACAAAAAAACAACTTCATAGGAATTAGAGTTATCCAAAAGTAGAACGAGAGATTCAGATTGATGAATGGTTTTCCTCCTTACGGTAGTAGGATGTGAATTACTTGCTTTAAGCAATAAATTATAATGTGGTTTAATTTTATGATAGCAATCACTTTTTTTGTGTGTATGTGTTTTTCTCCTGACATCAACTTGGTTTATAATATATGACCTTTACCAGATTAAATCTAATTGGACTGGTTTCGCCACCTTTTGTTCTCTTTCAGTTGAGTGCTGAATTCAGTGTCAAACAAACATGTTTTATTGATCTCTTTTGTTGTATTTTTAATTTTGTGGTTTTTAAAAATGGACATTACTTCCCCCGCCAAAAAAATGAAACTACAGTAGCCATTGATGTCACGCTTTCAAGAATCAATCAAATCGTCAATTGTAACACAACCAATTACAATGACATGTAAAGAAAAGTGTGGTTGAAAAAAATAACAAAAAGGAAACTTCTTATAAAGGTCCAAACAACACAAAGACTGGAGTGGCACTAAGTAGTGGAAAAAGCATTTTTTTCTTAATGCCAAAACTCACTTTTTGAATAAAGCCTATGACAAAAGTATTACAAGAAGTGAGTCTGGACATGATCATAAGCCTTCATAACAAACATCAAAATAATATTTTAAGAACGTTTTACTTGTAATGGGACTGGCAATCTATACTAAAAGGAAGGTGCTCTCCAATGAAGATATTATACTGAGAATCGGAATTATTGCAGAATTACAGAAATTTCCAAATGGGAATATTGCATTATGTCCTTGAACCATGCAACATGTCATAAAAACTTTTAAAAGTTTACCTAAGAGATAGTTATAATATGCTTCAGTGACTTAGGAAATTGAGGTTTAGAACTCTTTGAAAAACATTGGATATAATCAAAGCTAAAATTAAAAAATAAAATAAAATAATAGACTGTCATCGAAAGTGGCTCCAGGAAGAAGAATGAAGAATATGGTCAAAATCTTAGGAACTCAATCCCTAAAAATTTTTTTAAAACAAGTTGTTTTTTAAGGTGAGAGAGTAATAATAAAGTTTATTTTATGTCAACACATTTAATCTTACTTTGTCCCAGCTAATTTGACCACCATGGAAATCTTTAAGCAGAAATTTGTAGAAAGGATTCTTTTTCAGATGGCCCCGAGTTCCCTTCTATGATTAAATATTGTTATGTTTTGATAAATTTAAGATAAGGAAGGTGTGGCAAGATCATGATTTACATGGGAAATATTGGTCTTTTGTGGACAGGCAAATAATGAGTCAACAGTTTGAGAGCATCTCAGAAAGCTCATGTGATCTGATGCTGCTTTAATAGAAGTCCCAGGTTTAGAACAAAGGAAGCAATTATCTTAGTGCACTTCACTGGTTAAAATAAATCTCATATGTTGTTTTCATTTCTTAGTGCCATAAATAAATTAGAGAAATGTTGACAAGCTAGAGACAAATCAGAAAAGAATGACCAGTATTTTGAGGGAACTGAAGCTACATGCAGTGTTCAGAAGAAGGCCAGGATGTGTTTTTCTGGTTTGCTTGTTATTTTGGCCAGTGAGGGGCATGATATCTGACTTCAAGTTCTTGATAGATTTGCCTTTGGAAGAGATATTGTATTTATTCTTCTTAGCCTCTGAGAAGATATTATTCGGATTAATTAAGCCATAGGGCTAACGAGGTCCATTTGGGGTAATTGGATCTTAGCAGCTAAAGACAGGGTAAAGAGTAGTGGGTAAGGTTTCTTTGAAGTCAGGCAGAAACTTGGGAAAGTATTGGAATTCTGGGTAGCTGGAGTCAGTTGGTTTCCCAACTGCCAACCTACACAGCAGGGAGTCTCTGGGAAGTTGTTTTTTTGTTGTTTTTTTTTTCCCCTTAGGAGAAGGCTGGTGTTTTAGTTCCCTGGCTGCCTCCTACAGATTACATATTAACACAATTTTTAATATTATTTTCTGACATTTTTCAATACAGTTTCTCTCTTCTTCCCACCCTCCTCCTGTACCCAAGAAAGCAGGTAATATAGTATAGGTTGTACATACATTATCATACAATGCATATTTCCATGTTCATCATGTTGTGAAATGAGACTTATATTGCTTACACCAGATAAAAATTCATGGAGGAAATAAAGTAAAGAATGGTATATTTCAATCTACTTTCAGACTGCTTCTTTTGTGGCAGTGGATATCCTTTTT
The DNA here is from genome assembly GCF_016433145.1 of Gracilinanus agilis. Taxonomy (NCBI): domain Eukaryota; kingdom Metazoa; phylum Chordata; class Mammalia; order Didelphimorphia; family Didelphidae; genus Gracilinanus; species Gracilinanus agilis. The sequence goes on from NC_058130.1 coordinate 527,777,483, forward strand.
TGTCATGAGTCCTGTCCCACAGAATATTAAATAACTTTTGTGTGATATATATATAGTCAAATTCTCTATGGCCAGTAAGAAAAACAATATAATACCAGATGTGCATAAAATACATAGTTACTACCAATTAGGGGAAATGAGAATCAGATGAATAGGGAAGTTTCTTTGAGGGTTTTTGTCATTATTTTTGCAAGTTATATTTTTTTGCCTTTGGATTAAGATATTTATAAAGGGAGTGATGAAGATAAAAAAAGGAGGAAAGAAGAGGAAAATGCTAATAGCTTAAAAATGTCAGTGAGGAAAGAAACAGAATGGAGAAGTCAATCTGTTTTTTAATCAGAATGGAAGAATGTCAGATCTGAAATATTCTTCAAAACATCTCTTCCCTCATTCTAAGTGTCTATAACTTCCCTTCTTTGAAATTACCTCATATTTACTTTGTATATATATTATATTTACATACATTTATAGTTTTATATGTTATCTACCCTGATTTAATATAAGCTTGAGGCTATGGGCTGTTACATTTTTGTCTTTTTATCGCTACTATCTAGCACAGTGCTTGGCACATGATATGCACTTTATAAGTTAGCATTGATCGATTTTGTGTGCATCAATCTGTATGTGTATGTATATGTTTTGAGATGATAGCTATCTCCTTACCTGTCCAAACAAAACAAGAAATTAAGTCAAGATGTGGATTTGAAATTATCAACTAATTTAGAAAGAATATTTTCTAGCATACTAAACATGAAATCAAATTAGGAAGACCTGAGTTTAAAACCATGTCACAGATGTTTGCCAGCTGTGTAACTTGCAATTTATATGAGTGTTCCTCAGTCATCTTTCAGTTTTGTTTAATTCTTCATGACTCTATTTGGGGTTTTCTTGGGAAAGATACTGTAGTGGTTTGCCATTTTTTTCTCCAACTCATTTTATAAATGAATTGAGGCAAAGAAGAGTTGAATAACCAGCTCAGGGTCATTCAGCTAGTATGTGTCTGAGGCCAGGTCAAAACTCAGGAAGAGGAGTCTTCCCACCTGAAGGTCAGGAACACTATTTTCTATGCCACCTAGCTTCTCATGCAATTTATTTAAATTGTGACAATATGTTGAATACTCTTCTACAGGCTTGATAATTGCAGAAACTTAGATTCTGAAACTATCGCAATTGAATGAAAATGACTTAAGGTACATAATTATTGACTAAATACATAATTCTATTTTTAATTTAGCCCTGCTTTGAGGGGGAGGGGATCAGGATATGCATGGAAAACTCTTTTCTTCCAGTGTTGTAGGATCTGTATTCACAAATTCTTTCATATGATCTTTTGAGTCTAATTTCTAAGATGAAACAAAATTTTGTGACTGCAAAAATTAAAGAATAAGGCTATACAGATACCACTTAAGACATGTGAAAATATATTTTGTTGTATGTACACTGGGGGAATGGGTGTTAAATTGATTTTCCTCAAGCATCAATATAAAATCTTTGTGATAATATTTTTTTAAATATACAGCATTGAATTACAAGAATGACTAAACTTATTAGAATTACTGGAGAAACAAAATGAAAAAAATGGCAACACATTCATAAGAAATAGTAAGATAAAAAGCTGACTAACGTATAATTCTAGAAATTCAATCAAATATCACTTTTGCATGTTATGATACAGTGATAAAATGGAATTTATAATTATGATCCCCAAGTTATTGTAAGATCCAGAAAAACCCTCTGAATCATCAAAAATTAAACTGTATTCTCTATAGTGTCTTGTATTAAATACAATTTCTTATAGTCTAGTTCCTTGAAAACTGAGTATCTATACTTACTGTGTTTATGGTAACTCTATTAACTAAGATACTTTATTTCCCTTGTGTTCAACAATGAATAAATGATTATTTTAGATCCTTTAGTAGTCTAAAGGAGTCATGATGCCATCAATACAGATATCTCTCCAATGATACACCTGTTGAATGCCTACTTCTCCCGTGGGACTAGAACTCTTCTACCAACAGCCAATTGTAATGTGATATGTGACCACTGAGAAGTAGTCTGACATAACAAAGAAAATCATGGAGTCTTAGATTCAAGTCCTGTCTTTGATAGGACTCTGACCTTGGGCCAAAATAACTTTTCACTGCCCCAGAATATTCTAAAATTCTAAAATTCTAATTTATATGTATTATGAGTCACCAACATGCACCAGTGAAGAGAATTTCTACACCAGGGAACTCCACACAGATGAATGAAGTCATACATCTGTATAAAACAAATAATCAAAAAAAGAAGTTAAATTAGGTAAGACAAATCTTTACATGAATACTAGATATTATCGAAACATCATGTAATCTTAAAGATTATTTTTCCTTCTCTCTTTGTTCCAAATTCTATCCTCATTTCTATTGACTTGATCTCAATGGTTATAGTTGGATTTAACAATGAGAATGTAATTTTGTACTAAAAGCAAAACTAGTTTATTTCCTGGTACCATTTTTTCTTTGAAATTGAAAAATGTACTAATTTAGATAGGGGTAATGACTTCTATTCTAGCTCTCATTGAAAAAAAGTAATATTAGCTTCTTTCACTGATTCCAATTTATAATCATAGATTACATTTAAAATTACAGAGGAGAAAACAGAATCATATCTAGCTTTTTATTTATAAGACTGACTGATATAATCCAGGAAGGCCAAGTGTACTTAGAAGTAAGCAATTTTGCACTTTAGGTAGAAATCAACATCTCATAATGCTCAGTGTTTCATATTTGGTATTGCATTGATTTGCTTAAGTGAAAACTAAAATTTTTTCTAGTGAAAAAACATTCACAATTGAAAGAAGAAATTATTCTTTATGTTTAAAAAATAATTCCCTAATTACCAGCCTCCCTTTGAACTTTCTGTTTTAAATAGTATAGCATTTTCTTGAAACATATTTGAAATTTAGACTATTGTTTCAATCTAAAGTAACTTATTGGAGTTCTAATATTTGCAAAACAATTCAAAGCAGCATTTTTAGAAGTAAAAAACTGGAAACCAAATGAAAATACCCATGAATTAGAAGACTGAGTAAATTGTGATATATTAATGTAATTGAATATTATTATTCAACAAGTAAATTATGAACATAAGGAATTTAGGGGAAAATACAAGTTTTATATGAACTGATGTAGAATGAAATCATGAGAACTGGGAGAATAATACTTAAACAATATAAATGAAAAGATTTGTATAAAGATAAAATTGACTATATATTTATTGAGAGAAAAAGTTGACTTTAAAAGGAATCTGACCTCTACATAATTGGAAAACCAACAGTGGCACCAGAAAATGGATAAGGTAGCACATTTTCTCCCATTTGCAGAAAGGCATGGAGTACAGGTCCTCATGACAGGATGACATGGATTCCTCTCCTGTCTCTGATACCTGCTTGCTGGTTGATCATAGCCAAAATACTTAATTAATCTGAGTCTCAATTTTCTCTTCTATGAAATATCAATGATAATAGAACTGCTTTCAAAGGATAGTTAGGAGAATGAGATGAAATAATTTTTATAAAAGCTTTACAAATTTAGAATCTCTATATATGTCAATTAGTAATAATAATAGCGTAAAATAAGACAAATAGTAATTGTTTAATAGATGTTTATTGATTGACTTATTGATAGTAGTAGTAGCAGCAGCAGCACCAGGAGGAGGAAGAATAATGGTAGTGGTGGTGGTGATGGTGGTGGGGGTAGTAGTTAAAGTCATAATAGGACAGCTAGATGGTACAGTGGATAGATTCCCAGGCCTGAAATTGGAAAGACTTATCTTTCTGAGTCCAAATCTGGCCTCAGACACACTGGCCATGTGACCCTGGGCAAGTCACTTAACTCTGTTTACATCAGTTTCCTCATCTGTAAAATGAGCTGGCGAAGGAAATGACAACCACTCCAGTGTCTTTGCAAAGAATACCCCAAATAGAGTCATGAAGTGTTAGACACAACTGAACAATAACAACACAAAATAGTAATGGTAATAGTGGTAGTAAATAAGAGTAGTAATTGTGGTGGTAATACTACTAGTAGTAGTAAGATGATAATGGCAATTGTAGTAGTTGTAGTTCTAGTCATTGTAATAGTCATATTCATAATAGTAGTAGTGGTGACAGTTCTAATTGTTAGGAGGCTTTTCCCCAAACATGGGAAAATCTACCCCAAACATGGGAAATCTACCCCTGTAATTTTTGCCCTTCAATCCTACTTCAGCTTTATTAGGCAAAAAAAAAAAAAAATTTCTCATGTAAAAGAAAAATAACCTATTTGATGAAGGAGTTGCTGTTTTCCCCCATTTTTAATTGTTTGAGACCACAAAGTGTTTTTTCTGCATCATCTATTTGTTCTAGAAATTGTTGCATGAAAGAATAACCCATACTGATTTCTCACATGAAAATTACTTGTAACTTACAGCTTTCAGCCTATTTGTATGAGGCTCTACTTATTGGTGAAAGTTGATGACTCAGAGCTTCCTGCCTACTTAGAGGTTAGACTTGGTAAAAGTTTGGATAAAGAGAGATCCTAGTCCTCTGTCTTCTGGAAAGTGGAAATTTAGTTCCAGGTACTCTAGAGAGAATTCCCTGAAAGAGAAAGATTTTGGAAAGAAACTGACATACAGTAGTGTCACTATCCCTAATTTACAAATTAAGAAACTTCAAGGAATTGTCTCTGAGTGAAATCTAAACTCTCTCTGTTTTGGGAGAGTTCTTTTACTCTGTGAATTGTCTGGTAGATTCTCGTCTATCTTCTCCTGGTTGGATAAATCATTCCACTTGTCTTTAAGTATGGGGAGGTCTGTGACCCATGTGTGCAATAGTGGGTGATGAATCAAAATCAACTGACTGCCCCCCAGGCAGTCCTAAGCAAAACTTTAGTTGTAATTGGTCCATGTAAAGTGGAAGGAAGACACAGGAAGTGATGAAAGGAATGATCTTTAAAGTGGCAAGAACTTCCTGTTATGAGGTCTCTCACCTTCAACTTGACCTTGAAAGAGCTCTGGCTTGAGACCTTAGACTACTCTTGAATTTTTACTTAAGACTAAGTGGGTGAGTAAAAAAGGCTGACTTCCTTTTCCTGGTTTCCTCTGGAGAGGGACCTCATCTTGCAGGAAGCCTTGTGGTTAAAACCCTTGTTTAATTTACCTCTGAACCCCTTTGCTGGGGCCTCTGAAGCCCTGCCTGGTTCGGACTGGGCCAGAGTAATTATCATCTCTCTCTGATTTTCTTAATTTCACTCTTTCCCACTATTTTATAAATAAATTGCTAAAAAGTCATTCTGACTTGAATAATAATTAAGGTGACCACACTCTTATAAACTTAGCTTCAGCCCTTCAAATTTTACCCTTTACAAGGTATAGGCTACATCCTTAGAGAGGGGCTGAAGTGGAAAATGATAGATCAACTTACCTAGTGTAAAAGGGAATTCTTGGTTCTCTTTGAGTTCACACTTGTGAAAAGGGAATCCTTTGTTCTCTCTGCTTATTTAACACTTTTGTTGGCATTAACTGAATCAACACAAGCTTGAACTAAGTGGGAGAAGCTTGAAAGTCACTTAGTAAGTTCACACCTTATTTGACCCTAGGTGAGAACAAGCCAGAAACTTCAGAGTTCACACACTCAGAAAGGTGTGACTCCAAAAGTGAGAATTCAGACAATTTTGAAGCTGTGATTGGCCCTAATGAAAAGGAGTGGGACAGGAAACCACCATAAAAGGCATGAAGGCAGGCTGGTGAAGGATTCTGGTGAAGGAGGCTAGTAGAGAGTGAACTCCAAGAAGAGAGTCACTCCAAGAAGGAGAGAGTGAAGTCCAAGAAGAGAGTCACTCCAAGAAGGAAGGCAGCTTCAACAAGAAGGATGGCTTAAAGAAGAAAGTAGGCCTCAGGAGTCACCTGCAGCTTCAGTCATTGTCTTGAGTGAGTGGATAGCTAGATTTGCTTCCTGTCTTCTGAAGATAGTTTAATTCTGATTGAAAGTTAACAAGTCCTGGCTGAGCCAAGCGCTGGAATAATATTTAGTTAGATAGGCTAATGTCTTTTCTACCCTTTCGTACTTTCACTCTTTCTACCTCTTTTACAAATAAAAGATTTATAATTTTCATATATTTAGCTAAATCATTAATTTTAACACTTACACTAGCTTCCTCATTTCACAGAAGGGGAAACATTTCCTTTTCTACATAAAGATTTTTTGTAAAAATCAGAGAAATTTCCTCGTCATTTTATATTTATTTTTTCTTAGCCAATATTAACTACTTCTTGAAATGAACAAACTATGTAAGCTTTTAGCTCTTATGTCTTAACCAGGTGAGAACACATCTCAGTCGACTGAAAAGTCTTTGAAAGCCTCTGAAGAAAAGGAAATATAGAAAATCTATTTTAGTACATTTGAGAACTTTGTTCTATCCCTGGGAATCATTTGGGAATTAGCAAATAAAGTGAGAAGGAAGGCTTTTCCAGAAATTCGAACCTGTGATTTTCTATCACATCTCTGAGAGGTTAGTTATTGTCCTTCATACTCTGAGAGGACCAAAATAACATTGCTGGTGGTGTCTTTTGACTCTTGCATGAATTGGCTTTGTAAGGCAGAGTTGCACAAAGCTATTGGCTTTGATTTCTCTTGCAGAGTCATTAAAGTCCAGTGGCAAGACAAAAGTCAAGAAGACTGGTGATATCTTGGGATGCAGTGGATGACCTTGGCTTCTTTGGTGTCAAACCCAACTCTGTGCACCCCACAGCACCTACTTCTGTTGCTTTCGTGGCTTTTGGAAAAAAGATCGTTTTCATTTGTCCCTTCCACTGTGGGTAGACATCCCCAGTTCACCAATGGGTTGGAGACCTATTGCCATCCTCAAGCTGATTTATTCCATGTGCCAAAATGGTTTACTGTATTATGGTCGTTGTGCCTCTTGGAGCCACAGATGAGAGCTGGGTGTTAGGTGAATAGCAGTGAAAGAAAGCAGTCCTGAAAAGTGCCATACCCATAAAGAGCCCAACAAAAATGTCTATACCATTCCAAAGGGGGGAACTTATTAAGCTTGCCAGAAATGAGAGAAAAGGATATCTAGAATCAGACTTATTATTTGTTATTATTAATGACAGCAATGATAATAAGAGTAGCAACATTTATATAGCACTTTAAGGTTTACGAAGTGCCATATATATTCTATCTCTTGTGTCTCACAGCCTTTTGAGAGAAGTAGTATTATTATCCACATTTTATAGATAAGAAAAACTAAGGTACAGTGGTTAAATGACTTGTGCTGGTTTGTATAGACAGTTAAGTATTTGAATTTAAGTATTCCTGACTCCAAGTCCTTACTCCTTAAGAAATACTCTTTCATCCAGTGACACCCACCTCTTTGATGCTCCATAAACATGACTCTTCATCTCTTACCTCCAAACATTTTATATGACTGTCACCCATGCATGACTAGAATGTTCTCCCCTATCCCTCATGTCTAGAATATTCTGACTACTGCCTTTCCTGGCTTCCTGTAATATCCAAATAAAATCATACCTTCTACCCAAAGCCTTCCTCAAACTCTCTTAATTCCAATGCCTTCCCTCTGTTAATTATCTTCTGTTTATCCTGTATATAGTTGGCTTTGCATGAACAGATGTCTCTTCCACATTGTGACTTTCCCCATTGCAGTTTCAATACATCATGGGTCAGCATAAGAAATTAAATAGGAATTTTGGGAGAGTTTTGTGGAAGCTGACAATGACACATGAAAGCTAACAGACAATGGCACAGAAAAAATTTAGAAACTCAGAAATACACAGAATATATGTATAGTGTTGTATAATATCCACATATTTTATCATATAATACCATATATGCACAATTTTTTAAAGTAAATATCAATAAAAAGTGAAATTTTGCATAAAGAACATGAAAGCCAGCAGATGACACACAAAGGTTAGAAATATAGAGGTATCTTTAAAAGTTTAGAAATTCATAAACATATATATGTATACGTATATATATACATATATATATGTATATATATATATATGGAATATACGCAAAGAAAAAGAACAATTCAGAGTTACCTAGTACGAAGGGAGGGCCAAAAAATGTTAAGCAAATTTTCTAGACTGTGAGGACACCATATTCCTAAGCCTTTGATGTGGATGGAATATTTATATTTGTTTGCATGTTGCCTTCCCAATTATATTGTAAGCTCCTTAAAGTCAGAGACTGTTTTTTGCCTCTTTTTATATTCTTAGGGTTTAGCACAGTTTCTGGCACAGAGTAGGCACTTAGTAAATCTTTATTGATTGATGTCACTCCCCTTCAAGTGAGTACTCAATGCTTCAACCAAGTTGAACTTTTCATTTTCCTACTTAAATGTGGATGCTTGTCAGCCTTTTAAGTGGAAATTCTTGTTATTATCAGTTGCTCCTTCGATTATATTTTTCCTCTTCTTGCAATACTTTCTCTCATCCCTCTATCTGTTAAATTCATTTAAATTTTATAAAAAAGCATCATTAATTACATAGTATGTGCCAGGTACTAACTATTCTAGGGAGTGAGGATATAACAAAATAATCTCTTATGTCAAGATGCTTACTTTCTATTAGGAGAAGGTCTACTTAGGCTTTAACACTGGATTAAAATGCCATCTATTCCATGAAGCTTTTGTAGATATTCCAAATCAGACTTCATGTAGTTAATATATTAGTTTGCATTTAATACTATTCATCGATGTCATATTTATCCCTTAGTAGACTATGAATTCTATTGGGCTGTGCCTTTTTTTTAATCCTTACCTTCTGTACTAGAATGGATACAGGTATTGATTCTAAGACAGATAAGTGGTAAGGCAGTGGGGGCTAAGTGACTTGCCCAGAGTCACACAGCTTAGAATTGTCTGAGTTCAGATTTGAACCCAAGAACTCCCATCTCTAGCTCTGGCTTGCTCTCTACTTAGCTACTTCTTTCCCCTAACTAAATATTTAATCCCACTCAACATTTAGTTCAGTGCTCTGAACATAGCAGGTATTTCATAATTGTTTATTAAATTTAATGTATATATGTTCAGTTAAATCAAATTCATTGGAATTTGCTGTATCTCCAATGGGAGATCATCTCCTGGAAAATAATGCATTCCAATTATATCTCTTTTTACTTCACTTACTCTTTAGGAAGTTGCTTTATTTCATTATGAATTGTTAACATCTCTTCAAACATTTTTCCTCTTTGGCACTTTTTCATTTAACTTATGTCTTTCTTGAGGTTGTACAACCCAAATTGTTCATTAGTATCACACATTTACATGTGTCATGGTTTTTTGCCAGAATAGAGAACAATGTAAATGCTAGTTGACTGACAATTTTAAGTCTATTTTTTAAAAGCAGTTATTTTCCATGGTTGAGAATGATAAGCCAAATAGAAAAGGACCAGGGAACAAAAAAAAAGCCAACCAGTATATCTCTTTGGCTCCCATTATTTGTAAATACATTTTCATACGATTTCATAATTTTTGGTGTACACTAATTGTTATCATTTTGTTAGAAAATCATATTCCTCTATAAATGTGCATATTTTTGAAGTTTTGTTAATTTTCAAATGGATATGTATCAAATAAATAATTGGTAAGCATATGTTAAACACCAATTATATGCCATTCATGTTAGGACCAGTTTTCTAAGGACTCTTTTGAATACATCATTATAGAATAGAAATGAGATCAGATTCTCAAAGACTTTGCCAATAGGGCATAAACACAGGAAAATACTAAAATGTGGGAAATATTCAAATATTGGGCTATGCCAGAGCAGGCAACAATTTGGGGAAGGTGTTCAGGTTTTGTTATAATTAAACACTGAGGAATTCAGTGGTTGTAGTATACATTTTTAAAATTTATTTATCTTCTTTCTTAGAATCAATGCCAACTATTCCTTCCAAGGTAATAGAGCAATAAGGGCTAGTCAACTGGGGCTAAGTGACTTGCTCAGCTTCACATAGCAAGGAAGAGTCTGAGGCCAGAGTTGAACCCTGTCTCTAGGTCTGGCTCTCTGTTTACTGCCCCAATTGTATTATATTATGTGGTAGTAGAGCTTGTATCATCTGTAGAGTATTCCTGAAGTATTGTAGTGTAAAGTTAGGACCCACATATTTTCTTGTCACCCTAACCAGAATTTCCAAATCTGATCACTATTGAACTTCAACTTTATAATGAATATTGATATGAAAATTTAATCCAATTTGCAAAAATGTACATTACTGCACAATTTTAGGAATATGGTTTTAAATTTTGTTTTGTTCTGTTTTGAATTGCAATGCCTGGGCATAATTTGCAATTTAAAATGTTGCTCTTAAAGTTTCTTTTCAGTCTTTTGCTTGTGATAAGATCAATACCTAGCATGAGGCCATAATCATTCAAAATAAGGTCTCAGGCTAGCTGTTTCTAGGACGTGGCCCAATGTCCAAGTCCTTATAACTTCCTCTTGTCTCTTGACTTGGTTTTCTGGTTACCTAAGGGCGTAAAGGTCTTTTTTTACCAAGAGGTGGGATTCTTCTGACTTTTTGAGTGCCCTAAGATTGGCTGAGAATGGCTATACCCCAAACTATTTACCAGACACTTTCCAGTATGGAGATGAGGGGAACTGAGTCTCCCCAAACTAAATTCTATAATATCTTTGTTGAAAATCTTTCTTTTTTTTATAACTAAGTAAACTTCCTTTTTTAGCTAAAAAAAAATTACATTACTTACAAATGTCTTATTTCATTCCAACATTGAATCCAAACTACCAGAAGTTTAGAATACTGGAATGTATTTTCTTCCCTTAATTTCCCTCTTCCTTCACCCCCCCCCAACTTGGGAATATAAGATTCTTGAGGACAGGTAGTATACTACTTCTCTTGCTTTATCCATAATTTCCCAGAGCTCCTGAAAACTCTAGGTAATCAGTCAAGGTGCTGATTTACTCTAAATACTTTCCCTGTAAACTATTTTCATTTATTGTCTCTGGAAACACCATTTTTTGGTTACTGTCACCTCCTGCCAGGCACATGACTAAGCTCCAGGCTCTCTATAGCTCATTCTTTATTCATTGTTTTCCATAAGGAGAAGATGGTATTTCATTCTCCCTCATAGTACTTGCCTAAGGTAGTCTCTGATTTCCGTCTCATTTAATCCATTTCCCTGCCAGAATTTGTAGCCCAACCATATGACTCCCTTGAACAAATTTGCCCCACAAATAAAATGTTTAAAAAATACCTCTTAATGTCTATGTATGATTAGGCCTTTCTACAGGTTACCATGACCGTTAGGAGATTTATATTGAAGTGTAGAAGGGGATACATCTCAGAATGCTGATTGTTCAAATGGATAATCTTGTGGATCCTAGCCTGTGATTTTCAGGCTGATGTCCAGGTAGCAGATGGCTTTGAGGCCCATTCAACTAGAACAGTGACAGCCTGTTTCAATCACGTTGCTGGTTCTAATATTTGTAGAGTGTCTATGTGGCCCTCAGTGCATGCATTGATTATTCTATTAGACCAGCATTATTCTGATTGAGACTAGCTCACTTGTCCCCAAGGCCATTTTGCAGTAATTGATATTAATCACTTTTTAGCCCAGCCCTGGGGTATATTTTTAATGTTTACTGACCTCCTAGGGCAAGACTTTCATGTGGTCTTGATAGGAAGAGAAAAAAATGAATTTACTACAAACTAGAAATTCTAGATTATATTAATACTAAGTGTTCATGGGAAATCTGTCTTTCTTTCTACTTATATATCTATTTCAGTCTCTGGGACACACTTTAAGAATAGAAAGGAACCTCAAAACTCTTCATCAAACTAGTAAATAAAACCCATTAGCAAGTCCTTGAATCAATGTACAACAGAGAACCTAAAATTCTTTTAGTCATTTTGGATTCACATACGATCACCAATAACTTGAGAGTTGGTTTCCAAGAACTAGGCATTTTTCTAAACCTCCCTCATGTTGGGCAAAAAAAAAAACAAAACAATCAGAGTGAAAAACAAGCCAAAATATTAAGTTCTTTCATATTACTACTTTTGTTTTCACAAAGACTTGGGATTTTATATTTTATGCTCATTCTAGCCAAGGAAAGACAGATCATTCTAGGGGTCAAGAATCTGAATGCAGTTTTATGAATATTTCACCTGTAATGGGAACTATCATTAACTTAGAGTAGTTAAAATGAACAACATGTCTTTCAAGTGTATTGCTACTCAAGCAGATTTTTTCTGATGAATAAATCTTTGTCATTTAGTTTAAAGTTAAGTTCCTAACACTATTCTCTGTTGATGAGTTTTCTTATGCATTATAATTCTACATTTAGTTATAATGACAAAGAAAAATATATAGCAGCTACTCTATAACATTTACAACATTTATGATTTAAGGGATTATGCTCATTTTAAAACATAAAATTCAGAGTATAAGCAAAATATCAAACTTTGTTTACTAATTTTATACTTATCTTTTCTTTTAATATCCTGTCTAGGTTCTCTAGTTATAACACAGATGAACCTAAAGTTTGCTAGAAACATTTGCCATTAGCTTCTTCTAAAAAAAAAAATTAAATTTGAGGATAATCCTACCTCCGGAGCTTATTCTGTTCCTGGCCATTGACTGTGACAGTGAAAGGCTCATCTGAAAGCACTGAAGCATCCCATCTAAAAGCATAAAACATATTACATTTCATGAAAAAGCTAATTCAGATTGTTTAATTCTGGTAATATTGCCTCTGTCACCTTCAAAATCAAAATGTTCTTTCCTGTTATTATAAGGAAAACAACCAAATTGCTAAAAAACCCATTTGAATACACAGCTGCCTTATGTTGCATACTAATTTGATTAAAAATGTTCGTGCCTCACCAGCATTTTTACATAAAACACATTGGTGAATTTAACAAAGAGCTATAAAAAATATTTGAGGCACTGCTGATGACACAAGTCCATAGGAGTGACCCCTGCTCAGTACCCCTGGACGGAACAAAAATCTTCTGACCGTCTTGGAAGGCGCTAAAGCAATTGTCTCCCTGTATTTGTTTCCTCACTGCTTTGGGCACTGTGCCAACCTCATTGCAAATAACTGCATTAGTCAAGTGTATCCAAATTATTACAACCCAGCGTCCATCCCAGTTATTGCTGTTGAAGCATTTTCCAAATCTTCACATCACTAGAAAACATTTATTTGAAGGGTGAGTTTCATATAAATTCAGGTCCACTTTGATTTTGTACCATGGGGAAACCTACTACTCCCACAAATAGCTTTTATTTTGCTAAATCTTTCCCAGAGGGAGTTAAAACTACCCCCCAAGAGTCTTATCAGCCATAAATAATATGTCATGTTTATTTGGGACCATATTAGAATATTTCCTTTAATTATTTTAAAAATACGTTTCTCCCTTCTTTTCAGAACTTCTAGTTGGCTCACAGTCTAACCAACTCTTACTCTGTTGAGTAGCATTTGGGAAGGATAAAAGTTAGGACAGTTTGAAGGGAAGGGACAGAGAGGGTATTGGATCAAATAGCCCACAATGGTTTTAAAAGACTCAGTTCTTTACAAATGGTCCATAATTCTATGGTACACAGAGTCAAGTGAAATGTATTGGAGCCAATGATTTCAGGTCTATCTAAGCCTAATTGGATTAGTTAACATTAGCTAGATAGATTCTTCCAATGAATAATCTATTTCTAAGTAAGAAGTTAGACTACTTTGAGCTATAGATTAACTTTCATTTCACAAGGATGCTGATTAGTCAATATCAAAAACAATTTAGAAGACAATAAATCAATTTACATCATTCAGACATCCAGATTCCCTCTAGCATTACACACTACCTTGATAATGGAGAATGAGGTTCAGAATCTAATGGGAAGAGGATTGTATTTGAAGATAGAAGACAGGGTTCAAATCCCACTTTTGCTAAAGTGAAACCTGAGATAAATTACAACCTGTGATGGACTCAGTTTGTTCTTTCTTCAGTGAGACAGAGGATTTGAGCTACACTACCTTTGTTTACTTCCAGTTTTAACATTCTCTTTTTCTTTTCTTTTACTATCCTGTTCATCTCACATTTATTGGGGGTCTCTTGAATATTAATTCTTAGAGATACTTTTTGGCTTTCATCTTGATCTTATTCACCCCTTTCCTTTCTCCCAAAGGCCCTCGTTGATGAACTGGTCCTCTCTTTTTCACTATCACTCATTCTTCCACCTGGATTCTTTCTTCAGCTCAACTTTGAAACAGAATGCAGATGTGATAGCTTTTTTCCTGATCCTTTTCCCTTCCTAAACAAAGTTAAAATTCACCTAACATTTTTCACTCCCAGGAAGGTGATGAGAGTCTAAAAAGATCATCCACAAAATAAAGAAGGCACAAAGATATAATAAATCTTGAAAATTTATATATAAGGATGGTGTAGGGCCTTCTTGAAAATATGGTTTAGTTCTGCTCTCTCTCTCTCATCTCATTAAAAATTTCTTCTGGAAGTCAATCATGCCCACCTCCTTTCTCTTTTATTCTGTAGTCTATCTAGTCTATCTGGGCAAGATAGCTTGATTTGGAGGCAGAAAACTTGAGTCTGATTGACTTTTTACTATCTGTGTGTGATATTGGGCAAGTTATTTCCTTTAACTGGGCCATAGTTTCCTTATCTGCAAATAAGGAGATTGGACTAGACGTGGGGGTCATAAATTTGTGTGTGTGTGTGTAAAGGACCCTTTTGGCAATATTGTAAAGATTATGAAACTATTGTTAGGATGTTTTTAAATGCATAAAATAAAATGCATAGAATTATAAAGAAAGTATAAGAAAACATATAAAGAAGATATTAAAATATTATAAATTCCAAATATATTTAAATTCCATTATCAAAATATTTTATTAAAAAACAAGTTCATAGGCCCCCCCCTCCAGATTAAGAACCTCTGGAATAGAGGATTTCTAAGATTTTTTTGCTTTAAATACCATGTTTTCCTCATTCATTTTAATAAAAAAAAAGTGCCCTTCAACTTTCAACTCATTCTATAGATGGCCTATGAGGAATAAGTGGCAAAGTATGGCTCTGAGTAAGGATCAGAAGAATTTATTTACATCAGAGAAGAAATACCCTTTTTTCACATTGGCAAAAATCATTTTAGCCTATTGCCCCACAAGATTCCACTGAAGAATTATCCATGCTTCATTTTGTTTTGGCTGTGTGCACTTGACCACTGCTGACCCTCCTAGCATTCCTCTTAGCAACTCTGAATCTCAGTTTCATTATCTGAAATGTGAAAATTATCTTTGCTTCTTAGCTTGCAGGATTGTTCAGAAGAGTAATAAGAAAACATTTATTGATAGATTCAAATCCCTCTGAAGAAAGGTGCTATGAGTGATATCATAAATTTAATATTCAGCATCACTTTATCATTAAGCCTCGAAAATTAAATACATCATAGAAAAAATAATAAACTTATGGGGAAATGAGTCTAGATGCCCTTCTTAAGAAAAATAACGACAAAGAAAATCATTATTTTCCCATAGAGGGTTGATTCCATTAAGAGGTATCTAGTATGATGGTGCAATTGTACCCAAATATAAATCGTAATTTTGATTTGATTCCTATAATACAATAAAAAATCCCTCAGGAAAGTACTTCTGCTGAAAACACACAAAATTGGAACTCTTTTTTTTGAACCCTCCCTGTAGCAAAGTCCTTTATATGAGATGATGTAAGTTCTGATAATATGCTTCCTATGTGGACAAGAGAGGCTGGAAATAATTGATCTGTTAATTGCTGGTGTTTGCTGATCATTCTCTGCTCCTGGTTCTTGGAATCTTTAAAGCTTCCCTCAGATAATTGTTGGTGCTTATTGAATTCCTTTGGGGATTTGTTTTGTCATATTTAATTTTAAAGTTTTACATGTAATAAGAAGGAATCACTTTTTGAGTTTTATTATTTGATCTGCAGTATAACTTAATCTGTAGAATGCTGAGGCAATTTAGGACTGAATCTGAATATAATTAGAGAAGACGTTTTATGATACTCTTTTTTTTAATGCACTGATCCCCAAAACTAAGGAAATGAACATGGTCACCCAGTTTAAATAAGCTTTTACATTTCTTTTCACCTCTCTGTTTAAAGGAACAAAAAATTTACAGGAAAACAAATTTTGAATATATTCTCTAGGTAATGGATTCATTAAAAACTCAAGCTCGAGGAGGCAATCTCCACTAGCTCTTATTTTTCAGATGAAGAAACTGAGGCCTAGAGAAAGATAATTTATTATGAAGGATGCAGTGGAAAGTTTGTAAAAATATAAATTTAGAGATGTGAGGAACCTGAGACTGTGGGTCGTTAGATTATATGTTATATATTATATGTGCACAAAGTTATGTTGGTAATAAATTGAGGGTCTAGAATTTGAATCTAAGTCATCTGATTCCAAATCTTTCTACTACATTCACATTT
Organism: Gracilinanus agilis; assembly: GCF_016433145.1. Taxonomy (NCBI): domain Eukaryota; kingdom Metazoa; phylum Chordata; class Mammalia; order Didelphimorphia; family Didelphidae; genus Gracilinanus; species Gracilinanus agilis. Next base: position 527,793,960 of record NC_058130.1, read on the forward strand.
CTCTGCTGTTGCTTTTATATAAATATTATTCTCAAGTCCTGTAAATAGATTAAGATTAAAACCTGGAAAGGGACATAGAATTCTACTACCCCACATTAAGCATGATGATCAGTATATACTTATTTAATACAGTGCTTTATGTTGTCCAGTCATTTTAGTTGTGTCTGAGTTAAGCAAAGATACAGGTGTGGTTTGCTATTTCCTTTTCTAACTCATTTTATAGATGAGGAAACTGAGGCAAACAAGGTTAACTGACTTACCCAGTGCCACAGAACTAGTGTCTGAAGTCAGATTTGAATTCATGAAGCACCATTTCACCATAATGCCCAAAATGTTGCACAACCTTCATTTCCACACTCTTCTTACCCTGGTTGCCTGCCCATTGTCAAAGCAGTCTTTTTCTCACCAATTCTCTGGGACTTTAGAGACTATCACAGACTGCAGTTTTCTTTCAAAGAAATATATCAAAGCCATTTAGCTTCTCTAAACGTCATCGTGAAGATGATCTTCAAAGTGTAATTCTAGAATTATCACTTTCATTTTTAAAAATTCCTTGACTGCTGGTGAGAACATAAATTTTCTTCAAGAAGCCCTGGATTCTCACTGCTTTTCTCCTATAGTTCTTCTTTTTGCTTTCCTTTTCTCTTCTTTCCCTTTTCCTCACTTTTTCTTTCTCTTCTTGCCCTTCCTCTTTCTTATCCCCCATTTCCTTCTCTTTTTTCCTCTTCCTTCTTCCTCCTCCATCTCTTTAAGCTCATTTTTTTCATATATGTATATTACATATCATATATATATTATATATATTTATATATATATATAAACACATGCACACCTAATGTCTTTTCTTTTCTAACTATTTATTTATTCAGTTTATAGCTTGCTTTTATAAGCATTTGTTTGCAATTGTTTCCTCCATTCTATTGTAACCTCCTTATGTTTTGCCTCTTTTTACCCCTTACATAATAGATTCCTATTATTATGTATTTATTTATTGATATACATAATGAACATTCCTATATGCACATATGTATTGAAGACACACAGAAAAACATTTGTGTGTATGTATAGATATAAACGTATGTAGAGATAAATTGTCCATGTAAGGATACATATAAANGAAGGAAGGAAGGAGAGAAGGAAGGAGTGAAGGAAGGAAGAAAAGAAAGAGGAAGGAAGGAGGGGTAGGGGAAGAAGGAAGGAAGAAAAGAAGGAAGAAAGGAGGGGGAGGGAAGGAAGAAAAGAAGGAAGGAAGGAAGGAAGGAAGGAAGGAAGGAAGGAAAAAACATGAAGGAAGGAAGAAATATGAAGGAAGAGAAGGAGGAAACGAGGGAGGAGAGAGAGGACAAGGTTATGAAGAAACCCACCTTAATGAACACTTAACAATTAGTATTTTCCCTTAGATATAACAGAAAAATAGTTAGAATCACTTTTTTTTAAATGATTTTGCTTCTGTTTTTCTTCTTTCCTCTTGTGATGTATTTAGTGGTCAAATCATCTAAAAGAGGGAAATCTGTGACTTTTCTGATTTCGCAGTTCTGATTTTTCAGTTGCCATAATAACACAAGACAGCTATACACAATAAATATGTCATGCTCACCACATAATGCTATTGCTCAAGATTGCCAGAATATCTACTTAAATTATAAGTTTTCCAATATTGTTTTTGGCACTAATAATATAATAAAGAAGGAAATTGTTCAGTCTATAACACCAGTGGTCCCATGAAGTCTGTGTCTATTTTCCTGCTCATGCTCATGATGGTTTATCAAAACTAGAATATTAATATACTTATTTTTCAGTACTTAAGGGGATCCATGATTTTCTCCTGAAGATCCATTTTGGAAGACTTCAACCAATTTGTCCTTTTTCCATACTCTATGATTCTCTTTCATGTTTATATCATCTATGGAATGTCTTCCTAAGATACTGCATGCTTCTAAATCTTTTTAATATTTTGTGATTATAATGCTATTCTAACAGAATCTATTTTTTGAAGAGACTTTTAAAACATTCTTGGGAGCTTGTAGATTAGGGTCAGTGAATTTTTTTTAAAAAACATTTTCATAACTACATTTTAGTACAGTTTCCTTTGTATTTATGAATATATTGCATTATACGCAGATCCTTACACATGCATATTTTTGCATATTATCCACACATATATGCACACATACATAAATCTATCTACATGTGTGTATGTAATTTTGTGCATTAAAAGTTATTCTGAGTAAGTTTCTTTAGGCTTCCCCAGACTGCCAAAGGGGTCCCAGAAAAAAAAAAAGAAGTTAAGAATTCTTCCTCTAATCCAATCTGTATTTTTATAAAAATATTTTCTAAAACATATCCAACAAGTTGTCATTCATCCTTCTTTTAAATAATTCTTCTGAGAGGAATTTACTAACTTTCAGGACAAATTTAGAAAACTGTATTTTAGGAAATTTTCTCCTATATCAAGATGAAATCTGCCTTTCAGAAAGTCTCACCCATTCATCCTCATTCTATCCTTCTATATCAAGCATATATAACCCTTCTTATCCAAGACAGCACTAAAAATATTTGAATACAACTCATATCCTATAAGTGTCTTCTGTTCTCCAGGCGGGAGATCTCCAATTCACTCAACAGATTCTGGGATGGCGTGGTCTCAAAGCCTGATCACCTTACTCTAAATACTTTGCAACTTCTTAATTTCCTTCCCGTAGTGTAGTATACAAAGCTGAATACAGTATTCCTGTTATGACTTGATTAAAGCCCAGCACAGTGGGCCCATCACCTCCTGTGGTCTGGATTCTTTGCATTTTTTAATGTAGACTTAGCTTATTATAGCAATTTTTTGGCTAGTAGATAACATTGTCAACTATTAAGTTTGCAACTCATTAAACTCTCTCCCAGATTTCCAATCACACTCCAAACTACTGTTCAGCCCTGATTTTATTTGGAATTATGAAATGATTTTTTAACTCAAATGCATAGTCTTACATTTGACTCTCTTTACGTCTGTTTTATTAGATTCAGCATAATATTCATAGTTTGTCGCCTGCATAATTGTTCAGATTTTGTGCCTTCTGAAATTTCATCCAAATAATTGATGAACATATTGAACAGGGTATGTAGCTTACATTTCAGTATGCTAGACTTTTGGCTACTTTGGACCAGGTTTAATTTCAAAATATTCTCATAAATTAAATTTTTGACTTGTGCCCCTTCTCTAGGTTTACACAGGCAACAGCTACCCACAGTATTCCCCGGAAGCATGAGAATCTTTCTTCGTCATCTTTATGATAAAAAGGGCTTTTATCTCTTTTTAAATTTATTTATTTATTTATTTAATTTAGAGTACTTTCCATTAAAAAGGGCTTTTAGCTCCAATACATTTATATTTACTGGCACACAAGTATCTATACATACAGTCATTATTCAATCTCCCCTGCCCTGAAGAACCTAAGGTTCCTTTAGAACAGGGGTCGGCAATGTATGGCTCTCAAGCCATATCTGGCTCTTTTGAGGGCCAGATATGGCTCTTTCTGCAGCAGCCATAAAGTCAATTTCTTTTCAGGCGCTGTTACAGGAGCGCACTGTGAGCACTGTACGGCTCTCACGAAATTACATTTTAAAAAATGTGGTGTTTATGGCTCTCATGGCCAAAAAGATTGCCAACCCTTCCTTTAGATCAATCAATCCAAGGTATGCACTTGATTTCAACAGGGCCTCATCAGGTCCAGTGAATAAATCAATCCATCCTTTGGACCACAGAAAAAAAATAAACCCTTGAAAGGGAACCCAGTGGTGGACAAGATGAGAGACTGACTCACTGTTGGCCTTGGTTTTAGCATCCTCCCTTCCTGTCCTCAGTAACGGAGGTATGACATATGAACTCAAAAGGGTTCTGGGGGGTTGAGACTTCCCACTGGCATCCTAGTGGCTAGGGCAGTGTCTTGTGAAAATGGAGAGGATGCAGTGAAGCAAGGCAAAAGGAGACTTTACAAGATGATGAAGAACCTTTTCAAGGAGCCCAGCAGAACAGCAATACCAAAACCAAGGAGGGGGAGGTGGGGGGACATCTTAAAGACGTCATCAAAAGGACTTAAAAGAGCTCATGTTTTATTGGACTCTGTATATACTGGGGGAAGGAGTGTCACAGGCCTCTGGGAAAATATTTTGTATGTGATATATGATTGGGATGGATATTGGATAAATGGATAAATATTATTGAGTCATAAGAAATGACAAACAAGATGGTCACGAAAAAATCCTGGACTCATGTGAACTGATGTAAAGTGAAGTGATCAGAACCAGAACACTGTACACAGTAACAGCAGTAATTTATTCTGATCAACTGTGAATGACTTAACTATTATCAGCAAGACAAGGAGTAGGACTCCAGGGGGGCTCATGATGAAAAAAACAATCCGCCACTGTAGAGGGAACTGACAATGTCTGAATGCAGATTGAAACATGACATTCTTCACTTTATTTCCTCCATGAATTTTCTCTCGTGTGTTTCTCTAGTGTGTGTATGTCTTCTTTCACAAAATGATGAATATGGAAATATGTATTACATAAAAACACATTGGCTGACTTCTTGGCGAAGAGGAAGAGTATGAGTGTGAAATCTCCTACCCCTCTCAGGATTGAAATTAGATCAGCAGTTTTTTTTTTCACATTTCAGTTATTTTGTGATCATAGATCATCAAGATATAATTCTATCTGGAGTATTTTCTGTTTCTCAATCATATATAACTATATTTCTTTTAAAAAATCACTTAATGCTGAAAGAATCATTCCTAAAATCACATAGCAGGGTTGAAGTTTTCTGACACCTCTCCCTTTGCTCTATTATATAAAGTTACCGTTCAAGCACACCTATGATATCTGATTTTCCTTGATTTTTTAGGGACTATAAAGATATCTGGATTCTTGGGAAACTATAAATATATCTGAAAAATATTGTATCTTTTGTTTAAGTTTTCAGCTATTAAAGGAGGCCACTCCTTTTTTTTAGGGTCTTCAGTTCCTAACCAGTGTCCAGCTTTATTGTGAGGCCAGCCCTCTCTCAATAAACCTATTTCTTTTTTGGCTTGGAGACTGTTTTACTTTTTGGTATCTCAGATAATAAATTTCTGTCACAAGGGGTGGGAAGGTGGGAGAGGACATAGACCAAAAAATGTTAGAAAATAATTATTGAAAATTGTACTGACATGTAATTTGGAAAAAAATAACTTAAAACAGAAAAGAAAATGCTATTTTCCAAATTATGGTTCTTATTATATTCCACTTTAGTATATATGCCTTTCTAACAACTAAATTTGGCTGCTTAACATTAATTTCTTAAAAATATTCTTATTTGTTTTGTTAAAAAATCTCCCAATTACATGTAAAAAATTAGCATTCTTTTTTTTTTTTAAATCCCTTGCCTTTCATCTTAGAATCAATACTGTGTATTGGTTCCAAGGCAGAAGAGTGGTAATGGCTAGGCACAATGGGGGGCTAAGTGTCACAAAGCCAAGAAATGTCTGAAGTCAGATTTTAACCTAACACCTTCCATCTTTAGGTCTGGCTCTCAATCCATTGATCCACCCAGCTGCTCCCAGTTAGAATTTTTTAAAAATTTTGAGTTCAAAATTCTCTTTTTACCTTCTGCTGCCCCTTTCCAAATCCTTGAGGAGTCAAGCAATATGATATTGATTAAGTATATAAAGTCACACAAAACGTATTGATAAATTGGTTGATTAATTTATATCAAGTGAGAATCACAGGGAAAGATGCTGCCTTAGAAAGATGTTCCTTAAGGCACTTGGAAGCCTAAGAGAAAAATTAGCCAGTGGTACTCTAGGGACCTGACATGCCAACATGAGGGGGGAATTAGGAGAGTGGCTCAGAACATGTGTTACACCTTCAAAGTTTTCTTCCCATTTATTTGATTTCAGGATGGCACAAAGTCTCTTTTCTCTCCCTTTTTTTCTCTTTTTCTCACTCCCATTAGAATATAGGATCTTTCAAAGCAAGGACAATGTTTGGACCTTTTTTAATCTCTAGAATACAGTACAGAACATAGTAAATGCTTCATATATGCTTTTTGATTGTCTGATTGATAACTTTATATTTGATGTGTCTTTCCTGCAAGAGATTTTTAAATCTTTTAATTTTTGAATTATGAATTTGACTGACACTTTTGGTGTCTACCTTTCTATTGCATGTATTAAAAAATGTTCATTTACTGAGCCAAAAATGACATTTTGATATCATTGAAGCCAAATTCCATTATATGAAGGAATTGTTTAATGTCATTATATGCACTGTGAACATTAAATGATTACTAAAATGTTTTGGTTTCACTCCCTCTTTAATCAGGAAGCCATATTGAATTTTACTTAGAAATAATGATAATGGTTTTTAAATTAAAACCATAATGTACTTAAACTATCTCTGAAAGACGCCAAATTTTATGTTATCTTTTTTTTAAAAATCCTTACCTTCTGTCTTGGAATTAATACTACATACAGGTTCTATGGCAAAAGAAAGGTAAAGGTTAAGCGACTTGTCCAGGGTCACACAGGTAGGAAATGTCCAAAGCAAATTTGAATCCAAGACTTCCCATCTCTAGACCTGGTTCTCTATCTACTAAGCCAACTAGCTGCCTCTATGTCAACTTTTCTTGACATGATTACTTTGGAGATACATACAATAATGATTTCGCACCTGGACATTAAATACTTGCTTTCTTTCACTATTGGGTTTGTTTTACTTATTTTTCAGTACATGGAAAAGCTTTGAATGAAAAACAGAATCAAAGACTTTTTGATAATTACCATAAATGGTTCCATGTTGGCTTAAAAGAGATCTCTAGTGCAGGGACCTGTCCATGACCCTGTGCTATTAAATCTTTTTAGCAATGATTTTAGATAAAGCCATTGATGGCATGCTAATGAAATTTCAAATATATATAATTTATATATTGATTATATGTACCATGTATACATATTACTTGTAATTAACAGTGATATTGATGTCCATAGCTATACTATGTGTATTTATGTCTTTTCCCCACATTGCATTGTCATATTATTAAAAGGAGATTTAAAGACCTTCATGTATAAGGTGTTTAGTCAATGTATGAAGACTGAAAGAATGTGTTAGTCAATCATATGAATATTACCATGTACTCAAAGTCAGGCTGGAAAATTTCATTCTCTCTACCCACCTGACATAGTCGATAGAAAGCTGAACTTGGAATCCAGAACACTGAGGTTCAGGTCCAACCTCTGACAACTTACTATGTGACTTTGGACAAGTCATTTGACCGCTGAGCCTTGGTTTCCTCATCTTAAGGCAGCACAATGCATAAAGCTGGAGCTGGGGTTAGGAAGACCTTCGAATTCAAATCTTGCCTCTTAGATAATTAGCTTTGTGGCAAGGGAAAATCACATAGCGTCTCGGTTTTCTTTTAACCTTTAAAATGGGGATAATTGTATTATATACTTCCCAAGGTTATGTGAAGATGAAATAATATTTATAAAGTGCTTGCTTTGTAAATCTTAAAGTGCTATAAAAATGTGAGCTATTATTATCTTAAAAAATTTAAAATACTAATAAAAAGATGAAGGGGGTTGAAATGATTACTTTCAGCACTAAATATCTGATCTTAACATTCATTTTCTATTTGCATTGTATTAGAAATCCCCAGTTCTCAAAATTACTAATCTTCAACCACATACATCTCTTGGGAGCATGATGTGGTTGTCCATGAACTCTCTTCTTTCTCCCTGAATGAATTCTATGGTTTTAAAGATGGCTTATTTCCATTTCCACCATTCACTATATTTTCTCTGTCCAGGCAATAGCCATCCTTTTCCTACTACCTCTGATTATGCTTTACATCAACATAATTTTCAAATAACTGCCAGATCACACCCATGTTTAAATATTAATCAGTTGTCTTATCTCTGGCTTAAGATTCTTTATGTTTTCTTATTTAGAGAGTAAATTTTCTAAGTCTTAATTTCTAATATTAAATTCCTGACATTTCATTTTCATTCTGTGTATATGTGTAAGTATATTATATATATATATATACATATTCAAACATTATTATGAATACTTAGAATGTAAATTATACACATATTTATAGAAACTTTTATAGGTACTTAAGGCATATGTGTATTTGTACATATGATATATGTATATATATACATATACATGTGAATCATATATACATACTAAATACCTACAATAGTTTGTATATTACGTATACATTAAATTCCTTACAATCTGTTTGTATATATATATATACACATACACATGTACATATATACTGTGATAATGAGATTAAATTTACCCTGCCCATCTTTATATTTAATCACCAAAGGTGAAAACATCCCCACATAACTCACAAGTTGGGTGGTCTGTGGCCCACGTGTGTTAGAATGAGTGATAAATCAGAATTTACTGACTGCCTCCTGGGCAGTCCTTAGAAAAATGTCTTTTGTGATTGGACACTTAAACTAAGAGGAAGGCACAAGAAGTGATGCAAAAGAGGCCCCTTTAAAAAGAGACCTCAGTGAGCTGGGTTCTCTCTCTTCTGGTTCTTGAATGGGACCTAAAGGAGCTCTTCTGGTTCGTGACCAGGACTTGAAGGAGCTATGGACCTAGGTGAGATTCCACATAGTGAGTATAAAGACTGATTCTTCCTGAACTTCTCTTAAGGAACTTCCTTTTAATGGAGATTCTGTGACTGAAGCTTTTGCTTCCTTCCCCTTCGAGGCCCTTTGGGCCTCTGACTTCCCGGCCTTGGGATCAAGGCAAGATTTCCCTCAGCTGAGGGTTAATTAGATCTACCTGGATTGAACTAGGGGATCAGAGCAAATTACCTACTGTGTTAGATTACTTATCCTATCTTATCCTCTCTCTCATTTCCTTATTTCTTCTTCCTCTCTTAATTTGTAAATAAACTTCCATAAAAGTCATTTTGAATTGAGGCTATTCTTTAATTGGGGATTGATAATTATTCAATCCCCCAGCAATCAACTTTTTAATATTAACCCAATAATACCCCCTTTTTGCCCCTTACAATACATACACATGTTACATATGTATACATATTAAGAACAGTGACAATTATTTCATAAGAGAAAGGCAGATAAACATGAAAAAATGTGTAACAAGAACATTATTATAGCATGTTGAAGACGAAGGACTAGGCAACAACTGTTTGGTAGATTTGAGTGTGGGGGTAAATTAATTGGGAATGGTTCTTTTTTTTTAAACCCTTCCCTTCTGTCTTATAACCACGTATTGGTTATAAGACAGAAGAGTGGAAAGGGCTAGGCAATGGGGGCCAAGTGACTTGCCCAGGGTCACACAGCTAGGAAGTATCTGAGTCCAGATTTGAACCCAAGACCTCCCATCTCTGGGCCTGGCTGTCAATCCACTGAGCCACCCAGCTGCCCCTGGGAATGGTTCTTGATAGAGGAACTTAGCTGGACCTTGAACTTGCCATTTAATAGTTGAAAGGGATAACGAGAAAATCAAAGCTACCCCTCACATTCCAGACATGTCTACTTTCCTCCTTGGGAGATTGACTTTAAAAACTCTGTTTTTCTGTTAGTCTGGAAAGTTTTTAGACTTTAGATGCTACTGCAAGTTAAAATTAAATGTCCTTTTCAAATGCTAGAATAGAAATAACTTTTACAATATAATTTAATTTCAACCTTATTATAACCATAAAATATTTCTCTTGAAAAATGCTCTCTTTTAATCTCTGTGAAACTAACCTAAGCGTCCTCTAAAAATCTTTCTCTATCACCTTAGCATTGATGTGGTCATGGAGATGATCCTAATCATCTCTTCATCAAGGCCTTCTACTGCACAAGGCAAATTTGAAAAACATTACCATTAGAGGATCATCCTCCCTCAGAAGGAGACTCACAGGGTCTGATTCTTCTTGGGGTGACAATAAGGGGGCAGGGATAAGAACTACTGTCACTTCCTAATGGATGAAGTTAGGTTAGAAGTTTCTACAGTGTTAAGAAAATAAGAAACTAACACTGTAAAGAAATGAGCACATTTCTACAAATCCCAAAGGAGTGAAGATGCCTGGGGCAATATACAATGATGGAGGAACAAGTCTGTGGAGGAAGAGGGATTACATCAAATCAGTCAATCAGTCAGGAATTTATTTAGTACCTATAGTGTGCCAAACTCTATGCTAGGTGCTGAAGATAAAAAATGAATGAAGGATTTTTTTCTCCAAAGAAGCTTATGTTCAATCAGGAGAAAGAACATGTATGTATAAAAAAAAATTAGAGAAACCAGTATGTACTATACAAATGCAAAGTGATTAGGGAGGTAAGACATGACATTTTAAGGGAATATGAGGAAGGGTTTAGATGGCACTTAAAGGAAGAAGAAGACTTTGAGGAAGAGGTGAGGATGGAGCATTTTCCAGAGACAGAGACAGATGATAGAGTACTATATAAGGAAACGGAAAGAAACTGGTTTGTCTATATCGTAGAATGAGAGAAGAAGAGCAATGATTTACAATGAGGCTAAATAGAAAGGAGTCAGTTTATGAAGGGTTTTAAACGACAAAGGGGGTTATATTTTATCTTAGAAAAAATAGAGAGCCACTGGAATTTACTGAATAGGGGAATCATATATTCAGATCTGTCATTATTTGGCATCTGTGTGGAGGATGGATTAGAAAAGGCAAAGAACCAAGGAAAAGATAATAATTAGGAAACCACCACATTATTTGAGAAGAAAGGAGAAAGGTCCCTGAAGTAAAAGTGTGTCTGGGGGGGGGATAGAAAGAAAGGGTGAGAAAAGAGAGATGTACCCCATACTCACCCTTTCCCACCTCAGAATTCCTGAACTCAGTATTGTTTAGAAAGGACCTTTCATAGAAGCAATCCCTCTAAATGTACCTTCAGATTTGCGTGGGGTGGGAGTGGGCAGCAGGGGAAAAGGTCTGCATGACTAGGATTCAACAGAAAAGAATGGGAAAATGCCTTTGATTTTCTCCTCTGCTCTAATCGAAATTGTAGGATATAAGCTAGCCAATATGGTTTCTGAGGAGAATTTAAAAAAATTATTAGTTCTGGTTTTAAAAAAGTCCAATTTTCACTTCTTTATCAACTTAGTAATGGTTCAAACCTGGTGCATTCGTATAAGACTGTCCTTGATGAAAAGAATGATTGATTATTTAACATTTCCTCACTGTGTGAGGGGTAAAGAGAGCTTGCTGAGAGGAGAGATTTTTTTTTAAGTTTCTGGCTTTGATAGAAGATACAGCCAGTTTCAAGATCTCTTAGATGGAGTCTTCTGGAGGGAAAGACTTTGGGAAAAAATAGAATGTAAAGGAGTCATCACCTTGACATACTCCAATTTGCCTGCCACCCTGGAGACTTCAAGAAATTTTTCCTTCAGTGAGGTTAGAAATTCTAACTTCCTCTTGATTAAATTGATATATCTTATTTACAGTGGCTGAAATCATTCATTTTGTGTATTTTCTGGTATATTTTATCTTAATGACTTAGCTGATTCCTTTTTACTATCATCTTGGATAAAAGAGTTTAATTGCTATTCACTATTTGGACTTGGTGAAATTATCATTTGACAGGAAAGGAGTCAAATCTTTAGACATAGCTTGAGGAACTTAAAGGATGGTAACTAGGAAAATGACGAGCTAAAAAATGATTTTTTCTAATAATAGCAGTAGTTAGTGGGACTAATTGATGTATTCCTAGATCAGTGTTCTTTCTCTAAAGAGAGCAGATGGATCAATTTTGTGGACTCAATCTCTTGTTCCTTTCCAGGTAGGAATTTTCATAAAGGAGTATGATTCTATAAATTTCTATTTATGCCTTCCTGTGAGCCATACTTAGACAAACCGATATAGATAGATAGATAATCTACATGGGCAAAATCTATTCCTCTTGAAAAATCCTATTTTCTGCCATAATACTATAATTAAAATTAGAAAGTTTAGCTAAAAGGCATGATAAGAATTCAGTGAATTACTCTGCTTTCTAAAGATTCCCGTTTTCTTTAAATATATATGCTATATATTTCTTTTTAAAAATTATTTTAAATGTTTTTCCATGTTTATATGATTCATTTTCTTTCCCTCCCCTCTTCCCTCCTCACTCCCAGAACCAATAAGCCCTTCCACTGGGATATACAAATGTTATCACTTATACCTATTTCCATATTATTAATTTTTGCAAGAGAGCAAACTTTTAAAACTAAAACCCCAAATCATATACCGTATAAACAAATGATAATTAATATGTTTTTCTTCTGCTTTTCTACTCCCACATTCTTTCTCTCGATGTGGATAGCGTTCGTTCTCATAAGTCCCTTGGGATTGTCTTCTAATAGCAGTCCATTACATTGCATTGTTCCACAATGTTTCACTTTTTGTGTACAATGTTCTCTTGGTTCTGCTCTATATGCTATATATTTCCACAAAGAAAAAAGTCATTCAAATTATCTTAATGATATCTTTGTGTCCTAAAACATAACAAAGAAAATATATGGAATTAATATTTTTTTTGGGGGGGAGATGTTATAGAGCCACTTTAGGAACTAACACATTTGAGAAGACCTGTATCAACCAAGAGTGACGTAAATGTATTTGCACCAAAATTTGGTTCTCTTTAAGGTACCAAGAAGTACTTTTGCATTTGATAGACCCCATGTATGTGTGTGAGATCATGTCTGTGTATGCACATACACATATTAACACATTCCATACACATAAACGCATATATACACACATACATGTACTGTATGTGTGTATATATGTATAGTATTTATATAGCATGTATCCAGCTATGTATCCATAGGATGTATTCGTATGTCCTGAGATTACATATGTATACATAGGGAATGTTTACATGCCTTATAGACATAAATATGTATATACAGGAAATGTATACATGCCCTATGGCATGTTTAGCTTTTTAAAAATTATTGCCTTCTGTTGCTATCATGCTGATTAGGAAGAGAATCATGGGAACCTGTTGGTGAGTCATGGGATATTCATATTTTTTGGCAAAATGGGAAAAAGTTCTGAAGTTATATAATAATTAATCTGAAAGTCTTTTCCCCCATAAAAATGCATAATGATTGGATGAATAAAATGAATCTCAACAATTGCAGGAAATATATTCTTCCAAAAAGTATCACGGATTTCTAAGAGTCTCTTCTTAAAAAGATATATAGAGTTTTCACTTAAAGACTTTAAAGCCCAGGAAAATATATAGGTTACCTTTTATATCATAACATAAGGTTTCCAGATAGTTGTGTGCAACTCAGACTTTTTTCTTAAATTTTTCTGTAAGTATAATCAGGGACTTTATTTTTTAGAAGAAGCCTATGGTGATATATATTCTAAAGTGAAAGGATATCTTTGTTAAGCAAAAAATCTTTTTTACTTTTATGTGTTAAATTTTTCTTAAAGTGCATACCCTTGCTTCTTATCTTTTCAAGATGAGGACTTGATTTAAATACTTATCTCATTTATTCATAACATTAATGGCATCTCTACAAATGGGCTAAATAAAACAATTTGTTTGGGTAATAAGCTTTATCTGGGTATAGAGATGTAGAAGGTACCAAGCATTACCAAACCAGTAAAGAGTTTATAGTGAAATATATAAGTGTAATTTTGACCAGAATCTCTTTTAGGAAAGTCATTTTCTGGGCAAGGGGAAAGAGGAAGCTAAATTATAGCTGAGGAAATTTGATAGTTAATGTTTAATTGTGAAAGGCTATTAGGGTTAGATTGAAATAGAAAAAGGCATCTTGAAGGTATTCTGCATGCTTATGTAGCATTATCAACGTAAAAGCTAGCTTGCATGAAGATTATTTGAATACACCTATATATGTTACACATCAATACTTAATTAAAATCTCTATATCTTTTGACTCCCAGGAGACAATGTTATTCTCGTGATTTGCCTATGATGTCTATAATTTTTTCTCTGTGTTTCTTGCTGGCTTCTTCAAGTCCTTTTTTAACCACTAAGTGATGAAAGTAGCACAGTATCTTATATCTAATGGATGTCTAATAAATTCTCTAGTAAATCTGTGATCTCTTTGACTTGGATGATCACTCTAATGATGCAGGTCACAGCCCCATCCATACTTGTCCGTCATGTATATACCATGTGGTCCCATTAATTCACTGCAGAGGGATCATTCCTTAGGTTGTTTTGCATCGTGAGAAGGCCAGTGGTTTATACCCATTGGTTATAGTTTACATCCATTGGTTATCCTTCACTCTCACCCCATGATCACTGCATTGGTTTTGTTCATATGCATTTTTACTGCTTCTTCTAGTTTTTAATATGTTGAGGTTTGCTCATGATCACAATGCCCTTTTCTTTTTTTTCTACCTTTACCTTCTGACTTGGAGCCCAAGGCAGAAGAGTGGTAAGGGTAGGCAATGGGGGTCAAGTGACTTGCCCAGGGTCACACAGCTAGGAAGTGTCTGAGGCCAGATTTGAACCTAGGACCTCCCGCCTCTACGTCTGGCTCTCAATCCACTGAGCCATACAGCTGCCCCCACAATGCCCTTTTCTGCTATCCTTTGGGTGACACTCAGTTTCAATTCTTTGCTTTGTGTTCTATAACTCAAAGCCTTATAATATCATTTGAAGGACATAATGTTAAAAAGAACTGATCCTTTGTTTCAGGGAGAAACTTGAAACCATTAAAAATAACTTTACTATTTCCTAAAACAATTTCTGCCTGTTCTTCTTCCTCTTGTTCAACTCTATGCTTAACTCATTCTTTATTATTACATATGTCCAAGATACATACATTGATGGACAAGTTCTACAGCTTGTTTATTCAATTGCTTCGGATTTTGTGAAATTATTCAATTTGTTAGACCAAACTCTTTAGAGTGATTATGTTATGGGCAGAACCAAGAGGATGCAGTGAAGCCTATATTTTTGCTGAGCTTTCTCAACAAACAGTCTATAACAATTTTTTAATGCACCATGCTGAGTTCTGAGTGGAAAAAAAGTCAAGAGAATGTCACAGTGAGTCATTTTTCCAGCCCAGGGAAAGTTAGAAAGAGAGAAAGAACAGTTTACAGACACTGGGATGGGAAGTGGCTGGGAGCCATGATGTCATGAAAATGGCAGTGAATGACAGTGGCAGCCAAAACTACAGTTTACAACCCAGGACTCAGGAATGACAAAGGGACTGAACATCTGGTCAGAAAGAGATTCCAAGAAATCACTAGATTAGTACTGGGAGTAGAAACAGGTACTCTCTGGCAGCTCTGTTTCCTGTTACTCAGTTCCAGGTTATAATTTTAGGGTGGAGAAATCAAGAAAGAGCAGGAGTCCTGCTTGGATAAGAAAAAGAGCAAGGCAGTGAAAAGACCTCTCCTCTGACCACACTATCTTGGAAAACTTACCTTACTGAGCTTGAGCTGTGAAACCAACAGAATGACATAAAAACGATAAATATCTCCAGGAATATACATACCAGATATATTATAACAAAAGGACAAAGTAGAAATTGAAAGAATTCACTGGTCATCTTTGTAAGAAGATCTCCAAATAAAAACTGAGAAATATTTAAACCAAAACCCAGAACTCCCTGATCAAGGAGAAAAAACAACAGTCAGGCAGAAAGAATTAACTCAAATATCTTAAAGCCATAGTCTGGATCACAGAAGATTTAGCAACTACCACATTAAAGGAGTGGAACATTTAGAATATATTTTAGAAGCCAAAGAAAGTTGAATTACAGCCAAGAATAAACATAGTCTTTACTGTTCTTTCTTTGAAAGTAGCCCCACTACTGGAATCATGTACTAGCATCTAAACTGGCTTGCTCTTTTGTTGAAATCTGAGTCTCCTCAACCAATCTCAAAATATTTCATTTGTAGTATTATTTCATTTTATCCAGTGGTGTAAAACATAATTCTCTTTTCTAACTTGATCAGCTAGGTATTTATATTTACTTTTATGCATTTGGCTGATTGATTTCAGAGGTGTCCTTACTTGATAACGTAAGCAGGCCATAGCAGCTTGTTAGTCACATTAAGTGGGATGGGGTGATTGATTGATTCAATTTACTCTATTATAGATCTTTTGAGAAATCTTGCATAATAATAATACAATATAATATCTCTTATATAATGTATATTACCTTTTCTATATGGTAAACATTTTGTTAGAGTAATATTTCACAAATATTTGATTGAATTTAATATATCTTCCACCTCTAAAGCTGTTTTCTCTATAATATCCTTGTCCTCAACTCTTTATGTTGTCTCAAGGCATTCTCACCCAGTCAGACTGTTTTGCTGTTTTACTGGATGTTCTAATACTTCATCATTCAGTGCCTCTCTCAAAAAATTTATCTACTTTCTAATCCAAAGATTCTGCTCTATTTTGGAGCTCTAGTCTAGAAGCAATGAGATAGTGCAATGCATAGAGTACTAGTTTTTTTAGTTGAAATCTGGCCTCAAACATTTATTTGCTGTGTAACCCAAGGAAGTCACTTAACCTCTGTTTGCGTGTTTATTCAACTGTAAAATGGGGATAAAAGTACCCAACTCCCAGGGTCGTTATGGATCAAATGAGATATTTGTAAAGCACTTAGTATAGTGCTTTGCATATAGTACTCACTATATGAATGCTTCTTCCTTCATTCCTTTGTTAATTCCTTTTTCTTCTTTTCCTTCCTTCCTTTCTTTTTCATTTCTCTCTATTTCTTTCTTTCTCTCTTTGTGTGTACCCCTTCACTAAGGAACCCCAAACAATAGCTGAATGACTGTGGGAATTTGAGACCAGAGTAAATATATTTTGGACAGGATTTTCATCCAGGTATAGTATGATTCTAGAGGTCCATTCCAACTCTAAAAGTGTGGTTCTATGATATTCAAGCCTTAAAGATGAGACTTTGATTAATATTCATTTGGATTTCAGGAATTTGTCTATTTTCTGAATCTTCGACAATAGATATATTCTCCAAGAATAATACTGTCTGAGGATCACCTTTTTACAGACTATTTGTCAACAAGACATATATAAAAAACTAGACTTTGCTCCCATTGACTTTCTGTCATTTTGCCACAAATTTTATCTGTTTTCATTTAGTACTATGTGATTTTCTGCCTGATTTTTGGTTGATTTGATCACCTCAGAAAAGTGGCTTTGTAAAATGAGAGTATTTTATTTTAGTTGCTGTCTCTACGCCTCCAGGTGGCAGTGGCTTGATTGCTGAAACATGGTATCTTTTGTGACACCAGCAATTTTGGTGTCCAATAAGGACAATCAATCGATGTCTCTCCTGATTCTTACACAAAATAACGTAGTGATTTGTGTTGTGCATTCATAAAACTCAGAGTAATCAAAGTCTCTACTTTTTAGCAAGAGTTTAGTGTGATGTCACATTGCTAAGTCATGGAAAAAAACCAGAAAAATTCTTGGAAATAAGTTGTAACTAGCACATTAGAAGCCTATGAGAGCAAGATTATCTTAAGTAATTATAACTTAAAATGATTTTTAAGAGAGATGAATAAATGGTCAAGTAATGCGATTGTTTTCCCTCATCTAATCAGCAGAACAGTACTTTGTCAAGGATTGAATTGTAAGCATGAGTTAGTAAAGTTCTATTGTATTAATTTCATTACTAGACATATGATCACAGTGGGAAAACTCAATATTTGATTTAAATATTAAATGTTCTGTGGATATAAAATCAAGAAGCTTATTGAAAGTGAAATTCCTATTTTATTTTCTGGAATTTTCCCCTTAAAAATGATTGATTTCTTCATTATTTTAGACATATTGAAAATGGGATGGGAAAAATGTAGAAAGAAGAAGAACAAGCACCCACACACCCCTTTGTAAATGTTTATATTAAGGAATAATGAATTCATATAGGCTTTCAGAGAGAGTGTTTTGGTCTGTTTCTAAATTAAATGTTTGTATAAGCTTTTAAAAATCTGTTCATTACTTTGAGTCTCTCTCAAAGTAAGAATAGATCATCTATTCTATAATTAGCAACTATCAATATTTATGGCCCTTTTCCTTTTGAAGGAATAAATCCTTTATTTAAAATCAGCCTCTCTAATCTTTGATATCTCCTAGTGATCACATCATATTGAAAAGCTTTGGTTTCTTCAGTGTCTTTCGGTGTAAATTTTTTTTTAAGAGAATTTCTTGGATGTCACAGAAAGTAGTGACATGGGCCAAGAAAATGTGACTGGGCTGCTATTTGCCCTTTTGGAGGGAGTACCTACATTGATAAGAACATTGATCCATTGAAATCTTGAAAAACTTAAGCAGAAGTGGATAATACTGGTTAACCATTTTGGTTTTGTTCCTTGGGTACTGAGGTCTCAACTCCAAATGTCAGAATGTCATAGAAAATTATAATTTGAGGTTTATCTCACTTAAGAAATGAAAACAGTCTTGTGCATTGTAATAAATCTTCATTTTAACAAAAGAAATTACAGAACTATATTAAGGAAAGAAACTTTTAGTAAGCAAGGAAGCAGGTGTTATTGTTATCCTTATTTTGCATGTTAGGAACCTGAGGCATAAAGAGATTAAGTGACTTCCTTAGGATCACACAGCTAGTAAGCATCTAACACCAGATTTGAAATTCGATCTTCTAGTCTCTAGATCTGAGTAGTATTCTATCCACTGCATCATCTACCTGCCTCTTATAGTTTAAGTAGGTAGAGCAAAACACTGGGGAAGACATTCATGCTGTCCAAATTCCTATGAGACTAACTTTTGCCAGGATGTTATAAAAATTCTAATCTGAAGTATGCCTGGATTAAAAAATGAGAATAGACTTCTGCATAGCATTCCCCACTTATGATAACAGGGGAAAAGAGAAGAAGAGAGACGTATAGATGGATAGAAAAAGAAGAGGAGATGAGAGAAGAGAAGTGGAGAGAAGAGGAGAGAAGAAAAGAGATAGTAGGTCAGAAAATTAGGTTACCATTTTCAAAACACTTTTACCATGTCTAGGGTAAGTAGAACTTTTTTGTTCACATTTTTGGGAGAGAGACCATGAGTTAAGTTAGAGGACCTCAGGATTTTCTTTATCCCTCTGAGGCCATAGGGTCCCCTAAGCAAACAATCTTCATACTTGACCTTCTTGTTTGTTCTTTTTTCCCATTTTATATGAAGAAAAACATATTCATTTTATGTTATTCTTCCCTACTTTCATCTTCTGCTATTTCTTTTAAAAACTTAAAATTGGTGGCTGAGTTCTTTTCGCACACATTTAGTGACTTCAGACAAGTCTCATTTCGTGTCTTTATTAGAATTGTTTTCTTTTGTGTTTTCAAAATTTAATTCTTGAGCAGTCCCATCCCTTTCTGTGTGACTTCTTTTTTAGAATCAGGCTGAGGGCTACACTGACCCCTACAAAATTAAAGACTTTAAACTCAAAGCCTCCCTATGTGGCTTATTTGTGATGAGAAAAACATTACTGAGTTCTTGAACCCTAAAAATGTTTGCAAATCCTAAAAAGGTTTGGAATCTGGGCCTGGTGATGGATTGCTTATCACCTGAAGACCAACTATACTAGATTAGGAGAGAATGATCCCTAGACTCAGCCCTGCCACATCGGAAGACCATCTGCAAAATTATATAAGGGGCTGAGATCCACGTTGACAATCAAATGATCTATTCCATTTAATCACAATCACTGAAATATTTAATAGAATGATTTAAAATAAACCAGAGAAAGTACTCCTAGACATTAGGCAGCTAAGTAGTACAGTGGTTAGAGCTCCAACCCTGAATCAGGAAGACCCAAGTTTCATCTCTGAATACTTACTAGCTGGGTGATCCTGGGTGAGTCATTTAACTTCTGTTTGCTTCTGTTTTCTTAGCCCCACAAAATGGAGGAAAATAATAGCACCTATCTCCCACGGTTGTTGCAAGGATCAAATAAGATAATCATATTTATTACTTTGCTTATTAGTACAGTGCCTGGGACATCATAAGCACTACATAAATGTTAACTATTTTTGTTACCATCTGTGTAAAGATTTATGGGGAAAATGTACAAGAATTGCAAGGATAAGAAAGAGATGAGAGGTGGTGATTTGCTCTGGTAGAGGGATTACCCATACCAGTGACTCACAGATTTATTGATGTACATAAGTACATTTTTTGCTACTGCAGTATACCTAACACACATAAGATCCAGTTTCATGGTAGAACAACTAAGTGATCAGGTAACAGTTCAAACAGTGATGTCAGGATGTTTAAAAGAAAGTTGTGCTGTATAACCCAGCTTAAAAGGGCTATAGAATATTTAAGAGCTAGGTGACAGGAGGAGTCTCAAAAAATTGTTATGTAAACAGAATCAGGAAGTCTGTTGGAGGGGTAGAAAAAGAAACACAACATTAAACAATGGAGAATGGTCATTTGCAGAAGAGGCTTTCAGTGTGGCATCCATCAAAAGGCTCTGTACACCAATACATTTCCATTATTTTTCACTTTTGGTTCCTAGAATGGGATCATCGATCCACTTCTATTGTAAAGCTCTGTCAAGATGTTCCCCCATCTTTTCTGCAGGTTGGGTCAGTAGAAAGAAAAGTGAGTTTAGAGTGAAGAACAAATAAACCCTAAGTTCAAATCCTGCTGTGTCCACTGACTAGTTGTATGGCTACAGAAGGTCGTTTACCAACAGTGTGACTCAGTTTCCTTTTTTTGTAAAATGCAAGTAATAATGGTTGCATTACCTACTTCACAGGGTTGTTGTGAAAAAAGCATTTTGTAAATCACAAAGGCCTCTATAAATGTGAATTATCATGATCATTACCATTATTACTGTCACTGTTACCTGTGTGACATATATAGTACGTGTGTGTGTGAATTCACTATTCACTTTTAAGTGGTAGAGTTTAATAAATTCCCTCAGGATTCTTTATAGTCATTTTCAATCTAAAGCACCAATCTCTGCAAAATGACTCCTAATAAACAAGGACTCTTCTGATATATAGGAATACAAAAGAGGCAACATGGTACAAGACTTGGAGTCAGGATGACCAGAGACCAGTTTCTACCTTTAACATGAATTACATGTGTGACTCTGAGCCTCAAATCATTTAACCTTGATAGCTCTCCAGCAACTCTCTTGCATGTTGGTATCTGGGTTTCTCATTACTAGTTATTGGTAGAAAGATTCTTCTACCAAAAGTGAAATCAGAGAACCTTCTAATTTACTCTCATCTGAAGTTACAGCACAGTCATGTGCTTACAAAAATCATGCTTCCAGGACTTTTGTAGGAGCCAACAATCTTCCTGGTGCCGTTTTTTCTTTTCTTTTCTTTTCTTTTCTTTTCTTTTCTTTTCTTTTCTTTTCTTTTCTTTTCTTTTCTTTTCTTTTCTTTTTAAATTCTTACCTTCTGTCTTAGAATCAATGTTGTGTATTGGTTCCAAGGCAGAAGAGCCATAAGGGCTAGGCGACTGAGGGTTAAGTGACTTGCCCAGAATCACACAGCTAAGAAGTGTCTGAGTTCAGATTTGAACCCAGAACCTCCCTTCTCTGGGCCTGACTCTCAATCTACTGAGCCACCTAGTTACCCCCTTGATATATTATTTCAAAAAAGATCAGATAGGTAGTAGAATAGCAGCTTCTCATTTCTTTTGTTATTGTTCATTCACTTCAGTTGTGACCCCATTTGGGGTTTTCTTGGCAAAGATACTAGAGTAGTTTACCATTTCCTTCTCTAGCTCATTTTTCAGATGAGGAAACTGAGGCAAACAGGAGTAAGTGACTTGTGCAGAGTCATACGCCTAGTGTCCGAGGATGAATTTAAATTCAGATCTTCTTAACGTCAGGCCAATCCACTGTACCACACATTTTCTTGTTTTGGGGGGTTTTTTGAGACCTTAAAAACTGATATTTACATCAGATATCCTTGGATTAAGATTACCTAATTCTTCAATTTGAGGTCAAATAAGTTAATATATCTAAAGTACTCTAATCTAATTCTCTAAATTAAGATGCCACTATTTTTACAACAAGACGGGCCTTATTATTGTGTTTTCTCAGCACAGTGCCTGACAAAGTAAACACTTACTAAATGTTTATAGATTTGTGTGGGTACTTTAAAGATCTTAGTGTATCTCTATACAAACACATTTTTGAGCAATTTCTATTTCGATTGATGGCATTTAGTCTTCTTAGTCAGGATGATTAAGAATGTTTAGCTGTCTTAATACTCTTTTAGATAAAGAAATAGAATAATGGCAGGTAGATAGACTAGTTTAAGCCTTTTCCATTTCTGATCTCTGAGTACCCCTGGAGTTTGATCATCTCTTTTAATATTCACACTGCACTTTCTCATACTGAAAATGTTGCAAATGGTGTCATTTGTCAGTAAATATGATCTGCCCCAAGCTACGGCTCAACAATTTAAATTACAAATATATTATATTTTAAAAAAATAACAGAAAGTTCAGATATTTCTCTTAGGGAAACTTTGAGTGTTCTCCTTACTAAAAAGAATGCTAAAGCTACCCATATCATTGGCTGTCTATCTGCATATTTTGTGATTGCCCAGGGAACTGACTTGATAGTAGAGATTTTTTTTCCTTTCTATTAAATTATTGGCATCTTGAAGGTGGAACTCTTAATTTATATGTTATATTATCAAACACATTGTCAAACCAGATGATAGATGTTAACTAATAAGGTCATGATTTTCTTTTTAAAAATTTAACTAATTTATTTGAGCTTCATCAATTTGTAAATAAGACATAATATCATAAGTATTCTAGACACCTATAACAATATCAAGGTACTGCCAAGGGAAATGTTATGGATTCACAAATTTTCTTTCCTCCTTTCCATTTAAGCCAGAAAAAAAGAATCTTTCTTTTCCTAGGCCTGGTGGGTCTCTGTTGGGCACTTCTCTACCTTTCTTAGAAGCAAATTCCTAAGAGCAACCCTAACTTCAGTCTGGTTTTCTGGACTGTTATAGCACTTTTTGAAGGCTAAAGGACTAAATGAATTGAAGAATAATATGAACAAGTCTATTTCTCCCAGAGTACTATGTAGACCATGGAGAAAAAAAGTAAGATCTTATCCTAGAAATCCTACCAATTAGAAGGAAGGAAGCTCATCTTCTTTTGCAAAAGCATGAATTCTTTCAGGGCATTAGGGTTCTATTTACAACATGCTCCTCTAAAAAGTGAGCGACTCATTGGTAGGATTAAGTCCATTAAGAGGTGTATATATAGGTACTGTGGCCATTTGCTTCCTATTAGTGAACTTCACACATGCTGTAATTTCATGCAGTAGCACACTCCATTATGCAAAATAAAAAAAATGGAACCTTGCATATTGTATTCAGCTAATGAGGGTGCTTCTTTCCACTCCCAGTCCCCTGGCACTTTTTATTCCCTCTCCCTCATCTTCCACTTTCCCAGGATTGTTCCTTGTGCTTTTTTATTCCATTGAGTAGCAATAGGCTATAGTGGAAAGATCACTGGACTAGGAATTAGAGCACATAGCCTAGGCTTTGCTGCTAACTAGTTGAAGGGCTTCAGTCAAGTCATTACCCCAGATAGGCCTCAGTTTCTTTTTCTGTAAAATGGGGAAATTATACTAGATGATCTTTAAATTTCCTTACAACTCTGAAATTCTGTAATTTTTCTGTATCTTCCTTTCTTTGGTGGCTTATCTCCCCTCCTCTCCTTTCTTTTGAAGCCTCTTTATGTCTTCTTCTAGTAATAAAGAATAAATCAATACAAATCACTAGATCTATCTGAACACTCATGTTTTAGACATATGAAAAGTTTTCAGACAATACCTGTATAAGGCTGAGCTATCCCTGAAATTCTAGCTTAACACAACACTTAATGTCTGAAGAAAGAAGTGACAGCACCAACCCAGATCTTTCTGCCAGAAGTGCGCAAAACCTGGGTTTAACTTCAAGTCTGAAGTCTGGAAAGAGGCTGGAAGAATGAGCAAACATAAAAGAACCCCCAAATATAAAACAATGATGGCAACTGTTTATTTCCATTTATATATGATATATAATTTGTTCAAATGAAGTAGATGACATTTGAAAAAGCAGAAGGGAAGAGCAATACATATTTTAAAAAAAACAACAATACAAATGAGAGCCATGATAGACAAGTTGCAGCACGCAGTACAGTGAGCTCCCCCTCAAAACTCAAACCAGCTGATGGAATACTACTGTGCTCAAAGGAATAATGAATTCCTTTGTGAGGAATTCCATGTGAACTGAAAAGACCTCCAGGTATTGATGCAGAGTGAAAGGAGCAGAGCCAGAAGAACATTGTACACAGAGACTGATACACTGTAGTACAATCAAATGTAATGGACTTCTCTACTAGCAGCAATGCAATGATCCAGGACAATTCTGAGGGACTTAAGAGAAAGAAGACTATCCACATTCAGAGAAAGAACTGTGGGAGTAGAAACACAGAAGAAAAACAACTGCCTGATCACATGAGAGGATGGGGATATAATTAGGAATGTTGACTCAAAATGAGCACCCTAGTGCAAATATCAGTAATATGGAAATAGATCTTGACCAATGACACATGTAAAACCCAGTGGAATTATGCATTGGCTATGAGAGGGGGCAGGAGGAAGGGAGGTATAGAACATGAATCCTATAACCATGGGAAAATGTTCTAAATTAATTAATTAATTAAAGGATAGTATTAAAAAAAAATAACTCAAACCAACATACCTAGAAAAAATGCACCAGACCAAACCCTGATGGAAAAATCCAATAAAAAGTTACAATGACTTATTTTTTTCCAGTCTAGATTATCTTAGGGATATAGTTAGATAGTTCTCAGACTTTGGGGATGGGATCTGGCCAGGAGCTCACTGTTCTGGTACTGGCTGAGATTGTATATCAAGGAAAGCAGAGATTCCAGACAGTGGGGACCAAGATGGGGGACAGGTGAGAACTGGCAGCTTTGTTGCTTGCTAACTAGTTCTGTGTCACAAATCCAAGGTGGAGATACCCATACCCACTCCCTGGAGTGGAGATGAGGTTCAGAAACAACTAGCTACTGTGTGGCTCAGATTTAAAAATCAGAGCAGGATCTCAGTTCCAGAATCTAGCCCAATTTGAAGTCTGCTGGGAAATAACTAGATCAAGGAATGCCAGACCAAAAGGAAAGTTGTGATTCTGTCATTCTGAACCAGTAGAACTTCCCAACTGGCTCATAGGGGCTAAATCTAGCATTAGCCTATTTATTGCTCAGACCAAGAGAGGCAGCAATCGGTCTTTGCCAGAAGAAGACAATGACTCCAAAATATCTACAATAAAAATCTTAACAGAAAAACACAGTTTGTACAGAAATTCAACTAGAATTCTTTGAAGAGATGAAGGAAGAATTTAAAGTATGCAGCTAAGTTTACCTTCATAAACCTGAGTGTAAAATCACAATAACACTTAGGTTAGCCAATCACAGAACATTATAAGGCTATATGACCAACATTCTTTTTCTGCCAAAAAAATAGGTAAAACTACATGACAAAAGGCAGATCCATACATAGTAAATGCCATAAATGGAAAGATGACTAAGTAGTATGGCAGTGGGGTCTCATGATTTTATGATAGAGTTTGGTTATAATACATGGACAATACTATTGTGAAATGACATAGTCATAATCTTATATGGAGTATGTCTGTTATGTTGATGTATTCAACCATCTGGGAATCTGAAAAGAAGAAATTATTACCCTCAAAATGATAAAATTATCAAAAAAAGACAAAAATATTAACAAACACTTTTCTTTTAAGCAAAATGTCACTTCTTTTCTCAGATTCCCAGATGTTTGTTTTTTATCTCTTTAGGATACAAAATCAGATCTTTTACCAAGTTTTTAATGAAATTGTTTATTTAAAACTTAGAGAAAATAAAAACTTAATCACAAAGGCAGAGATTATAAAAGAGAAATTAATTTATGAGGGATTAGAGTCTCCTAAAATATAATCTGTGCAATTTTAAACAATCTCAATGCAAGAGTAAAGGGATGAGTATTTAAAGAAGCCAGTGTAATTGAGGAATATAGATTTTGACTAAAGATGTTCTTTGGACTCATTAATAATGAGTCTCCATAATTTAAGAATAATTCTTGAACAAGTTACCCATGTATACTCAAACCACTGACTTGTTACAGAGAAAATAAAAATGTGTATGAAGTAGAAGAAAGAAAAAAATGGGGAAAAATTCAGGATGCAATTAAAACAAATATTCCAACCTATTTGAAAAAAAATATTTGATGGTGAAAAATAAGATATGAATAGAATAAAGGATATAGACTCTGATGGATAAAATGAAGTCAGAGGTCTGGGGACCCCCTTCAACTGTTACCCTGGCACCCAGTCTGGGTCCTCTACCAGGTTCTGTGTTCTATATTGACAACTGTAAGCTTGCAACCCATGAAAACATGGTTGCAGCATCTTATCCATCAAAAGACACAGACTAAAATTATTGCACACAAAAATTCAACCAGTGTAAATCAATTGCTATAACAAGGAGACCAAAAAAATAAAATAAAACATAAAATCACCTTAGACAAAGTAGCCCTCAGAATTTTAACCAATAAATAAAATGAGGGTGTTTCCCTAAGTATAACATTCTCTATTAATAGGAGGATACAATCTGATTGAAGGATTGGTCAATTAAGTGTGCCTTTGAATGAAAAGTTGCCAAATGACACCCTTAGGCATCTTTTATTCCAAGTGTATGTCTTCCTTCTCATTGATCTCATGGTTTATCTTTTAAATCTGCCCTGACAGTCCCAATTGTTGGATATTTTAAAAGAGAAGGTAGTCTTACAGATTTCACCCCCTACCTCCAATACATCATCACAGTGGTTATTACTGAAGGCCAATTCTTCAGATGGGTAGATCCCCACATCTTTATTGAACTAGGGAAATGTGACCAACCCACCTTTTCTCTAGTAGTTTAAGAAATGGAATAACAGCAAGTTTATAAAAAACCCAGTTTCCTCTAGAAATCTGGCTAAAAAATACAAGTTGTCTCAATTATGTTTTTAGTGACTCTTTCTCCTATCATAGACCTGGTAACCCCAAATCAAGATGATATATTTAGCAAAGATAAAGGGGCATTTGCTTTTGAATGCCTTAGGGAGAATGTTCTTATTTATAGATAAAAACAGAAGAGATATCCACCTTTAACAAAAGATAAAGGCTGGAGCCCACTTAGATGCCTTGGGGCCTAAAAGTAAATTACTTTAGAGAATTTACTTGAGAACTGAACTGCCTGACAATCAAAGGTCCAGGTTTGAGAAAATAAATGAGTTCATATAGAAATATTGCTAATAATGCAATTAAACATTAGTTTCCTCATTGGCAAATACAACTTATTTGCTTATTGGAAAGATATAGCAGCCAATGACAATAACTGTCTAGAATATATTCTCATTTATAAAATCATATGTGAAATGATAATGGTAGATTGTGTGCTAGTTTACTTCACAAAACATAAAGAAGCAATAGAATGAAAAACTGGCATAAAGAAAGTTTAGTAAGAGACTCAAAGAAGCAAATCCATTTTCATGGCATTTGAAGATGAAAGTAGAAGAAGGGAAATAGACAGGCAGAAGAATAATAGAAAAATATTTGCAAATATTTAAAATAACTCTTTTAACTCTATTCATATTGAACATGATAGTTCCAGATTTGTTTTACAAAGAGGTAGTTAATGTTATTAAAGAGAATAAAGGTAAAAAAAAAGATGAATTAGATCAACTGGACATAAATAGATCCATCCTGGAAAGCTAATTGAATGGACATTGAGGGATCACTTCAAAAGCAATAAGAAGGATGAGGAGGAAATCTCAAAGGTGTGGAAGAGGGGGAAAGCTTGGATCTGGAAAAATAAAGACTGATAAAAAGAACACCAGGAGGGGCAACTAAATGGCTTAGTGGATAGAGAGCCAGGAGGTCCTTGGTTCAAATCTGGCCACAGAGAGGGCTACATCACCTACCTTTATCACACTGGGCAAGTCACTTGACCCTAACTGATGAGCCCTTATTACTTTTCTGCCTTGGAACCAATACATAGTATTGATTCTAAGATGGAAAGTAAGGGGTTAAAAAATAGAATGTCAAGAAGAACAAACCTTTATGTAAATTTCTTATAAAATACCTACACATCCATAATTATCATTGATAGCAGGACTAGAGAATAGGCAATGTTTTTCCATAGTATACCACAACTTTACCATCACACAGTTACATAAAAATAGGTAGGGAATATGAAATGCCACTGTGTTAATGAAGTATGAAAAATGGAGTTTTATTCAGGACTGCAAAATGCCTCCTTATGGGTTTTCATCATCATCATTGAGGACAGACAAATACAGACCCTAAAATGAACAGAGATTTCAGATGGATGGTAGTATCTTCCATATGCTACATTTGTGAAGAATATTATACTTGAGTCATCATTCTCTAGATTGGTACAGAGTCATGTAGAAGAGATCAGTCACCACCCAAAAGATTTCATTATGCACACAGAAAAAACAAGTGGATTAGGAATGCATATTGTCCAAGTTATGACATAGACAACCCATAGAACTTATGTGTATGCATATGCATGTGTGTGTTTTAACATCACCTATGATTTCACCAATGTAATAAACTTCTGATGAAGAACTTTCTCTACCAGGGTAAATTGTCTTCTTCTATACAATTTGTATTTTTAGTTGCATGAGGGAACAAAGAGATTAAATGACATAGCAAGGGGTCATGGGCAAGTTGTACAGAAAGGTTGATCATTGAAGAGTTGTAATCTGCATTTTTGGATTAGCCACCAACACCGATGAAATCATAGATCCATTTGAGTATTAATTAGATTCAAAAGATAAAGAATGAATACTCAAAAATCACCAGAACCTAAAAAGATATTTTGATATAAATAACCAGAATAAGCTGAGTCTTAGAAAAATTCTAATAGAAACAAGATTTTCAAAGTTATGTTACAAACAAGACAACAATGGACAGATCATCTACTTGGAGAGGATTGTGATAATAGAAGTATCACAGAAAACCATCTACCTCCCATTTTTTTTTATTTTAAACCTTTAACTTCTGTGTATTGACTTATAGGTGGAAGAGTGGTAAGGGTAGGCAATGGGGGTCAAGTGACTTGCCCAGGGTCACACAGCTGGGAAGTGTCTGAGGCCGGATTTGAACCTAGGACCTCCCATCTCTAGGCCTGGCTCTCAATCCACTGAGCTACCCAGCTGCCCCCTACCTCCCATTTTGCTTCTCTCTTCTACATCTAAGAAAACATGTTTAATAGACAAAAAGGAAAAGTGACTATAATAAAGAAGTAATGCCAGTACAAAATAGGAATGACTATAGTAAACAAACAAATAGGCAGCTTTAATGAGCTTGCCTTCAGGTCAAGGGTGCTGAAAGAATTTATTGATTACAATTATGTCAAAAAGTGATTGAGGTGATGTCAAGTGACTGTATGACAAGAGATGGTAAACAGAAGAGTTATTTAAAAAGTTTAAACAGTCAAATCTTCATTAAAAAATTTTTAAAAGTGACTTTGATAATAGATCCTTGGAAATGGATAATAGATCCTGAGAAATTTTTTAAAATACATTTTTAAGCAGATGATTTTTGATAACTTAGAAAATAGTCAGATCTGAGGAACAAAAATGAGTTAACTAAGAATAATCCACATTAAGCTAAACTTATTTCCACTTATTGTTAAGGATACTAGATTGATAAACCAGTGAAATATTGTCAAAGAATATATACTGATTTAATCAAAGCATTTCATTGGATTTCTTATGACATCTTTTCCATGAGATGAGCAAATATACAGTTGATGGATATAAATATATAGTTAGGTAGAATTTTAGATGGTTAAGTCCATCAATCAATCAGTAAGTATTTATTAAGTAACTCCTTTATGTCAGGCACTGTGCTAGGTGCTGGGAAAAATATATTGAATGAATTAATGCCTATTCACAAAAAGCTTACAGTATATTGGGGGGAAATAACAAACTATTTTAGATATACAAAAATAAATAGAAATAGAAATAACTACAAAATTGTTAAATACAAAGTAAAAAGATAATCTTTAATCTACATCTTAAAAGAGAGGGAATCTAAATGGCAGAAGAGAGGAGTGAGTGTATCCGAGGTAGGGTGGCTACCTAGTGAAAAACAGGAACTGGAGAGGAAAAGAGGAGGCCACTTTGCCTATATAGCAGTACCAGAAAGGGAATAAAGTACAATGAGACTAGAAAGATCAATTAGGACAAATTTTTGAAGGCCTTTAAAAGCTTTACAGAAGAATTCATATTTTATATGAGAGGCAATAAGAAGCCAAAGGAGTTTGGAGGATTGACTTGCAAAGATTCTGGCAGGACAATTCAGAGGCTGCTACAATAATCTAGGCAAGGATTGAACAAAAGTGTTAGCTAAATCTTCAATAGAAATAGAGAAGTTTGAAAAGGGCTGTGTTTGAAGCAGAAGATAACGAACTCTTTCAAATTTGTTGAGTTCATTGTATCTCTTGGACATCATATTTGTAATGCACAGTAGGCAAACTGGTGATGCTGGACTAAAGCTCATGAGAGAGACTAGGGTGAATATATAATGTTTATATACACCTACATGTATACACATGTGTGTTTATATACATATATAAATAAGATCAAGCATAAATACAAACATTTAATGTAGAGAAGCTGATGAGGTCATCAAGAGACTTATTAGGAGAATAGAGGATCTATGGCACTAGGATTAGGGGATTATATAAATAAATGTAGACAAAGATTATCAATCAATATCAACCTGTTGGTAAATTTGTAGTTCTGTATCCCTTGGCTTTGTAGTGAATAACTTTTTTAAAATAACAACTTTACTGGAGGATCATATTATCAAAACTTTAGATAACAAACCTAGGAAGGATAGCCATTATGTTGGATGACACAACCTAGGTTTTGTAATAATGAAAGTAAGTGTAATATACAATAATTAAAATGCTACATGTAATATTTAGGAACTGGCTTTGTTAAATAATGTAAGTAAAAAATATTGTTGTGGTCACCATTTATAAAATTAACTCAAGTCACGAGGATGATAGTAACTTTTAACTATTTAATTTAATATAAATTTAGTATAAGGAAGAAATAAGGAAGGAAAGAAGTAGAAAATTATTTTTTATCCTACCACTCTAAAGTCTGATCTCCATGTGGAAGTCCAGTAGTTTCTTTGGTAAAAGTCTTACCAGCCCATGAGGGTGTCTTCCACCAAGCCACCAACACCCAAAAAAGTTGAAGAAACAATCCCAGCAAATTCATGCCGAAGACCCTCCATATCCTCTATGGTCTCACCTTTCACAGCTCTTTTCTCCATGTCTCTACCTATCTCTCTGAGCTGGTCTATCATATCTCAGGAACCAATCAAAGTCTCTCTGACCCTGACTTGTAACCCTTAGTTCCAGGTCATGTTTCTAGGGCTCTTAACCTGTGACCTCTGTTTGGAGCACTCCAGCCACACTAATGGGACGGGTCAAATGAGAAGAAAGCTCATAATCCTGGGAGGAAGGGGTTCCCTTTACACAGTTTAATTTTCTCCCAGTTATACCAGTAGAAAGATATAAAGAAGAAATTGAACAAAAATAAATGTAAAGTCTTCCATATATGTTTTTAAAATTAATTGGGAAAGTATAGAATAGAGGAGACCTGGACTAACATAATTTTATGTGAAAAACACCTGGAAGTCTTATTTGATCCTAAGATCACTATGAATCCATTGTATGATGTGGCTCCAAAAGCAACTAATGCAATATTAAAATATAGTAACAGAAGCATTGAGTCTAGATCATAGGAGATAAATAGTCCCATTGTGCTCCATGATGGTCAGATTCCATTTAAAATATAGTGTTTAATTCTTAGTGACAACTTTTAAGAGAAATATTTGTGAGCTAGAGAACATATTGAAAAGCAGCTTCTGAATAGTGATGGAAATCATATTGGGAATATTTGAGGTAACTTATATTTGGTCTAAAGAAAAAGATCTTTCGAGGAGACATGAGGGATATAATACTTGATGATGTCAATCAGTCTGTCCATTTATTACTGGCGTAATTCTTAGTGCATGGCTAGTCTGATTCCTTTTCTTATCAAACATCTCTTTGATGATATCTTATACTGCTACTTATGCACAGTTCATCATCAATCTTACGGAGCAGCTTATTTCTGTCCACCATTTGCCACTCTATTATCTTTTAGTGTCTCAAAATGTGAGGTCTTCAAAGATTGTGATATTCCATGATTTGCAGTCCAATAACATTCCTCCAAAAACATTGACATATAAAGATATAGTTTTTGTTGTGGTAGTGGTGGAAGTCATTGTTGTTGTTTAGCCAAAGTCTTGGCATT
Source organism: Gracilinanus agilis (assembly GCF_016433145.1). Classification (NCBI taxonomy): domain Eukaryota; kingdom Metazoa; phylum Chordata; class Mammalia; order Didelphimorphia; family Didelphidae; genus Gracilinanus; species Gracilinanus agilis. The sequence continues at coordinate 527,826,402 of NC_058130.1, forward strand.
GATGAAAACTCTGTATTATTTCTTAAATTCAATATATCGTTCCCTTGTTCAGTTCTGGGTCTAGATCATTGTCTTGTATCTATCTCAGTGACTATCCAAAATGAGCTGCTGATGGACCAGCTCTAATTAAGTGTATAAGTCTGAATAGTCATTCTTCATACATGATTGACTGAATTCTTTTGAGTGATAATGATTCTCATTTTAGGAGGCTCTGAAAGGATCTGGAACTGGATACTGTCATCACAATGTTATCTACAAACAGGAACTTATGGAAAAACTCATCACTTCTAGGAATTCTCTTTTCAATTTAGATTATGGAACTGGACATCCACCATGAAATTAGCAAATAAATTTGACATGTGAATAATCAGAAGATAGTAAAACAAAATTGCTCTCTTGCACCCATTCTCTTCTATTCATTCATAGAGTTGCACAATAACCCAAATACTCATCACATATCTTCTGGACTTTGAGAATAGTGTCTTTGGTGCTGACATTCCCACTCCAGTCTAGTATCCACATTTCACAAACTGCTGAAGTGATTTTCTTAAAGTTCAAATCTGGCCATGTTGCCTCTCCTTCCCAAACTCAATACTGAATACACTCCAGTGGCTAGCTATCATCTCCAAACTACTATGTAGAGATTTAAAGATCTCTACAACCTATTCCTAACTTACCTTTTCAGCCTAACGGCAGGCATAATATCTTGGCATCCTCTGTGTTTCAACCATACTTCTTATTCTTCTTCACATGTCATTTCATCTTGTATCTCTACAGCAATGGTCGGCAACCTTTTTGGTTGTGAGAGCCATAAACACCTGAGGAAGGAGGAGGATGGAGGCTGAAGGCACTGGAATATGGGGTGGGGGCTGAAGGGCCCCCTGGGGCACATCCTGGGGCTCTGCCCTGATTGGCAGGTCGGGAGGTGGAGCTAGATATGGCTTGACAGCCATATGTTGCCAACCCCTGCTCTACAGCTTTTCCCTAGCTGTTCTGTGTATTTGTAATGCATTCTCTTAACATCTATGCATTATGGATGCATAGGTTCCTTCAACACTTAGCTCAGATGCCAACTTTTGCCTGAGACCTTTCCTGCCCCACCCCACCCTGGCCCATTCCCACCCCAGCACTTGGTTTTTTTCTTCCTCAAAATCATCTTGTAAATTGTTTGTTGATATCTGTGGATATGCATATTTTTGCCCCACCTGGTAGAACATGATATAACTTCTCTGAAGCAGGAAGTGTACTTCTTTAGTCTTTGTGCCCCACAACCTTTAGCAGGGTGCCTGACACACAGTAGATGCTTAATCAATTCTTGCTTGACTTGCCTGTGCTGCTCTGATTTATCAAAGAATCCTATAATTTTCTTAAAATATACATTATCTCCCTTATTGAAGAAAAATTTAAAGGCTGAATTTTGGTTTACTGAATCAATTTTTTTTAGAAATTGTCATCAAAGAATAAGCATTTTTGTATTCCATGTGCCCTTCAGTGAATTGAATGACTAAAGAAATATACTCTGGCAGAATGTCCTTTGAAAGCCTGTCTGTTCCCTTTTCATATTTTCATTAAAAAATGTCCTTGATAATATGTGTAGATCAATGTCATAGAGATTTGTAGGAAAGCGGAAGTAGACAGGAGAGTCAATAGTATGAGGCAGTAGAAGTCATAATAACTCTTGAAATATGTGAAGAACAATTTCATAGGAGAGGAATTATACTTATTCTGAGATACTCTAGAGAATAATATAAGAACTAAAAGGGAACAATCACAGAGAGGAAGATTTTGGCTTAAAATGAGAAAGAACTTTGTTAACAATTAGTTCTTTTCATCAGTAGAAGAGGTTTTCCAAAAGGAAAAAGTATTACCTGTTAGTAGATGTGTTGAAATGGATAGAACACTATTTTTAAGGGATATTGTAGAAAGAACTTTGATTTAAAAAGCAGTTTGGATTAGATTTATTTTTTAATTTTCCCTTTCATCTTATGACTTAACAAGCAACAAATAAATATTTTTCTACCTAAAACCTCTTCCAAATAAGATTATGTGATTTAACATATATACATATGTAAATTTTTCTATAACAGTGAAATAAAAGTGTGTCCATAGAGAAAAGAAAATAAGAGGAATTGAGGTAATTATGAGGTAAATGTGTTTCCTATTTCCATGTTAAGTGTTTACTTTCTTCTTATTTCTACCATCTTTCTACCTTTTTAGTCTAATGATAGATATGAGTAATATTTACCATGATATGGGTATATCTCTCTTGCTACAATTAGTATTCATGCAGAAGCTCCAGATTAATCCTTCAATCTTAACATGCAGAGATAAACTAGAAAGGAAAAAACAAAATATTACATGCTATTTTACGAAATTAACAAATTATTTTTTAATATCTTAAATTGGAGCAATATAATTTCACTTAATGAAAGACTAAACCAATCCATGCCAATGCATTATTGGTATGGGAAGAACAAGGAGAACAAATCACACAGATTTTCCCACTTAATTATAGTGCTAGAAATTCATTGTCATATTATTGACCTATTTGGTCATGCCCAAGTTAATCATGTCTGAACCTTTCCCAGTGGGAAATAAGCTTGTTCACTTCCTGTCTTGCAAGAATATCAACTAAAACTCAGTCACATATGCCCATAGCCTGATCACTGCAGCCCACCGTAACCATCATCTCCAACAGCGAGACTGCAGTCTGCAGAGAGCCCAGGAGACTTAGCGTGTCAGAAACTCATCACTTCCTGTGTCCTTTTTTTCCACTCCATTCAATCATTTGCCACATTAAATTAAACCCAACTCTGTTTGGCAAGGCCCTCCCTGCTTTCTGTTTGCAAGGAACTGTTTTGTCATACAGAAATAAGAGTTTACGTGCAGTAACAGCCTAGTAAGCCAGCAACTTTAGTCGCTTATTAAAGTCAAGCATGTGTCTTTGTTTCATGTTGCTAATGATGTGGAACCATAGAGGCCCGAGTACATTTCGCCTGGACGGTGTGGGAGCGAATGCTGAGAGCTCATTACTTGGCTCCCCATTGGAATCCTGCAGGCTTCTGCTCATTGAGGAGACTGTGGGGGCTTTGACAGAATTATTATACTGAATATTTTTAGACTCATTAACTATATCACCAAAGCAAAACATCTCTTCCTTAGATGCAAATGGTTGCAGATACTGTGGCTTTGCTTTAGTTATTGCAGAAAAAAGGATGAAGCTTGAAAACAACTTAAGGAAAAGACTTTCATGCCTGAATGTTTGAATTTGCAACTTATATTGAGACAGTCTTGGCTTAAAAAAAAAAGGCACATTTCAGCCACTCACGAAGATGAAGTACCATTTTCAAAGATAAATAAATTCATTTTCCTAATATTAACAAATCCTTGGAATCTGCTAAATTTTGAATGTGTCCCTGTAATGCTTTCCATATTGTGAAGCCCAGAGATTACCCTTTCTTAGCAGAGGGTTACATATCCATTCCTAAAACACTACAGTAACTATGGATGCCTGACCTATATCTAAACTCCCAAAGAATATGTACTTAAAATAATAATTTGCAGGCTAGCTATTCCCTAATTCAGCAACTGTAATGTATGCTATACAGCATGAGAGATGGCACACTGTCTTAGATCATTCTAATACCTTAACACAGCAGCATGATTTAAGGATGAAGAGCAAGTAAAGAATGTTAACCTACCTCTGAATTTTCTTGCTCTCCTGGATTTCAGTCCATCCTTAATGTTACTTTATTGGTACTTTTTGTGGTTTAATTTAGACTTCAAGAACCCTTAAAGAAAAATATGAATACTTAAAATTCTTTAAAGGAAAGGGGAAGAAACTACATTTATGGTCCTGATTGTTAGGGGAGTTGAGTTGGTTTTGTACTTCATCAAATCTAGAAGGATTACATGGTGATGCTGAATAGGTAGCCTTTCTTATGCCTTTTGCTGGAGTTTATGGGTCTGCAGAGTCTTTTCCACTTTATGTCCCTCGATGTTGTTATAGGAAATAGAAAGATAGATAGATAGATAGATAGATCGATAGATATGTGTGTATGTACAACATATAAACATATGTATTGCTACATATGTGTATATTTATATATAAATGCTATCTATAAATATATCTATGCCTTAAAAGAGATATTATGTATACACATATATGTTTATATATGTAAATGTATGTGTATATATATATGTACCTGTTAACATTAGAAAGAATGGCGCATTTGGTTTGAGTTCTACCTATATATTAGGAATCTTTGAGCTTAGTTTTTGAAAATCTTTTGACAAATGTATTTTAACATAATTGGTTTCCTTTGTGACCCTACGGATTTTATTGTACGCATTTAAAAGCATTCAAGAAGGAGTCTATACCATAGGTTTCACGTAACTGTCAAAGGGGGCCATGACACTCAAAAAAGAGTTAAGAATCTCTATTATACAATGCTGCTTGTTATGTTTGTGTATTGAAAGATATTATAGACCCAAACCCTAGTCTTCGGATGCCATAGAAGAAACAATCCTTGCTTTTATTTGTGGTTCATTTCCTGCACCACTATGCTTTGACAATGGTGACAGTGACTTCATACATCAAGGAATTCTTCTCCCTCCTACAACTGCCAGGGAATCTGAAGGGAATACTTTACATTTGAAACATGTTTTCCTCTGGGATTCTGCCATTAGAATTGCAGGTCTGATCAGTAGCCCATTATAAAATAGATCTTCTGTAGTAGAAAAAGAGAAAGCAAAAACCTGACAGAAAAATAGGAAAACAAACATGTTGAATTTCATGTGTACGTCAGACTTCTATGTTACTCCTGGCTGGAGCTCTCTAATTCTCTCATCAAAATGATAGACAATCGGGCCATGGTCTTCAGATACCAAAAGCAAAACCAAATGGAATTCAAGCTCAATCCATTGATCAGAGAGCACCATTCAAATATACCTGAAGCCAGCATTTGATCCCCTCATGGGTCAGTTAGAGGTTCCATGGTAACAAACTGCTTCTCTTAAGTCTGATTGTCACACAAATGCACACCTTTAGAGAGTTAGGTGAAAGAGTGAGGAAAAATTAAAAGAAATTCCTTAAAAATATCTGAAAAATAAACAGATAAATCAGAGTACAAACTTCTTGGCAGTGAGCTACTGGGGTTAGCATCTTCTACGTATTCAGAGGATGATTTTCTTACTGTGCCTTCTCCCTGGTTCAGGCTCCCATCACCTCATGCCTGTACTACTGCAATAACCTGCTGGTTGGTTTTTTAGAAAAAAGTCTCTCTTTACTCTCGTGAATTCTTTACTCAACTCTCAAAGTGATCCTCCTAAAGCGCATGTCTGATCACAACACATAAATGTACACACACACACACACACACCTATCAATTCCAGAATCAAAGATAAACATTTTTATTTGTTATCCAAAGCCCTTAATAACCTTATCCCCCATCATTCCCCTAGACTTGTTCAGTCTTTTTACATTTTATAGTCTCATGTGTTCTTTGATCTAGTGGCCCTGGCATCCCATCCTTGCTATTTTTAAAATAAGACAATGTATTTCCCAAATCTCGGAATTTTCACTAACTGTCCCCCACATCTGGAATGCTTTTCCTCCACCCCTTTGCCTTCTGGTTTCTCTTTCTTGCTTCAAGTCTTAGCTAAGTCTCACTTTATCCCTTCAATGCTAATACCTTTTCTCTTTTGATTACTTTCCAGATAGCTTTTATGTAGCTTGTTTGTATGTAATTGTTTGCTGGTTGTCTTCTCCATTAGACTTTGAGCTCCATGAGAGCAGGGATTGTCTTTTAGCTTTCTTTGTATCCTCACCACTTAGCAAATAATAGGTACTTAATAAATAGATTTATTTCATAAATATTTATTGCATGACTAAAATTTCCTCATGTTAACAGCATTTGTAATATAATATGGAATGAACATTATGTGTGTAAAGATATATTGTTTCCCAGTGTATTTGTTTTTCTTTAGATGTGAGTCAACACGGTGTCCTTGAATGGACTGGGAAACAAGAGTTTCATTTCTAGTCTGATCTGTGCCAATGATGTTGAAGAAGTCATATGGACTGTCTGTGACTCAGTTTCCTTATCTATAAAATGGAAGAGATGAGTGATATGATCTCTCAGACCATTTCCTGTGCATTGATTCACACATAACTAAGTGATCAGATTAGGTAATAAGTAGTTACATAGTCATTAAATAGGAGGTATAGTTAAGAATAGAAGTAAAACTCTTAGGAGAATAGCATTAGAATAAGAAGAATCCATAAAATATTCCTTACTCCAACCCTTCCTATTTTACCTATGAGACTCAGATAATTTAAGTGACATGCACAAAGTTACACAAGTAATAAGCAATAGAAACAGGATCGACTCTTAGGTCTTCTGACCAAGATGCAGGATTCTTTACACTCCAAACCACCGTCTTCCAAATATTAGAGTAATACAACCTTTGACCTTGTAATTATTTGATCTACCAATCTTTGACCATCTAAGTTAGCAGACCCTAATAAGGTAACACATTAGTATTCTGCATATAAAAGGTCCATAAGAAATCAGAATACAGTTTTTTTTCTTATTCAGTTATGGTGGCTTTTCCAATTAAGCCAATTCATCAAATATTTATGAAGCTTTTTCTATGCATAAGGTACTATACTTGATGTTTAGATCACAAGTGAACCTACAATTTCATTGGCTTAGGGGAAAAGATTATATTACATGAACAAAGATCAACATAAGATAAGAGAGAAGGAAGTAATGAAAAAGAAACAAGTGTTTATTAAGTGCTTGTATATGTGCCTGGCATTGTGCTTAGTGCTTTACGAATTTTGTAAACCACAGTAAACTTAAACTTTTGCAAACTGATTTTTGCAAACTGATTTCAGACCATTATCATGGGAGGATCTCTACTGTAACCTAGCGCTGTGGGAAAAGATGACTGTGGTGCTGGCAGCAAGCCACAAGACAGAATTCATTAACAAACACCTGGCCGCACATCATTACTGATGGATAATTTTAAATGTAGACATAATTATACTTTACTCTCCCTTTTATTCTACCTATGGAGTTAATATTAAGCCAAATTATTTCCTTATATTCCCTGGCACTACTTCTCTTGGCCAAATGTGGCATTCAGTCTATGCCAATGCATAGCAAAGAGGTAGCATTTCAAGGCCTTACAATGTAATAGACATTCATTGTTTGGAGAAGCACAAGATTTTTTCATCTTTACTACCATTACAATCACCATTATCATCATCAAGAATAGAATAAGTATTTTCTTGCATTTAATGTCCACTGAATTTCTGGCTTATAGATTGTCCAAAGGCTTGAATGCTACAACTGTACCAAATCTTCTCCTTTCCTTTCAAACAGTCCAATATGCCTTATGTCTGCCTTCCCACACTCACAGCAGACAATCAAACCTATTTCTAGCCAATCCTATCCATTTGAATTCGATTCAAAATATATTTATTGAGCACTTGTTTTAGGGGAGGCACTACATAAGATACTAGAAACAGACCAGTTCAAACTTATGACCCCTCCTTTTTCCAGGTTCCTTATTTTTGCCAAAAATGCCATTATCTTTTCATTCATCCACATTCATTGCCTTGCAGAGATCCTTCACTCCTCTCTCTACCTCAGCCCACCTGTTCATTCTGATATGATAATAATAAATATAGCCAGCCATCTATATACATCACACTTTTTATTCTGATAGCCTTATTTTGAAGAGATGAAGGCTGAGAGAAAAATATGACTTTTAAAAAAATCTGTAGAATTATGAAGGATATAAATAGGGTGAACATAGATTTGTTTGTTATATCCTGAGTGATAGGGCACCCTTTGAATGTTGAAAAAGAACAAATAAAAGGAACTTTTTCTTTATACATTGAACATTAAACTTATGGACTCCATTCGCCGCCAAGAACTAATTCATGATGAAGACAGCTCACCTTAAGAAGCTATGGCTAAAGAGAGATTGAAATTTTTAGAGGTTTTGGGGGAAAAAAAGCTATTCAGGTTATATCAATACTTATAATAAATATGTTGTATGTGTATATATGTACACACACACACACACACATGAGATCTAGAGAAAGTCCCCTGGTAAGTTAGATGGACCTTTTATGAAGAATTTGAGAGGATAGAAACAAATAACGCACTGGATGATAATACATGCATGGTTTTGCAGTTCTTGTTCTTGTGATGGTGGGAGTCCTCTTTATTGGCTAGATCAAATATTCACTATAGAAACATACATATACACACTGGCTTAAATGCCATATGCTTAGTACCGATTAGTTATTGTTTACTAATTCAATATAGTATTAGAGAGGGTTTCATAATCTATGCCACCGATATATGTATGCCTTCCATAAATATATACATATAGTATTCATTTTATATTCTAGAATCTGTATTATTTTGAAAACAATTGTAACTAGAAACCATTCAAAACTATGTCTACATATATAGTATTACAACTATATCTATACATAGTGATATATCTACATATACCTTTATGCATACAATCTACATATAGATGAAAATGGTTGTTGTTCAGTTTTTCAATCGTATCTGATTCTTCATGACCTCATAGACCATAGCAAGCCATGCCTTTCTGTTTTATGGTTAAAGATACTAGGTTGGTTGGCCATATCCTATTCTAGCAGATCGCCTTTAGTCAGAGCTTTCCACTATGACTTGCCCATCTTGGATAAGCATGTATGGCATAGCTCATAGTTTCATTAAGCTACACAAACCCCTCTGGCATGGCAAGGCAGTGATTCTGGAGGGGATGGATGTAAATACCTATTTCTCTATATTAATATAGGGCAACTAAATGACACAATGAATAGGGTGCTGGACCTAAGATCAGAAAGACTGCTCTTCTTGAGTTCAAAACTGACTTCAGTCACTAAGGAGCTATGTGACTCTAAGCAAGTCACTTAATTCAGTTTACCTCAGTTTTCTCATCTGTAAACGAACTGGAGACGGGAATGGCAAAAAACTCCTTATCTTTGCCAAGAAAACATCAAATGGGGTCACAATGAATTGGACATGATTGAAAAATGGCTAAACAACAAGACATATGAATCTATTTGAATACTTCAATGGATCTACATGATATAATTGATGAGAAAACTCCTTTAATGATGTGGGATACAACCAATCTATGCCATTTTGCATTGTATGAATTTGAATTTTATCCTTGTCTTCTTGGTTCCAACAAAGATGTTCTATGCAACATGCTAAATTGAGGAATTATCAAAAGATCTGTCAAAGGTAGAGGTACCATAAGAATGGAGTGTTAAAATTAAAAGAATATAAGGATTATAGAATCATAGACATTAACTGCTGAAGGCAATTTAGAGTCCATCTAGCCCAACCCTCTCATTTTTACAGGTGAAGAAATTTTGTTTCATAGATTTAAAGTGAGTCAACTCTGGTGAAGAATATACTTTCCCAATATATCACATGTACTTAATATTAATAATCACCAACTTATGCTATCTCCTATTTCATTAAAATGTAATATGGACTTTTAGTTTTATAATCAAGGCTCTTCTTCCTTTTATTCAGACAGGGCTCATCAGCTATCACAATATCTCTAGACATCTTCTCTTTCATTCTCTTTCAGCCATGAAGAACCACTGTCCCATGTCCCCTTTCTCCTCAGATTATCCTCACATTTCTAGCATTGAACTCATTGCTTCATTTCAGGTAGTTATTTCCTGTCTGCTCTTGTAGTATTTCCACTTTAGGAAAGCTGGTGAATAATGTGTTATGTCAGTATCTATTTGAAAAATAGCCAATATTTGTTGAATTAAATCGAACAGAAAAAAAATCAATGTTGCAAAAGGCCCAGGGACAATGGGGAGGTTATATACCCAAATATAACTCACACACGGTCAGCAGAATAAAGAATATTTTGAAATAAATTATGACCAGAAAGGAATATAGAGGCTCATCAAGTATTGAGAGGAAAGAATAACTAAGGATAACTAATGGAAAACATCCATAATAGTCAACAAACATTTATTAAACACCTGCTATGAGACAGGCAATGTACTAAGTGCTGGGAATACAAAGAAAAGCAAAAGATACTCCTTCCCCTCAAGGAGACTACAATCTAATGGGGGAGACAACATGAAAACAACTATGCACAAAGAAAAAATAAACAGGTTAAACTGGAAATAATTAAAAGAGAGAAGACACCAGATAGAAGGAGAATTAGGAAGCACCTCCTGGAGAGGGTGAGATTTTAGCTGGAATATTGCATGGGTGAGTGGAATGATATTGGTACCCTCAACAACAATAGGGGAATTAAGAAAAGGGAAGGTTTAAGTACGAAAAATAGAGTTTTATTTTGAACATGTTATATTTAAGATGTCTGGAAGACATCCAGTTTGAGGTCTATTAGGGAATCAGAGATATGAGTTTGGAGGTCAAAAGACAGGCTAGGGATGGATAAATAGATTTAAGAATTATCAGCATAGAGATAATTGAATCCATGAGAGATGATGAGATTATCAAGTGAAGGAGAACAGAACCTAGAATGGAGTCCTGGGGAACACCCCCAATTAATGGGTGTGACCTGAATGAAGATCCAGAAAAAGAGACTGAGAAGGAGTATTCTGATAGGAAAAAAACCAGGAGAGAATTGTATGGAAAACTCAAACAAAATAGAAAATCAAGAAGATGGTGCTTGATAGTTTCAAAGGCTGCACTTGAGTTGGTCATTGCAAGATCTTTTTGTAACTTTGCAGAGAACATTTTCTGTTGAATGATGAAGTTGGAAGCCAGACTGTTGAGTTATAGTGAGTGTGAGAGGGGAAAAAAAGTGGAGGAATTTATAGATAGAATATGTTCTCTGTGTGACAGACTGCCCTTCTCTTGGTATTACACCCAATCAGTTAAGACTCTACATGGTATTAGTAGCAAAGTCTGGGAATACTACTAAAAGAGGAATCATGAGACCTTCACCTCACGCAATTAAGCCTTCCCTTGTGGCATTACCATAACCAGTAGTAGTGTCCTGGTGTTAGTCCCATGGTGACAATCCTAGGATCTCTGCCTCTTCCTTGAAGAAGTTGTCTGTCCTAAAGTCCAAGATCTCTGGTCTTCCCCTCATACCCACTAGCCCTTACAACTATCATTTATCTTGGGTACCAGAATTCCAAATCATGGATCTAACCTTACTATAATGATATTCATCAGTTAATCACATTGGTTTGTTAACCATTAGAAAAGAGGGTTCTGTAGTAATTATATCCAAAAAAATCTAAGTTTCAGTGGAGTGAATAGAGACAGGCTATTCTTCTATGAGCAAACAGGGGAACTGGAAGATCACTGAAGGTTGGGTAGGCTCAGAAAATAGTTAAACTATTGATTAGAGTTCAGTTCAGTTCAATACAATTTGCCGCCACCAATGTACCAGACACTATGCACAAAGGATATAGGTTTGTCAGGGTCAAATTTTATGTCAGAATTTTACCTGTGGTTATGAACAAGTTCTAAAAATTGGCTGCAAACACCTTTTCTCTACTTATTCACACTTCTATGATCTACATCTTTTTTTCCCCTTCATAAATATAAGTGAATTTGTTTACTTACTGTGAATATAGTGACAAAGGACTCTAACATTCCTAGTTCTGAGATCCTTGTGCTCAACTATCGACCAGTCTACAATGAAATCCTTGTTTATGGTATAGGGTTAAGCAAATCAATTTTTCAACATTAGTTATAATTTTCCTGCAATAGCTTGTAGCAACTGAAGTGAACTACTGATCTGAGTCTTCAGAATGTTGTAGATCTGGAGAAACTTTAGTATGAGTTACTCACACCAAATACAGAGGCAGCCGGCAGGGAAAAGACAACATTTTGTTGTGTTTAATTTGTGATAAGTCATGTAAAATGTTACCTTAAGGAGGACATTTCATAAAAATAAATTATAATTCCATATCTCAAGAGATGTTTACATTACTTGGGTAGCAATATACACCTTCCTATAAATCATTTCAAAAGCCATAGTCAGCAAATAGCATAGAAATGATGGAAAATGTTCTGCATCTCCTCCACTTTTGAAAAAAAAAATGAGCTGGATTCTTGGAGTACCAGATTCTCATTCTAGCTCAGATACAATCAGTGGCCTAAAGAGAACATTCTAAACCCACCAATTTGTTGTTTGTTTTTTTATTCATCAGAACTAGCTTGCATTATGGAAAAGTATGGATAAATATAAAATTAATCTCTCTCTAGACTTAAATATTTATTCTTTGAATAAGAGACATTTTAATAATATTTTCACTTTTCTACCTGAATTGTCTCTTTACACATAACTATATGACTCATTATTGGTAATAACTAATGAACTGAGTTACTAAATATCACATTGTATAAATTTCTGAGTAATTCATGATCATCATGGCTCTCATTGTTCTTTGCCATTGTTCAACATTTAACTCTGTTGACAATGCTTAGCTACTGGATACTCTCCACTCCCTTAGTTTCTTTGACACATTCATTGATCTCTTCAGGTTCTCTTCTTTGCCTGAATGCTTCTTTTCAGAATCACAGAATCTTAGAATTTCAGTTACCTTCCACAATGTCTCCAACAAATTGTCATCCCACCTTCACTTAAATACTCCTATTGAGGGAGAATACATTACATCTCAAGATAATCCATTCTAATTTTTTACAGTTCTAATTTTTGAAATTTTTTTCTTAATAACTAATTATTGCTTGCTCTTCAACATCTACCCATTGCTGTTTTTCTTGCCTTCTGTGGCTAAGAAGTATTTTCATCCATATTACAATTATGTTATTCCCCACCTAAATTCTTTCTTCTAAAGGTTAAATATTCCTTGTTCATTTAACCAGTCTTCATGTGGCATAATCTGAAGACCTATCACCAACCCGGTTTCCTGCCTCTGAATTCTCTTCAGCTCATCAATTTTTTTCCTAAAATGGCATGTCCATAATTACATATGTAGTCTAGCCAGCCTTGATAGTCCACAAAGACCCAGAGCATATGAAGCTCTGTGAGACCTAGTGATGCATTTTAGTGGCTTTGGTTTTGATTCTGCTTTGGATTCTAAGCACTTTCCTAACATTTCTTTTCCATGTCTTTTTTGGAAGCTTCCATTTCCTATACTTATACTCCTTGTTTGGTTTGGGCAGACCTCTTACATTAGTCAATTGGTTATCTGCCTGTAATATAAAGTGGAAATCAATTAAGTTAACCTAAGTAAGAACCAGGGGTGTGCCAATAAGTGCTTAACGACCAGTTCTCAGTGGTGGTGGTAGGGTATGTACACATAAAAATTTTTTTATATTACTTTGCATTTTAAAGCAAAGAAACATGTTTATCCAAGTTTATAGCAAAACAGAAATCAGAGAAAGTATACATTGGAGAATATGTACAATAGGAAGCTCTCTCATTAGGAAGTGAAGGAACTCTTCTGTTAGGCATGAGAGACACTTCACCTCAACCAAGAGAGAGAGAGTCCTATGTCTCATCCATGGAGAAACTCCCCAAAATCTCTATTGTAGCAAGCTGGGGATAGAGTCATAAGGGAGATTGTCAGTTCCTCTCATTTTGGATTCTTCCCAGAATTTTATTCTCTAACAATTTCAAGTGGGATTGGTATTGTTCATCTTCTCTCTGGAAACTGGAAGCCAAGTATCTGATGTGACTACAGAACCCCATGGAAACTAAAAAGACTCAAAGACACTGGATCTTCCTTCACACTTCCTCTCATCTCTACCTTACCCCTTGTACAAATTCGGGGCACTTTTCTTCTCCCAGTGAAGAAAGAATGTGATACCAATGGACTTTTGGGACTTAAGTTACAATTGACATCTAAGCAGTAATTCTTTGCAGACCCTTGCAAAAATCAGCCAGGACAAGTCTAAAAACTATAACTATAAAGTATAATCTGCATTTTAACACTATATCCATCATTTTCTCAAATCTAGACACTGGACAAATGAAGCTCTAATTTATAATGCTTACTGATTTCCAAAGAAAACAATGTGTGTGCTGAGAATTTAATACAGAATTGATTTTAAAAGCCAGTTTGAACTGGCTTCATCTCAATTTAGCTAAGAAACTATTCTCATCCCTCTAAAACCTATTGCCTCACAAAGTTGCCTTGGAGTATAAATAACTGTGAAAGAAGCATTCCATATACCAATGAAGAGAAAATGATAGGGAGCTCCCTAGAGCTACTTGTAGCATGTCAAAGAATGACCTCTCCAAAAGTTACACACAAAGGATCATAAGATCATCAGTTAAGAGCTGGAAGGGACCTTAGAGGTCATGAAGTACAATACTTTCATGTCACTTCCTATGCCTGGCGAGTTCTGAAAACCATTACACCCATGATACCGATCTAACTAACCTAGTTGCATGATTCCTTCACTGCTCCTGCTTCCCTATGGCCCTGACGGTGAGCATTTTGCTTTAGGCTCTGAGAATCACCTTGTGAGTATTAGTACACACTTTAATTAAAAGCCTCTTTATCCATTCTTTCTGATTATTTTATATAATCTTCTTTATTCCCATAATTATTAGAAGGGATTGCAGTATCAGGGTAGAATATGATAGAGCCATCACCCATCTTTTCCCAAACAACATTCTTCTCTTCATGTAGGTTAAAATCACACTGAATTTTTTGGCTGCCACATGAGCTTATATTGAGTTTATAATCCTCTAAAATTCTCAGATTTTTTTTTTCAGAAAAAAGTGCTTTGTTGTCTCACTTATTTCTACATGTAAAATTGAACTTTTGAACCCAAGTATAAGATTTTTACATTTATGCTTCATTACTTCAATTGATTCTTCATCTCATCAATTGCAAGTACTACTTCCCTCCACTAGCCAAATTAAAAAAATTTCCATATATTCATATCCTATGTGACTCTTATTTATCTTCTCACATTATATTTCCTGTTAGAATATAATTAACATGTTAAAGACCTTCTTCTATCTCTTTTATCATGATCTAGGTATCAGTGCTACAATTGACGTATTCATCTATTATCCTTTCACTTTGACCAGCCAATATCAATTTCAAATAACATATCTTAGTTAATCATTAACCTAGCTGGAGACTTAGGATTTCTAGTATTGCTATTTATTAGCCCCCATTCTAGGTATTCTTTATTGTCAAGCAACTTATAGAATTATCTTAACATTAGGAAAAGATATTTACCAAAATAGTACATCATGAAAAATAGTTACAACTCTAATTTGTAGTCATTCCTTTCAGCCATCATTCGATACCCTGCTGGTTGGTCATACTGCTACAGATCTCTTCCCACTCCAGTTCCTCCTCCAATGACCTGATTAATTGATCTTCCTAATGTACATGCCTGACCATAGCAGACCCCTATTCAATAAACTTCAGTGGCTCCTGATCACATCCAGAACTAAATAGAAAATCTTCTGTTTAATATTCAAGGTTATCATAACCTACTCCCCAATTTTCCCAATTTTTTATACCCTACCTTCCCTATCTCTTTATCCTAACCAATACTAAACCAAGAAGGTCATTGTAAAAAAAAAATTTTGTAAAATTTAGGTTAACTATCTTTTATAATCTCCAGGTCTACCACTTTACCTATCTTGTCTCAAAAAAACAAAAACAAAAACAAAAACAAAAAACTATGTTAGCCAAACATAACTGTTCTTAATGAATCCATGATAGTTCTTTATCATCCCTGGTTCCTTTTCTAAATATTCACAAACCGTCAATTTGCTATTCTATTCTAGATTCCATCTTTAATACAGATAGAAATAATGCTTCTTGACCTATAGTTTGTATTCTCTACTCTTCCTACTTCCCTTAAAAAAACAGGTTGTCATTGTCTAATCCAGAAAGATGCCTTATTTTTCACAATGCTTTAAAAATTATCTGGCAGTTCCTTTTTTATCCAAGCCCCCTTTATGTAATTATATTAAAATTTTAATTTTCCCAGGCCTGTTGAATTAAATTTATCGATGGCCATAAAATCTTCTCATTACCTTTTTGTGTTGGACTCCAAAGTTTCATCATTATTCCCCTATACTATAGTTATGATCATCCCCTACATTTCCAAACTTGTTCCCCCTTCTCACTATATTCTTATTTTTCTTACGTTCTTCGTGTTCATTGTACCTTATAACACAATAATATTATATAGCTTTCACAAAAACAGTTTAGCCATTCTCTAATTTTGGGATATATGGTTAGTTTCTCACTTTTTTTCCCATTTTAAATAGTGCTAATATTTTAAATAAGTCTTTTCTCCAACCAGTAATGTCTGTGCAATCCATAGAGTGATAGAATGGCTGTATTAAAATATAGGAAAAGTATTTTAGTTTTTCTTATGTATTTGGTAATTATTCTTAAAAATGTTTCAACTAGTGCAGATGTCTGTAAGCAGTAAACTAATGAGCATTTTCCAACATATTCTCTCAAATTAAATATTCATTTTTAACCACTTCTACTAATTAAATGAGATTTTAGTGATATGTCAGAATTTTTTTTGTTTCTTTTATTATTAGTAATTTGAAATAGTTTCCAGGTGGTTGTAGATTGAATTTATCTAAAAAGTATTCGTATCTTTTGTCCACCAATCCAGATATTTTTCTTTGTGAAATTTTCTTAAACATCATATTTTATGATACATTTAGTTGCATTGTCTTTGTGCAAAAATGCTTATTTTTATAAACAGAAGTTGTCTAATTTTTGTTATTTTCTCCCAGGATCAGCTGCAAATTATTTTTATAGGCACAGTTGAGAAAAATAAAGGTTTGCATTGTCCCCTAACTTTTTACATAGTATTTTAAAAAAATATACTTAGGTTACTTATCCAATTTATTAAAGCATAATATAAGATACTACTCTAACTATATGTTCTCCCAAATTGCCATCTAATTTTAACAGGTATTTTGTTGAATCAGGCTTATTCTCCAGAAGATTGTGTTCAAATGCTAGATTTCTGAATGAAATTATTTTTAAGTCCTACTCTATTGACCTAATTTTCTGTTTTTTATTCACTACTAGATAGTTTTGATAATTACTTTTTTATAAGAGTGTAATATGGCATTTGTATTGCACTTTATGATTTGCAGATTGCTTTACATATGTTATCTCATGTTGGCTTCACAACAGCCCTGTTTTATCTCCATTTTACAGATGAGGAAATAAAGACAACTAGCTGGTTAAGTAACTTCTCTAGGATCCAATACATAATCATTGTTGCAGGATCTGAACTTCCTGACTTCAAGTCGCATGCTCTTATCTACCATACCACTAAGATAAAAACATAATTCTTTCTTACTTTATTCTTCCATTATTTCTTTTGACATCCTTGATATTTTGTCCCTTGGTTATGATTTGCTTTTTTGCCTCATTGTCTAATGTTTTCTTGGTAATTTGATTGCTATAAAACTCAATTCATATCTTAACTTTGGGAAATAATTCAGTCCTTTAATATTTAGATATTCTACCTCTCTCTCTCTCTCTCTCTCTCTCTCTCTATATATATATATATATATATATATATATATATATGTATATATATGTATATAGTCCCAAGTTTGTGTGTGTGTGTGTGTGTATATGTATGCAAGTATATTCTGTCTTTGTCTCCCAAATATTTTGTGAATGTCGTTGCTTTAAATCAATGTTCTCTACCTCTTTTTACTTCTTGTTTCTTTAAGTCATAATTCTCTATCTTTTTTCTATTTCTTGGTTTTTGGCTAGCAACATGTGGCAATGGTCATTGTCTGTATATTTCTTTTATATTCTACTACTTTGTTGAAAATTATCTTAATATTTTTAATTTTTTGATAGGCTAAGATATTAAAAGTAAACCATGTCTCCATATAGAGATAATTTTACTACTTCTTTTTCAAAGCTTATTTATTTAATTTCATCTCCTTATTTTATGTCTAGCTGTTATGTTATTTCAAATAATAATGGCAATGATCATCTTTGCTTTTTTAAAATGTTATTTGAAAATCTTCCAGCTTTTATAATTGCAAATACTAGTTCTTAATTTTAAAAAAGATATTTCTCATCATATTTAGGAAATAAAATTTCATTACTATGCTTTGTATTATCTTTTTCAATATTCATACACTTTTAAAAAGCCTTATAGTAGTACAGATTTCAAGTTACTACTGACTTAAGACAAGCTTGAACAATGAAAAGAGCTGCATTCTATTAATACATTTTCTACATCTTAATCATAAGCTTTTGTGAGGTTTGCTATTATGATGAATTGTTCAGGTAATTATCTTTGCTTATATTGACCTATCTTTTCATTCTAATATAACCCAAAACTGGTCATAAAGATTTTTATATATTACTCTAGTATGTAACAATATTTCATTTAACATCTTGAGATAACGTTAACTAGTTATATAAATCTATGTGGTGTTTTTTTTTCTGTTTTATCCTCCCTGGTTTGAGTATTGGAATATAGTTGCCTTAAGGAATTTGATAGAATTCATTCATCTGTAACAAAGGGTTTGTTTGTTCTTTAGATAATTTTTAGAATTCATTTTCCTTTCTATGTTATTCTTTACAAAGCACTTTCTTTTTTCTAGCCCTGTGAAATAATTAATATGAATATAGCATTATTCTCATTTATTTTTTCCTACACATAAGAATGCTGAGGCTTAGAGAATTTAAATACCTTGTAGAAAATAGACAAAAGAATTACAATTCTTAATCTGTATCTTCTGTTTCCCCAGTCCAGATTATGCTCTACCATTCCATACTAAAACAATCTTATAAGTTATCTATTACGTCAACATGACCCTAAAAATATTAGCAATTTAGTGTGTGGACCATCCCTAGAAGAATATTCTAATCCTAACTAGAGTTTTCTATGGAAGGCACCTTGATCTGACAGAGTGACAGTGATATTAGGAATTTTAGACTACAGCAATAATTAAATAAATAATTACTGACTTAGTCTCAGTAGGTTAAATTTATTCTTGTTCAACCACCTTTAAAAAGCATTAGAGCATCGCTTCTCGGCCTTTTGGCTAGGATCAAGTGTAAAAAGCATTAGAGCAGAGTTCTGAAATTCATCAAGTCTCATCAGCACTTTATAATAGGTTCTTTTCACTTACGTCAGTGGTAACTTGAAATCTGTACTACTTATAAGACTTTTTCTAAGTGTGTGAATACTGAAGTTGGTTTTGAATCACAGAAATGTATGCCCTAAGTGTCCTTGATTAGAAGCAAAATGACTGAGAAAATTGGCATCAATTCATAAAATAGACAACTCCATGTCAAAGATCCAGGGTAGACTTGGGAGTAACTGTACCTAAGGGTGTCAGTCCAGGATGAGGAGAAGTTTCAGACTCTCGGCTATGGACTGAGCCCCTCAATCCAATAGTGCTTCCTCAATATGATTCATGACTTTTCAAAAGAGATCATTCAAGCAATGGTATAGGATTCAACCAAGAAATAAGAGAAGTTGAAGGATATGTATTGCTCAGAATAAGATATACAGTTTGATAACTGCTGCATTGGTAGATCTCTATTATGAACACACACAATAGATGGACACTGGTCAAGGCTCAGAATTAAAGAGAAGGATCCTATTTGGGAAATTGTATAAGGCTCCCTGATTCCCTGTCATCCAGGTATAGTTTTCTAAGGGTATATTCTTGTGGTAATTAGAAGACCACCATCCCAGAAGCATTAGAACTGGAGGTGACCCACAAGCACAATGAAGAGATGAGTAGGCATAAGTTGGCTAGAGCTTATTACCAGTAATGACTCACAGGTGAGAAGTGTTGTGAAAGGTATGTGGCATGTATGTGGCAAGGGCTTGTATAACTGGAAAATGAGGTGAGTCATTTCTGTAGTGAGGAGGGTAACCCAGACAAAGAGATCATAGCTCCTATGAGGTATCCATTAAAGTATCAACTGTTTATTTTTTTTTTTAAAAACCCTTAACTTCTGTGTATTGTCTTCTACGTGGAAGAGTGGTAAGAGTGGGCAATGGGGGTCAAGTGACTTCCCCAGGGTCACACAGCTGGGAAGTGTTTGAGGCCAGATTTGAACCTAGGACCTCCCATCTCTAGGCCTGACTCTCAATCCACTGAGCTATCTAGCTGCCCCCTATCAACTTTTTAAATAATTGAAACTACCCTATTCCCAGTCTGTCCAATTTAGTGAAATTTTTACATTTTAGCTAAAACTCCATTGTGATGAGTACCTTAAGATCTCATCTGTGCTTCAGTCCAGAGACCCTTTGGAAATGTCAGATCTTTTCATGTGAACCATAGGATCAAAATATTTTCACAATAATACTTAAATTTTAAGTTTCTAAAATAAATATACATCCGTGGATATAATACACAAACCAAAACTCTTTCTGGAAGAAGGATCTTTGATTTTTTTAAGAATGTAAAGAGGTCCTGAAACCAAGATCATTAATAATTATTGTTTTAGTTGCCTATTGTCATGTGTTTCTGATGAGGATATGATAAAAAAAAAAACAAAAACAAAAACACATGCCCCCTTAGAAGGAACCAAAGATGAAAGAATTAATTCCTAATAGCTATGGAGAAAATCAGCAAATGAAACGAGCTGCTAGAATCCACTAGGTGAAAGTGAGAAGTGTTACCAGCATACTAACCCAAATTCTGTTCTTCCCTAAATTCCCATTTCCAGCACTGCAATAAATATTTCGCTTTGGTAAATGATTTTGTATCTGGTTAAGCTTTTCTGCTGGAAGGAATTATGGAATTTCTAAGCCTTGAAGGTTTAAATGTAGAAAAGGGTCAAAGGGAGCTGAAGAGTAATTGTTATTTAGTGAGAGATCATGAGCTCTTTCACTCCAGCCCTCCTTCAACTTAGACTATAAACAACCCACCATCCAGGGCTTTCCCTGGAGAGCAATTGTTACAGGGCCAGCATTTGTTACACAATATTGTTCACAATAGAAAATTTGTTGTGGCCAGATGGATAAAGCCCTGTTGGCCATTCCTGGGTCATAGTAATCACATTCTTCTATCACATGCTTTTTTAGGTGCATCATTTTCTTGCTAATTTTTTGGAAGGTGTACAAAGCTAAAGCCTGTATCAGCCTGCTGGGTGCAGTTTCTTACTATTACAATGAATCCAGTTCTCTTCTGGCCTGAGCCCTTTAGTCAATCAGTCAATAAACATTTATTAAGCTTCTGGCATATAATAAGCAAAACAAAAAGAGGCAAAAGACAGGTCCCAACCTCAAGTAACTCACAGTCTAATGGGAGAAACAACAAGCAAACAAATGTGGTCAAATAAACTCTATTCAGTATAAGTAGTAAATAATTAAGAGAAGGAAGGCACTGAAATTGAAGCAATTGGAAAAGTCTTCCTTTAGAAGATTTTTTTTTTGGTAAGAGTTAACAAGGCCAGAAAAGCCAGTTGGTGAGTGAAGAGGGAGAACATTCCAGCAATGAGGGATAGCCAGAGAAAATACCCAGAGACAAAAGATGGAATATCTTGTTCATAGAATGGTAACACCAGCATCCCTGGATTCAAGTATATGATGGCGAGTAAAGTATGAGAATGGGATGATAGAAAGAGGTAGATTATGAAGAGCTTGGGATGCCAGAGAATTTTGTATTTGCTTCTTGAGGCAATGGGAAGTCACTAGGATTTTTTGAGTTGGGGGACAGGGTGGCAACATGTTTGGACTTGTGTTTTAGAAAAATCACTTTAGAGGCTGAATGGAGAATGGAGTGGAGTTGGGAGAAACTTGAGGCAGCCAGACACTCACCTGAAGCAATTACAATAATCCAGGTGTGAGGTGATAAGGACCTAACTACAGTGAAGGCAGTGTTAGAGAAGGAGGTGTATTGAAGAGATAGCTTTGACATCTTAGATATGGGAGCTGAGAGATAGTGATGAGCCCAGGATGACACCTGTGTAATGAGTTTAAGAAACTGTTAATAATTAGTTTTTAGAATTTTATTTTTATTTTTGTTTATTTTTTCCATATTGTTCAATTTTGTAAGTGAGTAATCTTATAAAACCATAACCCCAAAACATAAACCCAAATAAACAATCAAAAAATTGTATGCTTTTATCTGCATTCTGACTTCAACAATTCTTTCTCTAGAGGAGGATAATATTTTTTCCATATGTCCCTCAGAATTATCCTGCGCTAATTTTTTCACAGTTGATCATTCCATAATATTGCTATTACTATGTACAATATTCTCCTGGTTCTGCTTATTTCATTCTGTACCCTTCCAATTCTTTCTGTAATCATCATTCCTTCCAGCACAATATTTCATCTCTATCACATACCACAATTTGTTTAGCCATTTCCCAATTGATGGACATATAACTTCAATTTCCAATTCCATTTGCCACCACAAAAAAGAGCAGGTATAAATATTTTTGTACAAGTAGGTCCTTCACTCCCCTTTTTTTATCTATTTGGGATACAGCCCTAATAGTGCTATTACTATATCAAAGGGTATGCACTGTTTTGTAGCCCTTTGGGCATAGTTCCAAATTGTGTATTTAGAATTTTATATAAAATTTGAATCTGAAATTCTAAAATTTGTATTTGAAAATGAAGATGAGGATAAGAGAAGGGAAAGAATTCACTTGTATCTCTCAGACAAAATGATTCAGCATGGGATATTTTGTACCATGACCAATCCCAGGATTATAACAATACCCGTTCTATTTAACATACCTCAGGTATGTTGAGCCAGGAGATAAAGAAAACTGGAGGTGCTGATGTTAACCTGCATACTTTTATGGTCCTGGATGGAACTCTTTCAGGGCAGAAGTGGAAAGAGAATAGCAACAACTACTTAGTTGGCAATATTGGAGAATAGGGAAGAATACAAGACGGGAGAAGAAGCTCTTCCGTGCCTAAGTAGGCTAACCAGAGATGGGGTGGTGGGAGGGGTGTGGACCATAAGCTCATGTTTCTCATCTTCTGTTTTAGTCCTACAAATTTCCTTTATTCCAGTCTTCATTACATGTATCCTAATCACTGCCACCTTGTCCTTTTAGGGCCTTAAGTTTAATGGGGTAGGTCAAATCCTGCAGAATTAAACTCTTGAAGTTGATCAGAAATGATTCAGATTCATTGAGTGAACCAGACTTTTGTGTTGTTATTTATTGACTTTGTTTTTGAATAGTGCTTCCTCATTTCCCAGTCACCAGTTCCAAACCATGCTGCCTGAACTCAGGCTATCAATCTACTCGCCCCTGGGAACCTTGGATTTCTGGCTAGGAATACCCTGGGCGTTGAGGGGGTAAGCCTTCATTCTATCTTGTAAAGCCAGGCCGTCACCTCTCTTCTTGGCCAACTGCTCCAAACCATTAGACTGAACACATCACCTTCCCCTCCCCCTGCCATTTTCTATCTCCCTTTTATCTTTTGTCTTCCCCTCTTTAAAATTTATGTAAGCTCCATGAGGTCAGGGATTGTATTGTTTGTATTTTTGTATCTCTAGATTTTAACACAGTGGCTGGAACATGACAAATATTTGTTCCTTCATTTGTCTGTCTGTCTATCCATGCATCTGTCAGTATGTCTCTGTTACTGTTTCTGAATCTCTTTCTCACTTTGTCTCTCTCTGTCTTTCTCTTTCTACTTCTGTTTAAATGAGTAGACCAGTGACTCATTCTTTAAAACAGCTTCATGATTTATTTATTAATGATGGGCTTTTGGTTGTGACAGCTACTCACAATTATTATGTTTTATGAAATAGAGACTAGGATAGAGCCAAAAAAGGACTTGGAGATTTAGAGGATTCTGAATCATTCACATATCTTCAGTAGTAGGAACAACTGGACTTAGGGAGTGGTTAGAGAAAATAATTGAAATAAAAATTTATTAAATAGCCCTAATTAGTCCTCTTATACCAAAGTGAGCTCTTCCAAAGCTGCCCTTTACCTTATTCTTCTATGTCCCAGTACCTCCCCAGCAGTGGTTTTATGGGGATGATGAGGTCTTTTTCCATAGGGTCAGTTTCTTTTCCCACAGGGGACCTTTTTTCTTAGGTTCTCTTTATATGGGCAGATAGATGGAACTTATAAATAGAGCAATGGAGCTAGATGCAGAAAGACGTAAATTCAGATCTTGCCTCAGACACTAACTAGCTGTGTGAACCTGGGCAAGTCACATTCACTATCTACTTCCATTTTCTTATCTATAAAAAGGGGAAAATAATAGAATCTACCTCTCAGAAGCTGTTAGGAGGGTAAAACAAGATAATATTTATAAACCTCTTGGCAAATCTTAAATTACAATATGCTAACTATTATTACTCATTACTCAATTGAAATGTATTTGATTTTTTCCTCACCATAACCCAATAAGATCAGCAAATACAAGTATTATTACTGACATTTTATAGATTTAGGAACTAAAGTCTTAGGATGTTAATTGGCTTGATAAAGGTCACACTTCCAATAAGTGTCAGAGCTAGATTCCTAACCTAGTCCAGGACTCTTTCTAAAATATTCCAATCCCACTGAGGGTTAAATTATGTTCCTTGTAAATGGGATTTTACTATATTCTATTACATCAGCTTACAGATGAACTGGAGTATGTTTTATAATAAAAAATTTTTAATAATTTACAAACTTTCTAACAGTTCCTGTATCCTTTCTAATACCATGGCAATTCAATGAATATCTATTAGATTTTTAAAATATAAAATAAGTCTATAACTTTATATTTCTATTCTTTACCCAAAAATATATATTTATCTAGCCTCTGGTTCCTTTTAGCCACAACTTTTTAGAAATAGTATTTTCTTTTTTTCCTGTGGTCACAGGTTTTTATTACTTTGAAGAACCTCCTTATATTTTCTTTGTAATTATGATTGAATATCCACTAAACCTTTTAAAGAAATAATTTTAGAATCATTTATGTTTATTTGTATCTAGAGAAGGTAAAAAATGGTGGGGGGTATTTTTTCATAATGAAGTCATTGATGTCTTTAAAGCAGAAATATACTTCATCTCTTCTGGCTGCCTTGCCATAAGCCAGTGAGCTCTATAATTAATCAATTTTTTTGATATGATGTTTTTATACTGAATTAATTTTGGGTAGATGTGATTTTTTTAATAAAAGTATCCCCTCGATTCCTTTGTACTAAAATCAGTGGGTCTCAGAAGACTATAAATATATATTGTAGGTAGTCATCTAAGCAAACTGCTCAACCACAGCTCAGAAATGATTCTCTTGCTCACCTTTGAAAACCAAGTGACATGATTACTATCATAGGATAGTAGACTTTTAACTGGGTAAGACCTTCAAAATTTGTCCAAATCTCCTTCTTTTAAGGATAAAGTAACTAAGGCCCAGAGACATTAAATGTCCAACATCACAAATCTATTAAGTGAATCATTACCAAAATATAGAAATGGACACAGACTCCTAAGTAATGACAGTTTCTACCAGATTGCTAACAACTATAGATAATGGAATGAGCCTTGATGATTATTTACCCTTTATATGAGTGATATTTTCAAGGATTTTTACTGTTTTCCATCTTGGTCATCATACCAACATGAGATTAATAATGGAAAGATTAGGTTTTTTATATCTTGCCTACCCCCTTTAAAAATAAAGAAGATAACTAAAATTTTATTTTGTACCATCACCACACCCAAAAAAGTTAAAATCTAGGTAATTTTACGGTGGCAAAAATATTCTTAATTCAAAACTCATAGAATTGGGTGGGTTAGCTGATGGGTAATAAGAAAAAGAAAGATATAAATAATTATCAATATTCTTGGATAAGTGGAAAAAGATTCATCAAGAAATTAAAACAAAACTTATATTTAAAGGTATAGTGACATATTTTCAAAAATCTTTGACTTAATATCTGTAACAATAGGAGAAATGCAAACTCACACCCATCAGTTTGACAAAGAAGATAAAAAAGGAAAATGATAATTGTTAGAGGAAACAACAGAGGACAGACATGTTACTTCACTCTTGATATAGTTATGAATTAATCCTGTCATTCTGGAAAGGAATTTGGAACTTTAATTCAAAAAGTCTCTTAACCATGCATAAATTCAACCCAGAGATACTACTGAATATGTATGACTTTGGGACATATGCTTTCCAGTAAGCATGCATCCCAAAAAGTTCAAAGAACAGTAGAAAGGACATGTATGTAAAAGAAAAAAATCCTAGTGGCATTTCTTGTATCAGCAAAGAGGAAACTAAAGGGGTGTCAGTCAACTGGGGAATGACTAAAGAAGTTGTCCCATATGGATGTGAGATAGCATTACTTATTTAGTCTTACTCAATTGTGCCCAACTCTGTGACTCCATGGACATTTTCCATGGGGTTTGGCAAAGATATTGTATAAGTTTGTCATTTCCTTCTCCAGCAGATTAAGGCAAACAGAGATTAAGTGCCTTTCCCAAGGACACACAACTATTACATGTCTGCAGCCTGATTTGAACTCAAGTCTTCCTGACCCCAGGAATGGCATTCTATCTACTGCGCCACTTAGCTGCACAGAATTGCAATTCAAACTCTGGTTCTAACTTCAATTCCAGAATTCTTTCCCTTATTCCCTGCTCTTTCCCTTAAGAGTCTCTACTGTTCCTAGTTTAGACAATGTCCATCAATAGTACCCAGAACTAGGAATCTTATGAAGAATGGGCATCTGAGATTGTCAGGGAGGATTTCATTTGATGGTGAGATTTGTAATATACAGAATGAAGCATCTATGATAATATCTTTATGTACATATTTTATAGTGAGTATTCTGTTATAATGTAATGTTCAATATATAAATGGAATATACACATATATAGTAGGATTTGCGTCACCTTCAGTTTTTAGCAAATCAGCAGTTTAAAAAGGCCAGAGTTTGTTATAACGGAAATACCACTAGATTTGATGGTAGGAAGACATAGAACTGAATTTTATCTCCAATGCTCATTTAGTTAAGTGGCCATGGTCAAGACACTTAACTTTTCTGGATCTAAGTTTCCTGATCTGTAAAACAGAGATAATAATTCTTATAGTGTCTACTGCCTAAAGTTATTTTTGAGGATTAAACAAAATATTTCAAAAGTGCTTTCAAATGCTAAAATACTAAATAATAACAGCATTTCTATATATTTTCTATATTCTCTACCAATGACATTTCTATATATGTTTTAAGGTTTAAAACACTTTGCAAATATTCCATTTGTTTCTTATGCCAATCTTGGGAGGTAGATGCTATTATTTTCCCCATTTTATGAATGAAGTAACTGAAACACAAGTTAAATGACTTTCTCAGAATCACATAGCTAGTGTCTGACTTAGGGATCCAAATTCAGATCTTCCTAAATCCAGACCCAGATGTTTATCTTCTGTGCCATCTTGCTGCCAAAATTTCAGCTGTCACTATTACTATAATACAGAAAGCCATAAGAAAATGTATATTACATTTCAGGAATAAATCAATTCTTCAGGTCTGCCTTTTTAAAATACTGGATTTTTTAAAAGCTGTTTTTTCTTACTAACACGAAAGCCTAAACTCTGAATTGCTTCTCTCTTCTTAGCTTGTGACAAATATTCTTGAAAATTATTTCAATCTAACTTTCATCATCAAAGCTTGACAGCGTGAGTAAAATCCAAAAAAAATGTCCCCTTGCTGGATGACTTAAACAAATGCCAGCTGCAGAAGTAGGTATACAAAGGGCTTTTTATTCATTTTTAAAGTAGACCTAGGCTGTTGACAAAAGGGCTTTTCTGAAATGAGCTATGTAATCTTTAACACCAGTCTATGGAACAGATTTGACAATAAGGAAATATCTCATTACTTTGGAGATTTATATTCCCGTGGAGGTATAACTGGGTACTACAGAAAAAAAAAACAGTAATGAACAAACAAAAATCCTAGCATTAACAAGATTTTTCTATAGCTGCCATTCTTGTCCCAGCCAAATTCTGGGGAGTAGTTGTAATTGACATCCTTTGTGGGATGGTAGTGAGTAGAAATGATGACTTCCTCTATTTGCATAGTTCTCAGCATTGACAGGTATTGCCATTGCATTAAATTGTATATATATTTTTCTTTCAGCTTCTTTCTCTACTAGAAAGGGAAAAAAGAAAGATTTCCTTAAGGGAGATCAAACAATCTTAAAAATGACTTAAGTTTCCAGAATTTTTTTTAAAAAGTGCTCTTATTAGTATCAGTTTATGTCATCTGCTTAGCTTGCATAAAACCTTGAACTATCTTCATTGGATTACCAAGACCAGCTGAGAGAAGTATGCCAAGTGTCCTTTCCTCCTTCATCCAATGTACTTAATAACCCCTTCTTAAGCAGATGCTGTAGTGGTACATTTATGCTTCACTCAGCTTGAAGTTAAGAACTTCTCTGACATTGTCAGAAATGCCATCTTTTTCTGTAATGGTAAGTACCTTTCCTAAGGTCCTCACTCTGAGATCTCTAACCCCTTTCCTGTGAGATTTCAGAGCTGACTAGTGCTCTTATCAGATGAACTTTCAGTTCCTCCTAGGAGTTAATCCAGGCATGCACTAGTACAGTCTTTTCAGAAGTCCTTCATATACACTTCCATGCTCTTTAGTTACTAAGCCCCTTTCTCCCAAGATGGGCTAACTTTATGTACTCAAGGACTGTGCAATTGTTCCACCTCATATTTTAGATTTGTTCTATGCATCCTGCAAACATCACTTTCATTTGGTGTTGAGAAGGATTAAATTTTAGTCACTAGATTTTCTCCCCTTTTATATTGTTAAGCACAGAAATTATAATTGTTACTGGTTCCCTTTCAACTGTTTAATGATGTTTTTCCAAATATAATCAAAATTTTGTTGAAAACTTGTTCAGATGATAATTTTCTCATTGCTCAGATATTTCAGTCCATCCAATGCTTTGTGGTCCCATTTGGCATTTTCTTGTCAAAGATACAAGAGTGGTATCCTTCTCCAGTTCATTTGACAGATGAGGAAACTGAGGCAGATAGGTTCAAATGACTTCTCTAGGGTCACACAGCTAGTATGTGTGTGAGTCCAAATTTGAGCATGAGGAGATGGGTCTTCCTGACTTTAATCTCAGCATTCTATTCTTTGTGCCTCCAGGTGCCCCTCCCGCCCCATCCCGCTCCCTGATTTCTTTAATATTCAGCCATTCTCTTCCCAGTAAGCCAAGAGACTCTTATTCAGTGTTCTTAGAAACAACACCATGGGTGTTCCTTGTCCAGGCTATATGCGTATTCTCCCTTTGCATCTTTTTTATATTTAGAGAGTTTCACTTATTTTTTCAATATTAACTAGGCTTTGCTTTCTAGGGAATACTACAGTTTATATTCCGATGACATATATAGATGTATTTTGAATTTCAGTGAAAAAGACTTATATCTGATGTTTAGATTCTTCAGCATTTTATAATCTGGATGTTTATCATTTATTGGGATTCTCCTTTTCCTTTTTTCAACTACTGAAAATTATTATTTTGTGGATGTAATTTAAGCACTATGTCTCAAAATATTTTTATCTAAAGCATAATATAGTGATGGTTTGTCTACTAGTGAAGGCATGGTCCAAAATTTGAGGTTTTTATTTGATTTAAGAAGAGTGAAATAGTCTATCACTATTTCATCAAAGATTGTTTCTATGAGGAGGGGAAAGCTTTGTAAGCACTAATATAATTCTTTTTTTCTAGGATTTCTTTTTTGGGGGGTGGGGATGAGAGGGAGAGAACTCCTGTAATTGACTTATAATTTCACTGATGAAGGGATTTTCTTCTACCAATGCAGATCTGCAGTTTATAGTCTTAGAGAATTGTCCTGGGGAGTGAACTGTAACAGGGAAGATCTGAACCTGTCTCTCACTTACTCAAAGACCAATACTTTATTGACTAGACAATTTCCTTCTTCCTAGGGTTTATTTAACAAAACAAGGTATATTTGACAAGCCTTAGCCTCCTCTAAAAAGTCTTAGCTACCTTTTAAAATATCGTATCAAAAAAGCAGTAAACATTATTAGAACCTTGAAGACTGATTTCATAAACTGATTTCATAAACTATTTTTAAATACTAAAGAAAAGTATAAAAGTTTAAAAATTGAGTTTTCTATTATATATATATGTATGTATGTAAAGTAAGTTTCTCCAAAGTCCTGCTAGTCAGTTACATATGGGTATGATATATGAAATCTTTTGATTGAAGTTCCAAATTTAAGTATCCATATTATTTTTCAACATTGATAGACATTTTAATCTCACTTGTAATTTTAAATGTTCAGATGCTCTCTTATGGAAATCTGTTATATGAGTGAATCAAGCTCCAATTTTCTGAGAAATACAATCTGAATTTATCACTCAAAATTTTTATTATGTACTGAACAGGAAATGCCAACTCTTTCCTGACATTTATTTGCATGTTTCAGATTTCTTTCTTTTCTTATTTCTGCCCTACTTTTATTAGACTTTTTAAATGGCAGTAAAATTCCATTCAATAAACAAATTAGGAAGAAGTCCTCTGCATAACAGAGTACTTGTCTGTATTCTGAGTACAGAGTAACATTGTCTTATTTTGGTGTATGGCCAACAGTACTGACCTTTTAAAAAGATTCTCTAAAACAAATAATCCAATATAACAAATTCTTTCTTTAATGACATTCTATATAAGGATCACTTTTTTATTAGTGAATTAAGGGCAGCTAGATAGCACAGTAGACACCTCTCTGGCCATGGGAAGACTCATCTTGCTGAGTTCAAATCTGATCTCAGAAACTAGTTGAGTGACCCTGGGCAAGTCATTTAACCCTGTGTGCCTCAATTTCCACATCTGTAAATTGAGCTGGAGAAGGAAATGGCAAACTATTCCAGTATCTTTGCCAAGAAAACCTCAAATGAGGTCACAAAGAATTGGAAATGACTTAAGAATGAATGAACAACGACTTGTGCCAGAAACAGGGGATACAAATACAGAGAATGAAAGTCGTTATATTATGCTTCCATTCTATGGGAGAGATAAGCACATAAAATACATGTGTGTATACACATGTATATTACAATATACATTTTAGATTAAATTTTATATAATATAAAATGTGTATGTAGACAGCATAAATATAAAGTTATATATAAACTATATGCAAAAAATGAAACATAAGGTAGTTTGGGAAGGGAAAATAGTAACTATTAAGGAGAGGGGGAGTCAGAAAAAACTTCATGTACACAATAATGCCTGAACTGTATCTTAAAGGAAGAGAGGGACTCCATAAGACAAAGGTAAGGAAGGAATTCATCAAGAGTCAATGCAAGGTATTGAGATGGGAGATGGAATCCCATGTGTGAGGACTAGAGAGAAGTCAAGTGTGTTTTGGCTGAAAAATGTATGAAGAGAAATAATGTACAAAGAAATTTAAAAAGTGAGGTCAGAACCAGGATATACGGGGCTTAAAGCCTAAACATCATGTTTCACATTTTACTGTAGCATCAATAGGAAGTCACTAGAGGTGGCTGAGTAGGGGAATGACTTGTTAAGATGTGTGCTCAATGAAAATTACTTCAGCAACAGTGGGTATAACAGCCTGCAAAGTGATAAGACACATAGAGGCAAGGAGACCAGTTGAGCATTTGTTGTGATGATTACACAAAAGATAATGAGGACAAGAATTAGATTGGCATCTCTGTGAATTGAGAGAAGGAATAATATGTGAGGAAGGTTGTTAAGAACAGAATGACAAAATTTGGAAACTGATTGATATATAGGTTGAGGGAGAGTTGGTTAGGAAAATGCCAGTATTATGAGAAATTGGAAAGATGGTGGTATCTTTAATAGAAATAGGGAAGCTTGGTTTAGGCGGGGAACATAATGAATTCAGTTCTAGAGTTTATTATATTATATAAATATATTTATTGTTAGTTTATATTTATTACTTTATAATCATATTTATTATAGTATCATTTTATTTGTTATTACATTTATATTTTCATTTTTATATTATTAAGATTAGTTCAAGATATCCCCAGGACATTCATTCTGAAATATTCAAGAAGTGATTGGTGATGTGGGACTGAAGATCAGAGGAGAGAGTGGAACTCTAAGATTCAGTTAAACCCATGAGAGCTAGTGAAGCTATGGAGAGATCCTAGAGGGAAAAGAAAAGAGGGACCAGGACAAAACACTTGGGGACCACTCAGAGTTAAGAGGCTTGATACAGATGATGAGGTAGGACAGAAGACTAAGAAAGGGTGTTTAGACAATTAGGGGATGAACAGAAAGACAGTCATGTCATAAAACCCCCGAGAAACAGATGGAGAAGGGACAAAGCAGAGGGAGAGATGAAATTATAGGAGGCTGTGATCAGATAGAGGAATGTTAGTTTCTAATTATGAGAGTACAGAACTTGTGGGTGATGGTGAGATCTATTACCATGTGAACTTGGACAAGACAATTAGTTTGCTTGAGTTACAGTTTTCCTTACCAATAAAATGAGTGGCTTCTAATGTCTCTTCCAGCTCTAGATCCTTGGTCCTTTGAAATTTTTGTCATAGAAAGCCATCTAGATGAAAACAAGATATATTTAGGTCAAAGCGAACTGAGCAGCTAAGTTATCTTGAATTGAGCTACTTATTGAATGCATATTTACATACATGGTACATATGTGTAAATCCATGCCATTTACTTTGTTAAAAAATGACAAATTATACCAATATACTTCATAATTATATCTAACTCAAGAATGCTGAATTATTTACAAAACATTATCAAAGAGGATATATTCAAGTAAAACAAACAATCCAACAAACCAGGTATTGGACATAAAAAGATAAAATGAAAATAAATAAGCCTTCCTTCAGGAGTCATGCTTTCTTCTTGGGTGGGGATAAAGCATGTAAACAGAGCATTATATTCCCTTTATATTCTTGTAATCATTATGTATAGCAGTCTCTTGATTCAGCTTTGTATTGGTAATTCTTTATATCAATCCCTTCCCAGGCATTTAATCCATTTCAATTTAATTTACCTTTATTCAAAAGATACTAGTGATAGGGACATTAAATAATCACCATCTTCCAACTGCTATGAATCTCTGCTTATAAGGACCTTATAGTATAATGGTTGAGTATGGTAGCATGATACTGGCATGTACTCATATTATAGATATGTTACAAAGGAGAACATGATAATGTCTTGGAAAGAGCCAGTCAAAGTATTGTAAGAAAATTTGAGAAAGGAAAGAATCCCTTAGATTGAGCAGAATAATCTTGTAATCTAGCTTCTATCCTTACCATTTTCTTAACCATGACAACCCACTGGATAATTCAGTTGTACTTTTCTATTCATTTTTTTATTCTTATTCTTTTCATTCCATTCATTTTACAGATCATCTAGTCTGATACTCCTCATTTTACAGATGAGCCTAGTGAGATGAAGTGACTTATCCAAGTCCAAATTGAAGAGTTAGTAAGTGGCAAAACAGAGATTAGAAGCTTAGTCAATGGTTGCTTAATATTAACTAAATTTCTTTTAACAAACATTTATCAAACACTGTATTTTTATGTAGATGTGCAAGGTGCTGGCTAAAACTCTAAGGATACAAAGTTAGATATTTCACAGACCCTACACTTGAGACGTTTATGAGTAGGACCCTGTCTTAGTTGTGACTGTGTTGACCATGTTGTCTTTCTTCATATTTTTTGTATGAGATTCTGGAAACCACTTGTTGCTTCTCTGTACCTTTGAGTATATCTGTATTTGTGAATATGTCTCTCTCTTTTCCTGGTGGCTCTTCTTTCACTAATATAATTAACTATGGAAGTTCTTCAAAGCTCTTATATAGACCACCTTTTCTTAAAGGAGCTCATCTACTTCAGTGCTGTTAGTTACCAGAGTATGTCAGTGAAACCATCCCCCATTTCCCTTGATGGATTCAGATTCAGGAAGATGACTTCAAACTTCATTTCAGAAAATAAATTAATCATATGATTCTAAGCAAGTCACTTAATGTCTCATCTCCTACAGGAGACATTTCCCAACTCCTCTTAATTCTAGTGTCTTTCCTCTTTTAATTATTTCCTATTCATCCAGTGGATAACTTGCTGTGTATATTTGTTTGCTTGTTGATTTTTGGTTTGTGAGCTCCTTGAGAGTAGGTACTGG
Source organism: Gracilinanus agilis (assembly GCF_016433145.1). NCBI lineage: Eukaryota > Metazoa > Chordata > Mammalia > Didelphimorphia > Didelphidae > Gracilinanus > Gracilinanus agilis. The sequence continues at coordinate 527,860,556 of NC_058130.1, forward strand.
ATTTTGCCTCTTTATATAACCCTAGCACTTGGTACAGTGCCTGGCACATAGAAGGTACTTAATAAATGATTTTTTTTATTTTCTCTAAACTTCAGTTTCCTCAACTGCTAAATTGGGGAGACAATGATAGCATGTGCCGCATAGGGTCATTGTGAAGATCAGATGAGATATGTAGGTAAAGCATTCTGAAAAACCTTAACTTTTTATAAAATCATTCTAGAAAGCAATCTGGAACCATTCCCACAGGGCCATTAAACTTTGCACACACTACTATGTCTGTATCTCAAAGAAATTAAAGATAGGGGAAAAGAACCCATCTGTACAAAAATATTTATAGCAGCTCTTTTTGTGATTCCAAAGAACTGGAAAGTGAAAATCTATCAGTTGGAGAACAGCTGAAGTAGTTGTGGTAACATACTTGTAATGGAATACTATTGTATCATAACAAATGACAAGATGATCACAAAATAAACCTCTGAATTTATATGAAGTGATTCAAAGGGAAGTGAACAGAACCAGGAGAACATTGTACATGTAATGACAATAATGTATGATGACCAATTGTGAATGACTTACAACAAGACAAGGATCCAGGACAATTTATGAAACTCATGACAATAAAAGGATATCTACCACTACAGAAGGAAGAGAGGACAATTGCAACTTGAAACAACCATTTTTTTATTTCCTCCATGAATTTTTCTTTAGTGTAAGCAATGTATCTCTTTTCACAACGTGATGAACATGGAAACATGTATTATATAATACTATATGTACAACATATATCGAAAGAATAAAAGAAAAAGAAAAACCAGGGCTACACACAGATGCTGGCTGAAAAGAGGACAGTGCAGCATCCCACACAATCCCTGCCATCATGCTAACTGCTCTTGTTACCCTGAGAGTCTCCAACACCAGAAAGCTAGGATAGGCTACAACAGTGACAGTCTCATCCCAGGTGAGCAAGACTGACTCCATGGCACGAGGGAACAAGGAGACTTTCCCATCACACCAGGAAGGTTAATAATCTCTGCCCTTTCCCAGAGCAGCACTGCTTGGATGAAGTTGAGCATAGCTTTTCCTCCCTCCCTCTCTCCCTCCCTTTCATTCCCTCCCTCCTTTTCACTCCTTCCCAAACTCCCTTCCTTCCTTCCTTTCTTCCTTCCTTCCTTCCTTCCTTCCTTCCTTCCTTCCTTCCTTTTCTCCTTCCTCTCTCTCTCTCTCTCTCTCTCTCTCTCTCTCTGTTTCTCTGGGCTCAGTATGTATACATACACACACAGACACACAGACAGACACAGACACAGACACAGACACACACACACACACACACACACACACACACACATATATATATATATGCATATACATATAGGAAATGATGGAGTAACATCTCCTTCAAAGTCTTGAGTCATCTCCTATATGGTGATAGTTATATGAACTTCAAGACTAGAGATCAATTTATTAAAAAATTAGGACCTCATGACTACAGTCCTGAAATGGGATACTCTCTCTGATATATTAGTAGAGTAATCAATCAATCAATCAACAAATATTTATTGATTGCCTACTCTGGCACTGTGCTAAGCACAGAAAGACAGTCTTTCATTGGCATAGATAATTTCAGCAAATTAAGAAAGATCCATAGTTGGATAACACATAAAACTAGCTCTTTCTGAATTATTACTGTTATTTTTTATTGTCTTGACATTCTGCAACTTGATTATTTCTGCCTTGGAGAACTTTCCATGCATTTTAGCAAGGACTATCTTGCTTGTTCATATTTTATTTCTAGCGCCTAGCATAGTGCCTGGCACACTGTAAGAAATTAATGAATGCTCTATCTGTAAGTCTGAGTCTCTTCTTACTTATCTGTAAATGAAATAATGGGAAAAATTCTAGGGAATCAGAGAAGAAACTAAATCATACAATTAGTAGTTTCAATTATATTGTAGGCTACAAAACAAGTATTTCTATACAGTAGTAAAAAAAACCAGGAGGCAATAATATAGAAAGGGAAGTCTCATTCAAAATCAGTAAAAATTGCATAGAATGGTTGGGAGCCAATCTACCAAAGCATACTCAGTCCCTTTATAGATATAATTATAAAGTGTTCCTTGAAGAAATAATGAACAACTTGAATAACTGCAGGGATACTCAGGACTCTTGATTTGGACATGTGAAAATGATAAAAACTACTGAAGTTAATTTATAGATTTAGTGCTATTCCAGGCAAACTACCAAAGGGATATTTAATGGACCTAGAAGAACAAAATAACATATTCTGTTTGGGAAAACAATGAAAAATAAAGGAATAACACTTCCACACCCCAAACTATATAATAAAAGCAGCAATCATGACAACTATTTGGTGCTGGGTAAAGGTCAGAATCAGAAATAATTGAACTTAATAACCGAGGGTTAAACAATATTAAAAATAAAATATTACCTAGGATAAAGCCTGTTTGGTGGGAATTCCTGATATGTCTGGAAAGCAGCTTTAAAGAAAATAAATTTAGGCCAATACCTCATATCATATTTCACAATCAATTCAAAATAGACACATATCCTAAATGTTAAAGAACATGCAATAAAATGTATAAGAAAATCAGATCATGTACCATTCACAGCAATGAGAGTAACATTAGCTAAACAAAGGACAGGTGTGATTTCACAGGATAAAACATAAAATTTAAGTTTTACATGAATAAAACTCAATTGCCATATGAAAAAAGGGGTTAACTAGGAAAAAAATATCTCTATATTGAATTTCAGTGGTGACATTCTAATATCCATGATACTTAGACCACTAGCAAATATATGTCCAAAAATCCTTAATATCTATGTATATATATATAAATAATATGAACAGATGGTTCTCAAGTGAAGAATTGTAAACCATTAACAGTAATATAAAGGAATTCTACAAATTACTAAAAATGAGAGAATCGCAAATGGAAAATTACCTAGGTAATTAGCCAAGATGACAAGTATGGGAAAATTCAATATTGGAGGGAATGCAGGAAAATGGCACACTGATGCATAATGGGTGGAACTGTGGATTTCCACAGATACTCTGGAATGTAATTTGTAGTTATGTGAAGAAAGTAACATTGCCCTTTGACTTAGAGATTATACTGTCAGGGATATACCTAAAAGTAGTTAGTGATGAATAGAAAGACCCCATAAATTACAAAATACTTGTCGTAGCACTATTTTGTGGCAGCAAAAAAATTGGTGTTTTCCATTTGGTGGCAACTGACTAAACAAATTTTAGTTTGAGAATTTAATATAGCCATGCTATAAGGACAAGATGAATGTGATTAATACAAATTAACATGGAAAACATGAATTGATGCAATGTGAAGTACACAGAACCACTAAAACAATATATACAATAACTACATCAATATATATGAAAGAATAACAAGAAAACAATTGAAAGTGATCCTAGGAAATTATTACAATGAAGGTTGGCATCAAAGAAAAGACCTGAGAAAATGTTCCTTGCTACCTCATTTGTCTCCAGGAAGAAAAAAATGATTGAGAAATTATCTCCCCAAAAGGTCATCTCTTTTCTATTGAACTCAATTCCAGAACACTTCCCAAGTTATCAGTTCTTCCACCTTCCTAGCCAGTTAAAAAATGCTTTGTCATTGCCTAATATCAGTTCCCTAGTCATGCATGACTAGAAAGAATCTTCCAAAATTCAAAATGTTGGATTGTAACCAAGCCAGCAATATTTGCAAATTCACTGTATAACCTAACCTGCTCTAAAAACTAGGTCCTCATTGTTCAGTTATCTTATTACAGTAGATTTTATAAGGTCCTAAAAGTCTGTAACATCATTTCCCCCCTTTATTTTATATTGTTGCTGTTGGAGATAGAGAGGTGGGGAGAAGGATTGTTAAAGCTGGAGGGGACTTTAAAGTTCATTTCATTCAAGCCCTATTGAAATGCCAGCTCTTTGTGGGCAAAATTTTTTTCATTCTTGTTCTTGTATCTTAGGGTCTTGTATTAATTTTTTTCAATATTTTTCACCTTTTTGAAAAGGTTTGTGGTTTGGGTAACAATTAATTCTCAGACCCTAGGCACAATGTTTCTTTGTACATAATAGACACTTTCAAAAACTTAATTATTTTTCTTATTTTTCCAAATTACATCAATGCAATTTTTACTACTTGTTTTCTGACATTTTGTAATTCATGTTCTCACCCTCCTTCCTAAGAAGGCAGGCAATATGCTATATGAACATATATTATCATACAATACATATTTCCATGTTTGTCATGTTGTGAAACAAGGCACATATTGCTTATGCTAGAGAAAAAGTCATTAAAGAAGTAGAGTGAAAATTGGTATGCTTCAATTTCATTTGGACTATGTCTGTTCCTTCCACAGTGGTAGATATACTTTTTTGTCATGAGTCCCGTGGAGTAGTCCTAGAACCTTCTGTTGATGATAATAGAGGTTATACACACTTGATCGTCATACATTATTGTTGTTACTCTGATGTTCTCCAGGTCCTGCTCATTTTACTTTGCATCATTTCATATAGATCTTTTTAGGTCATAATAGACACTTAATGAATGCTTTTGTTGACTTGAAATCACTCATTTATGAGCTGGAAAATGGAGGTCAAATAAGTATACGTGAACTGACCCAGGTGACATAGTTAATTAAGGGGAAAATTGGAAATATTGTGTACATACCCTCAGTCTGAGTCCATGATCTTTCCATGGCATTGTTAATTCTCTTAGTTTGGGGCATTATTAAACAATTAAAGCTCAATGCTAAAAATAGAATAATGTTGTTATGAACAATATTATTTTAAAAAGCACTATTCTTCTAATAATACAATTCATTAAATTTTGGGGAAACTCTGGTAGCTTTTCTATTGTCTTTCCTTTTACTAGAATCTAGAAAGGAAACAGCATAGACTTATCTTGGTGATGAACAAAATCTAAAGATTTTCTTCATCTACTAGAATGCTTTTGATTGAACCTTTGTATTTTTTAATATTTTTGCAACAACCGGAATGTTTCAATCTAATGAAAATACCTTCCAGCCCCCAGCATATGTTCTCTCAGAACCAGTTGTCATCCAAACCACAAACCCTTTCAAAATGGTGAAAATATAGAAAAAAAATTAAGCCTAACAATGTTGTATGCCATTGTCTTCCTACTCTTTAGGGGGAAACTGGCATAAGTGACCTAATTGTTATTGTGGTTTTTTTTTATTACAACTCTTTCCTTTCTATAAAATATCTATTACAGAGGGTCTCTTTCTTCTTGGGTATAAATCCAGTAGACAAAATGTGGAGAACTGCATCCTCTGTAGTTTAGTGCAGTTCGATGTTTTTGTGTCACATGGTTATAGCTAGGTAGATTAATAGGGAGTTCTCTCTGGAAATTTCTTTCCTGTTATTGTTCTCCCTCAGCAGTTGATGGCTAAGTTAATTCTCTTTAGTTTTGTCATGCTCTGCAGCACACATTGCCAAGCTATGATAAGCTTTACAAGGGGAAAAAAGAAGCAATGGTGTCCATCAAAGTCTTAAACTTGCATTTTAAACTTTGGCTTGACCTGATGTGCCATTCAAAAGAGCTTCAAAAGATTATTTTTTTAGAGAAAGGTTCAATATGTCCCGAGGCTATCGGTTTTGAGTTAAACTGGGTGAAGGAGAAATATTTTACTCATCAGCTTTGCAGTCACAGAGTTTGCCTCAGCTAGAACAAAACTGCTGAGGCATTTAGAGAAAATTAACCCCCCATCCTGGCAGCCAGATGTGACTGGTTTCTGATGAATGCACATGAGTGGGCTGAAAAATCAAGAGACTGTGAAATTCCTGTCAGGTCCATACAGTGCAGAATGGGCTATTGACTGCTTTCTATATTTCCCTCCATCATTCTTCTTGAACACTGCCATTAATTTCCTCTCCTACTCTGACTTGTTTTTTTTTTTCCCTCCTTCTCTCCTTTAGGTCTTTCTGCTGCTAGAAAGGATGTTTTTTGCATTGCTGGAGTACTTCAAACTGCAAAGCATCTTTAGCAAGTATGAACTGGATATGACCCAGGATCAATCTCTTGGGAATATGTGTAGATTAAACCATGTGCAGGTAGGTGATTGCAGGGAAGTAGGAAAGATCATTCTGATCTAGATTGAAAAGCAAATGATGGGTAGTGTGATGAAGCATTAAAACCATATCCCATCAGAGTTTTATAAATTTTTCACCTCTTTAATAAAGTGGAATTGCATGAAGGATGAATTCAGTAAGTTAACACATATACCATGCATACTCTGAAAAGAGAGAGAGATCGGACTTATTTTTCATAAAACTTGGAAGAGATTGCTATACATATATTTGATGTATACTTATATATATTTTATATAGACATATATACACATATTTAAACTTAACTCTTCTGCTGTCATTCAGCTTCCATAAATATTTTTAATTTGTTTTCATGTTTTCCATGTTGGGTATTTATCTCTTATTAAATGTTGCTATTGCAATAGAGAGTCCACTTTTTAGATAAGGAATAGAGATGATTTGGGGTAGAAATAGGGAACAGGGAATCCAATTCAAACAGGGATTTCCAAATGTAGATAGGAGTAGAATGAGTAATTCTGTATGACTTAAGTTGCCCCTTTTTAAAAAGTTTCATTAAGTATTTCCTTGATAATCGAATCATAGGCATAAGTTGTTCCTTCATCAGATCTACTAGATATAGCCTTAAAAATTAATTTCAATCATCCCCAATCACAAATGACATATCCAGGTGCCATAATTTGCATGATTCAAGTTAAAAACTAAAAGTTACCCCTTTCAAAATGCAATATTACATTTTTAATATTTTATAATTTAATAAAAAATATTTCATTAAGTTTTAGCTCAAGGTAAATTTGCTGCACAGAAACTGAATATATTTTTCTTACACTATGGTATCATTAACCCAGTGTAGGTAATCAATGACTTTTAGAATATTACTTAAGTCAAAATTTTTAGACTTGATTTAAATTTGAAATTGTCCTAGAGATTTTCAAGACTTTCATTGAGCGCTAAAACTACCAAAAGGACCAATTCATCTATTGTCAACTGGATTCTTGTAGGGAAGGAGGACAAACTCAAATGAAATTAACATTAACAGAAAAAAGAAAAAATAGACATATTTCTCCAAAAGGCTCACAAATAATTTTTAAAATAATATGTATAAAGTATAGATTGATTAAATCATTTAAGCAATTTTGGACTTTAATATTTCATTTAAATAAAAACTTTGGTAATAGTTTATTTGCCTTGTAGCAAGCAGAAAAAAGGCAGTTGAACAAATCCAGGTTAGAGTTGATGAATATTGACAAACATGGGTGGCATGGAACTCAAACATAATGTGTGTGTGTATGTATGTATGTTAAGAACTATTTAAAGACTATATCTTTAGGTGAATTTTGACACCTTCTAGTCTACATGCTCTTATACTCCTCTCTTAAAGGACATGCTTTGTTTCTCCATAAAATGTTCTGTGTATACAGATTCTATGAAAAAAGAAATAATAAATAGAAATTTAATAATGATTAAACAATGACAATATCTGACAATAACAACTAGAACACTAATAATGCATATTCTTGGCTCTCTTCTGTGAATTTGATTCTAATTGCATTAGGCATCAATATGATGTTCCTTTTACAACTTTCTTTAAATTGTTAGGGTACAGTGGTTAGGGTACCAGGCCTGGAGTCTAGAGGAAAGAGGACTCAGGTTCAAATCTGACCTCAGACATTTCTTAACTGTGTGACCCCGGACAAGTTCCTTAACCCCATTTGTCTAGTCCTTGCCCTCTTGTCTTAGACTTATTACTAAGATTGAAAGTATGGAATTAAAAAAATAAAATAAAAAGACTCATTGTCATGCTTGATAGAAAACACTAGGAAAGTCAGGAATTGAAAGATTATCCTTTTAACCTGAGAATAACTGCTGAAGCTTTGGTTTTACCAAAATGGAAGTTATAAGTGCTTCAGATCTTAGCCTATCTGATACAGTTTGGATTTTTTTTAATGTGAAAAAGAAACATTTCATATTCTTATTATATCGGCATGGATTTACGGGTTCTGTGCCTAAAACAGGGATGTTTGGATTGTTTAGAAGGTATCAGGAAATGTTTTTAGAATAAAGGAAACATTTAGACCGTAGAGATGTAGAATCCAAAGAGAAGCAGTCTGTTTGAGTTCTAACATGACTCTAATTAGTAGTCTTTTGTTAGCAAACCTCTTTTTAAAGAAAATACAGAACATTTTCACACGTAAAAATTACATAGCATCTTTTCATTTGTTTTATGATATTTAGTATATCCATAATTCTTAAACAACATTGAACTGTACTTTATATGCCAGGGAGGAGAATAAATACAATAGCATCACAATACAGTGTTGCTTTCAGACTTCATGACACTGGGCTATGCTACCTCAGGAATTAGATGCTCTCGATTCTTCCTTACACTAAATCCCAGTCTGTAAGTGATAATGCTGTAAGACAGTTTGAACAAACTTTCTACTGAATCTGTGTGTGTGTGTGCGTGCATAGTGCCAAGCACATAATAGATTCTTATTGCCTGATTAATATTGATATGCATATATTTTAAGATAGAAAGTTCAATGTATAGAGTGCTGGACCTTGAATCAGGAAGACCTGAATTCAAATCTAGCCTCAGATACTTCCTAGCTATGTGACCCTGGGGGAAGTCACTTAACTCTGATTTCTCAGTAAAAGGATCCATCAGATGCAATAGAGAAAGAAATAGCAAGCCACTTCAGCATCCTTGTCCAGAAAACCCCATGGATAGATATGGTCCATGGAGCCATGAAGAGTCAGGCATGACTTAATGACTGAATTACAACAAAAACATGTATTTTAAGATAAGGAGATAAATAAATAGACATGAGAGATTAGACAGTTAATAAGGCAATAAGCATTTGTTAAGCACCTACTATATACCAGACCCTATATTAAGCACTGTATAACTAGATAGCCTTTAGTCACTAATAATTCTTTAGGGAAAAAAGCATGGTAAATCTGTAGAGGAACTCCAATGATCATCTTGTAAGGATGATATTATTTTCATTTTACAGATTCATTGTTGTTATTCAGTCTTTTTCAGTCGTGTCTGACACTTTGTCACCCCACTTGGGTTTCCTTGGCAAAATTACTGGAGTTTGTTTTTTTGTTTGTTTGTTTATTTTTTACCATTTCCTTGACCAGCTCTTTTGACAGATGAGGAAACTGAGGCAAGCAGAGTTAAATGATTTGCCTAGGTTCTTACAGCTTGTAAGTGTTTGAAGCTGGATTTAAACTCAGGATAATGAGTCTTCCTGACTCAAGGCCCTTCACTCTATTCCTTTGCCTCCTAGTTGCCTCATTTTGCACATTTGGAAAATGAAGATCGCATTGACAAATACAGACTCTATTAGGTGATTAAGGCAAGAGATATGTCGGGAGAGTGAAATACCAACAATGTAGTAAAATTATGACCAAATAATACAATAGCTTAATAGGAAAACATGTCATTTCCCTAATTATCTCTAATTATTAAAAAAGAAACAATCAGAAAATGATTGTTAACTGGCACAGTGAGTGAATGATAGTCATGAGAAATCAGCCCACATTATTTTATCCAATGTGGATTTTGGAACTTTAAATTCAGAATTGTAGAGTCTCAGAGTTGTCAGATTATAAGATTACTGATTTAGAATTGGCTATGTAAGATGATTTAGTTCAACTCCTTCATTTTACAGGTGATAAAACTGAGAGCTATAGACAATAAAGGACTTGTCTAAGATCAGAGCTAAAGTTTAAACTTGGCAGAGCTAGAGTTTGAACATGGGTCCCCTCATTCTATATACAATACTTTCTATACTATGTTTATTCTCTGAAAAGGAGTTATCTCAAACCTCTGAAACACACACACACACACACACACACACACACACACACACACACACACACACAAAACAATAAAGAAATGAGCTTCAGGAATGAGCTCCCTCAGTTCTCCTCCATTACTCAAAACTTTTCAACATTATCTCTTCTCATTATTCCCCACTGACTCCTGTGAAAGCTAGAAAACATTTTCCCCTTCTGTGACCTATAACAGCCTATTCCTTTTTTCTCTTGAACCCTGTGATTTCCTCTTCTTCATATTTTTTCATATTTAACATTTCCCTTTGTTCCTGTATTCCTATTTCCCACATTTGTACCCTTGATTACATTCCTTCCTAGCTCCTCTAGGAAATTTATGAATAATAAATGTTTACCTAATAAGCATTTATTGAAATGATCTTTCTCCAATAGTCATCTCTCATGTGGTTCTTGAGTTCTTTTCCTCTCATGGTTCCCTCTGATCTCTTTATATTTGACTATTCAGGTATCTTCAAACCTTAAAACGTCTTCCTTTGCCTCTTCTACATGATTCAGCCTCAACCCCATCCTTTTTCCTGGATTTATTTTTTAAATGATCTATCCAAAATACCTCTACATAGTATCCACAATCCATTTCAGTAATGCTTCTATCCCATCCCACCATAAACCTTCCTTCAAAAATCACAATTGACCTAAGTTTCAATTCTTCCCCACCCCACCCCACCCCTTTCTCTTTATTCTTGACCTTTCTTCAGCCTTTGAAACATTCTATCCTACTGGATGTTGTCTTTACTTTTAGTTTCAGAGACACCACAAACTCTAGGTTTTTCCCTATAATTCTCACTACTTCATTGTTTGCTCCTTCACTGGCTGCATAACCGCTTAATGTAAGTGTTCTCTCAACACTGTGTCTTTGCCCTTCTTCTTGCCTCCCTATACAGTTTCTCCCTTTTTTCACTCCTATACTTTTAAGTACTACCTCTCTGGAAATGGCTAACAAATCTATATTCATAGTCTCATCCTTTTCTTCTGTGATTCAGGCTTGTACTTCCAACTGCCTATTCAACTGGCTTCTCAAACTCAGCTTCCAAAACTGTGTCCAGTTATGAATGTCATACATTAAAAGATTCATTTGAAAACTGTAGAATATTTAGTATTATGAGTAGGTCAACTGGGGTAGTGAGAGGTCTAGGAAAAAGACAATTAAAGGATTATTGAGAAAACTGTGATGTTTAAAGTGGAGAAAAAGAAGAAATGATTGCTGTCTATAAAATGTAAATTGATTTTACTTTTTTATTAATTGCTCCAGAAATTAGAATTAGAATAAGACTTAAAAGTTGTAGAAGGGGGCAGCTGGGTAGCTCAGTGGAGTGAGAGTCAGGCCTAGAGACAGGAGGTCCTAGGTTCAAACCCGGCCTCAGCCACTTCCCAGCTGTGTGACCCTGGGCAAGTCACTTGACCCCCATTGCCCACCCTTACCACTCTTCCACCTATGGGACAATACACCGAAGTACAAGGGTTTAAAAAAAAAGTTGTAGAAGGAAGATTTCATGCTGTGTAAAGAACTTACTAATAATTGAAATAGTTACCCAGTTAGTTAGTGAACCTTCCTCAAAGCATACATTCATATCATCATGAGATTATAGAGATAGATGATATTTTAGAATCATAGAAAATGAGATGGAATAAATCTCAGTAGCTACTTAAACCAGCTTCCTCATTTGCCAGATGAGGAAATTGAAGCCCCAGGAGTTTAAGGTACTTGATCAACTTCATACAATTAGTAAGGAGCTTTACTGGGACTCAAATCTAGATCCTCCATCCACAAAACCAGCCATAGTCTTCCTTTTACCACATTGCCTCCTACGTAGAGAAAATGGGAGTATGGAATTCTGGTGAGTGATCTAAAATATATTTATTTGAATTCTGTGCTTATCTGACTTAATTTTTAGATGTCAATCAGTATACTCATCCAGAGATAATATTAAAATCATTTAGAAACAAAAATATTTCACAAAGTCCAGAAAAGCAGCCAGAGAAATGAAAGGAAGCCATAATGATAGCAGATGAAAACCCAGTGTTAGAATATTTTTAATAATCTTTGTCTCTTTAACAACATGGCAGAAAAAGACAAAAGGAACTATAAAACATATTAATGGTTCTCAAGATATAAATGAGCTATTATAGTTATTTAGATTAAATGATAATGTTGTGTTCTCATGTCTACAGTGCAGTTATATATGTGGCCCTATATGCAGCTAAACTTTTCCAACAAAAATGGTTATGAACTATATACAATGCTAATGAAAGACTTCTAAAATATAGTATCTTCCTATCAAATTTGTTTGTTCTTTTAAAATTAATAATAAAAGTAATGCAACACGCAAGCCCTTCCCTTGTCATGGTACCCCAAAGAGAGCATCACCATCATGACTGGCCAATAGAACAGAAATTAAAATTCAAGAAATATGTGTTGATGCATATCTAAATTCATCATGTTTGACTAAGTTCAATGTTTTGAAGGAACTTACATATGACATACATATGCCTAAAGGAGGTGAAAAAGGGCAGTATGAAGAAAATCTTCTGCTTGATATTGTTACAATTCTTCATAATGTTTTCCAGAACTGAGTCATATTTTTGCCAAATTCCTACACATTTGACATCAAGAGTTTGACCACCCATCCAAAGTAAGGTACAAGTGACCATGTCTTACTGATAAAAAATAATTTAAATTAATTGGATCCTGCCAACTGACAGTAATGCCCCTTTAAGATGCAAGAGGAACATGACTAAGTCAAATAGCCATGGAAGAGAGAGACTATCTACATATTTTCAATATTTTTATTTCATTAAATATTTCCCAGTTACACATAAAATTTAATATTATTTTTTTAAATCTTGAGTTCCAGATTTTCTCCCTTATTCCCATTCCTCCCTGCTCCTTGAGAAGGCAAGAAATTTGATATCAATTTTACATGATGTCATACAATACATTTCCATATTATCCAGGCTGCAAAAGAAAACAGCCACACACACAGAGAAAGAAAAGCAGCAAGAAAAATAAAACTTAAAAAAAGTAGGCTTAAATCTATCTACACTCAGAGTACATCAATTCTCTCTCTGGAGTTGGATAACATTTTTTGTCATGGATCTTTGCAATTGTATCTTGGATCACTGTCTTGAGTAATTACAGTTGATCATCCTTATAAAATTGTTGTTACCATATACAATGGTTTTTTCATTCTTCTCACTTCACTTTACTTTAGTTCATATAAATCTTCCCAGGTTTTTCTGAAACTCACATCCTGCTTGTTGTTGCTGATAGCACAATAGTATTCCATTATAATACCATATCATATACCATAACTTGTTCAGCCATTCCTCAATTGTTCAATTTCCAAATCTTTGCCATCACAAAAAAAGTGATGCTATAGATATTTTATACAAATAGATATTTTATCTTTTTTTCTACTCACTCTCAGATACAGAACTAGTAGTGGTATTATTTGGTCAAAGGATATGCACAGTTTTGGCTCTAGGTCCAAATTCTTCTTCAGAATGGTTGGTCTAGTTCACAACTCAACAACAATATTTCATTGCCTCAATGTATCTTTATCTCCTGCAACATTTGCCATTTTCCTTTTCTATCATATTAGCCAATCTGATAGGTGTGACATAGTATTAATTAACAGAGTTGTTTTAATTTTGATTTCTTTAATCAGTAATGATTTAGAGGACTTTTCATGTGATAATCAATAGCTTGTATTTCTCTTCTAAAAACTACCTGTTTGTATACTTTGGCCATTTATCTATTGGGGAATGGCTCTTATTTTTATAAATCTCATTCAGTTTTCTTTATATTTAGTAAAAAGAAAATTTTCTCTCTGTTATAATCCAACCCCCCAGTTTCCTGTTTGCCTTCTAATTTTGGCTGCATTTATATTCTGTAAATCTTTTTAATTTCATGTAATCAAAATTATCCCTTTGACTTCCCGTGATCCTCCCAATATCCTTTTTAGTCATAAATTCTTCTCATATCCATAGATATGACAGGTATATTTTTCCATGTTCTCCTAACTTACTTATGATATCAACAATTATGAGTAAATCATTTATCCTTTTTGACATATCTTGGTATATGGTATGAGAAGTTGATCTACACCTGTGGTTTTTTTTTTCCCCCACCTAAACTGTGTTCCAGTTTTGCTTTGTTTTTCAGCCAAATGGTGAGTTCTTGCTCCCAATACTTGGATCTTTGGGTTTACAAAACATTAGATTACTATGGTTATTTACTACTTTGTATTTTAATGATTCTACTTTTTAATGTAGTTTAAAATCTAGTACTGTTTGACCACCATGCACATTTTCTTCACTGATTCCTTTAACATTCCTCAATTTTTGTTCTCCTAGATTAATTTCCTTGGCTTTTTTTTAGCTCTACAAAATAATTCATTGGTAGTTTGGTTGATATAGCAATGTGAAATGGAATCTCTCTTTCTATCATTTCCTATTAGGTTTTGTTGGCAGTATAAAGAAATACAGATGATTTATGAGGGTTTCTTTTATATCCTGCAACTTTGCTAAAGTTGTTAATTCTTTCAAATAGTATTTTCCTTAATTTTCTAGTGTTCGCTAAGTATACCTTCATATCATCTACAAAGAATGATAAATTTTTCCCTCTGTACCTATTTTTATTTCTTCAATTTTTCTTATTTTATTGCTTATAATTAGCATTTGTATTACAATATTAAATATTAGTGGTGATAATGGACATCCTTGTTGTACCTTGATTTTATTGGGGAAGACTATCTGTCTCAGTCCCCTCATGTGTAAAATAAGTGTAATAACATAACCTATCTCACATATTAGACCACCTAGATGGCACAGTGAATGGAGTACCAGCCCTGAAGTCCAGAGGACTCATCTTCATGAATTCAAATCTGGCTTCAGATACTTATTAGCTTTGTGCCCCATGGCAAGCCATTTAACTCTGCCTCAATTTCCTCATCTATAAAGTGAGCTGGAGAAAGGAAATGGTAAACCATTCCGGTATATTTGCCAAGAAAACCCCAAAGCAGGTCTCAAAGAGTCAGATGTGACTGAAACAACTGAAGAGCAACACCATATGTGGTTATTGTAAAGATCAACAGATTTACAGAAAAAGATATTTGTAAAACACTTTACAAACCCTAAAGTGCTCTATAAATGATAATTAGTCATTATTCCGGTATTCCATGAGATTAGGGGTGATTAGCTTCGATTTTCAGGTCATGTATAGCTTTTCACTGAGATCAATGATCTGACAAATTCTAACGAAACCAGATTTTTGGATAAGGTAGAGAATTACTCGAATTCAATACAGTTAACCAAATTAAAGAATGTTTTAAGTTGGAAGAAGCCCTCAAAAGTGATCTAGTTGAATTCATATGTGAATAGGAAGTACCTCAGCAGGAACCCTGCCATATTGTCATTTGGCCCATTGTCCCCTCCTGACAGAGTATTTGTAATTTTTAGATAGCTCTGGTATTTAGGAAGGTTTTTTCTTACACTGTGCCAAAGCATGTGCCTCTGAAAAAATTCTTCCAATTAATTTTGTCACTTGATGCCAAGCTTAATAAGTTTAATTCCTCCTCTGTGTGGTACTTCTTCAGAAATCTGAACATACCATTTAATTTGTTAAAGGGAGAGAACATGATGAAAGTATCTTGGAGAGCCAAAGATATTTTCAAAGAGAGAAGCATCATGCTAAATAAAATGTTACTACCATTGGTATTGGAAAGAGTATGTATATATACTCTCTTAGGCTGTAACTATCTCCATAACTTCTTGAGGGAGATGGGAATCTACTTCCCTGGTCACTACTCTCCCATATATCTCCCCATTATAAGCTCATTGAGGGCAGGGATTTTCCCTGCTTTTGTTTTTATATTCCCAATATTTAGCATCTCTTAACACTTAATTTTACTCTTTCCCAAAGGCATTCCAAACTGCTCTTTTCTTCTGTTTTATTTTTGAAGCCAACTCATCTAATTTGCAATGCATGTCCAATATACATATATATACACATATATTTATATCAATATACTTGTGGAACTTATTATCAGCATTTACATATATTTATATATAATTTAAAATTATAATTTGATAATTATAATTTATATATAAATATAAGTATATATTTACATAAATATATGTAAATTCTGATGATAAGCTCCACAAGTAGTTTATCAACTGAACATCACAGTCTATATACATACAAAGTAAATATGTGATCACTTTTGAGGAGAAAGCTTTTAGCAACCAGGGAACCAAGAAAGACTTCATGTAGAGTATAGCACTTGAAGGGTGACTTACAGAGAATTCTAAGAGATAGCATATTCCAGGGATGGGGTTAATCAGAAATTGGAGATGGGTTGTTTTGTGTGAGGAAGAGCCAGTAGGCTGGAACATAGATGATGAGCAGGAATATATAAGAAGACTGGGAAGAAAGGAAGTGATTGTGTTAGGAAGAGCTTTAAATGCCAAAGAAGTTCATATTTGATTCTGGTGATATGAGAAAGCCACTGGAATGTTTTCTGAGCAGAGGAGAATTCATGCTCTTCCTGTGCTTTATGAAGATCACTTTGGCAGCTATATGGAGAATGGATTGGAGAGATGACCAACTTGAAATGTGGAATCAAATTAGAAAGCTTTTATAATAGTACAGAGAGGAGGTGCTAAGGGCCTGAACTAATGAAGTGAGAGAAGCATGAGTAGAAAGAGGGGGTCATATATAAGAAGATGCTATAGAAATCTAAATGGCAAAATTTGGCAACTGGTTGGATATGTAGGAAGAGTGAGAGTCAGGTAGTAAAGGATGATGTAAAAAATGTGATACCGAGAAGGACAGAGTTGCCCTCAACAGTAATAGGAATTTACTGAAGAGGACCAGATTGGGAGGAAAAGATAGATGGGTTCTGTTTGGGGCATCTTGAGTTTGAGACACCTATTGGACATTCAAGGCAGCTAGGTGACACAGTGGCTAGAGCATCAAGCCTGGAATCAGGGAGACGCAATTCAGACTCTTACTAGCTGTGTTATCCTGGATAAGTCATTTAACCTGTTTGCCTTCATGCAACGAAGAATGAAATGACGAATAAAATGGAGATGAAATGGAGAATTCCAGTCTCTTTGCTGAAAAACCTCACACCAGCTCACAAAGAGTTACTCAACAAATATTTATTAAATAAACATCTGGTATGTACTTGGGGACTTTAAAAGGTTCTCTAAAGTAAAAGACAAATGAAATAGTTTGTCTAGAGGCAGCTAGGTAGCATGGGGCCGGAGTTGGGGGGTGGAGTACTAGTACTAGGTCTGGCATCAGGGATTTCTCACTGGCTATGCGACACTGGACAAGTCATTTAATCTCAGTCTCCTCTAATGCAAAATGGTGATAACAGTCCCTACTTCACAAAAGTTCAAATCAAATTCAAAGTTCAAAGAATCAAATGAGATTAATGCTTTTAGAGCACTTAGCAAAGTACCTGGAACATAGTTGTCCCCACCCTCAAGGAACCTACATTCTTACTAGGAGAGATAGCATATTGGCAGTTAGGTAAATACAATATATATAAAAGTTAATTAAATATTTCTACTCAGATTCTCTTCAACCCAGGATGTACATGTCTCTCAGATTTTTTTCATGATTTTTTATTGTTGTTATTAGGCAGATATAAATTATAATCTGCTCTGATTTTTGCCTCAGCTTGAGCAACAACAACAAAAATTAGCATTTCATTTTTAACAAACCACAACACCCCCACATGCATTATGCAGACTAGACATTTTTCATGTGGACAAGCCATCTTGATGTTTGGGGGGAGGGGAGATTTCTTAAGATACAACTTTTAAGTTTGAAAATTAGCAACTAATGGAGCATGTCCAGGAGATATTTTTCATACAACTTAGCATCATCATTATCTAATGATGCTTTTTTGATGTGAGATTACCACAGACAAATGATTTCAAGCTCTACATACAAGTGAGTGCAAAACAATACACACCACATTTGTAACACCGGAGCCATATTACATCGCAATTAAATAACAAAAGCTCAAATTTTTGCCTCAAGTATTTCTTCCTCAAGAATTGTGGCATTTCTAGCAAATATCGTGGAAGGGAAACATGAAGATATCACAAACTAATTCCAGGGTTTGACTTCGAGTTAAAACCCGTTGCAAAAAGAGATGGAATCTCCCTAAGCAGGAACCTGATTTTGAACTGTTTTGTACTCCTTATCTTTCATCTAACTTCTGAGAAAACTTTGTACCTGGAATTTAATGCTTTAAGTTTCATGGAGATAGTAAAAAAAAATGGTATAGATGAAAAGATTGGTATTAACAGGGGAAAAAAATCACCCTCTCTCTTTTGTGCTCTCTCTCTCCCTACCTAATGTGATACATTCACTTTAAAAATGCTTTATTAAAGTATTTTGTTTTAAAATTATGTCCCCCTCCAAGGGAGAGGTCGAGTAAAGTAAATAAGTAATTATTGAGCACCTACCATGTACTAGGCAGAAGCATGGGAATACGAAGAAAGGCAAAACAACAAAACTAACAAACTAACATCAACAAGCATGCCCTGTTGTTAAGGAGTTTGTAGTATAAGGGGGGGAGACAACATGCAAACCTTTAAATGCTTACCCCAGAACATTCAGTACAGTGCCAGTATCTGAGAGTGTATACAATATTGTGTCCTCTGTAGTCCCCTACTTCTCTGTCATGAGGAAAAACATTATCTGTTTTCCAGTTCCTTCATTAAAAAAAAATAAAAATTCAGAATTGTTTAGCTTCCTTTGGTGAGATATTTATTCATTTGCACGAGTAAAACCGAGAGGATTATATTCATTATAACTATATCATATTACTCTAATGAGTGTATGTGTATGTATGTTTGTGTATATTGTATGTGTGTGTGTGTGCATATACTATATAATGAGTATCATCCCCTTGGTTTGCCTATGCTATTTTGTATTTATCCAGACAATTTCCCCATATTTCCCTGAATTCTTTATATTCATCATTTTAAAAAAAAAACCTAAATGACAGTATTTCATTACATTGATACATCATGTTTTTAAACCTTTCCCCAATTACTAGCCATCCCTATTTTCCTCTGTTGTAAAGAACATGAATATGTATATTCTGGTATGCGAAAAGGTTTTGTTTGTTGGGATCACTGTTTCTGTACATGGCTTCCTTGAGATCATGTTGATTAGTTGAATTATTCCGTCAAAGGATATGAAGAGTTTAGTCACTTTTCATGCTTAGTTATTAATTGATATCTGGAATGTTTGGGTTAATTCCACAGCTCTACCAACAGTGCATTAGAGACCTTTCTTTCCGGGCTACTTGAGCAAAGACTGTTTCCATCTTTCATAATCTTTTCCCAGTTTACATAGTTTGAAATAAAATGTTACCTCTATTTTACATACAAACATAGAGTTTCTGAATCCCCAAAGTGGAAGGGATCTGACATCATTTGCCAGATCATTATCTTACCAGAACCATGAATTCCCTATGTTACATGCTTGACAATGGTTGAAACTATACTCAGAATCTCATAGCCTTTCTTTGGACACTTCCTTTATACATCTTCCACTCCCTGATCACTATTTGAATTTTTCTCACTATTAGTTGAAAGGAGGTAAACTAAGTCATTGTCCAGAAAACCTGTTTTTCCCTGAAGAAAGTAGAAATCAGAAATGAGCTTTCTGTGAAGGTCAGTCAGCTTAAAATAATACACTCAGGATCCCTGAGAAAGTAACTCCCTTTAACTTCCTCACAGTCCAAGATAAGATATATGATGGAAAGTCCCAGACCCCACAATATTAACCAAAATAGTTTCCAGACAATAAAAGTTTGCTTACTTCACCAAAGTTATGTCTCCTTTATGAACATTTGCTTTGTATCTGCACCCTATAAAGACTGCATTGTCATTTCAGTCCAGTGCAGCCTTCACTAGAAAAATGCCCTGGCCAGTTAGGTAAGATTGATAAATAAATATTGATTCTATTAATTTGAACTTCTGGGTGTCTGGACTCGCTTTCTGAGGTAAACCACTTCATAGTGATTTTGAGAATGATTTCCTGTGGTCAGTTATAGTTTCTAATTCTTTTTTTTAATGTGGTTCATGTCCTTTGACCACTCAACTATTGAAAAATGACTCTTGGTATTACATTTGGATTAATTCCTTCTAAATATTTTTAAATATCAGGCTTTTTAGATGATATACGACAAAAATATTTTCCCACTCCTTTTTCTACTAATTCTTTCCTCACTACTTTGAGTGGTTGGTGCATGAACTTTTTTCATCTTCTGAAGTCAAAATTGTTTGTTTTATCTTTCATGATCGTCTCTGATCATTGTTGGATTAAAATTTCTCCTTTTAGCCAAAGTTATGAAAGGAACAAAATTTCATCTATTCTAATTATATTATTGGGTGACCTTTCATATAAAGGTAATCTTTCCATTTTGAGATTATTCTGATGCATGGTACTAAATTTTGTTCTATTTCTATTTTCTGCCAAACTAATTTCTAATATGCCCAGAAATTCTTGTCAAAAACATTCTCTCTAAGTAATTTATGTCATTAGTTTTATTATGCTTTGTGCTACTATTTTGGGCTTCTTCTGTTTCTTGTTTACCTGTACTGTGTAACTTATCTACTTATATTATAATGTACTTTAAGACTCAGTAACACTATGATATCTTCCTTTGTATTTTTCCTCATTATTTCCTTTAAGGTTCTAGAATTTTTGTTTTTCCAAATGAATTTTATTTTATCTAGTTCTTAAAAGCATCCCCTCAGTAATTTGATAGGTAAAGTGCAAAAACAGTTGGGTACCATTGAGATTTTTACTATGCTGGTATGGCTGACCATGAGCAGTAAATCCCTTTCTAATTCTTGATCTCCTTCTATTATCATCAAAACCATTTTATAGTTTTATTTTTATAAATTTTGTTTCAGTCATGGGAGATTAATCACAGGTATTTTATAATTGTTCTGAGTGGAATATCTCTTTTATCATTTCTTTCCAATTCTTAATATTGCATAAAAAGTTTAATGACTTTTGTATCTTTCTTTGTTTCTTTCTTTGTTTCTTTCTTTCTTTGTTTCTTTCTTTCTTTGTTTCTTTCTTTCTTCGTTTCTTTCTTTCTTTCTTTCTTTCTTTCTTTCTTTCTTTCTTTCTTTCTCTTTTGCCCATCTTGCTAAAGGTACTGATCTTCTCCCTTAATGTCTTTACTAATTCTCTGCAGTTTTCTATTCTGCAGTATTCCATCTTGGCCTCTACAAGCAGGGATAGATTATCTCCTTTGCTACTCTGTGTGTGTTTGGTTTATTTTTTAAATTATAACTAGTATTTCTATAAGCATTTCTAATTTTAAAAATGCTGTAGAGAGCATCTTACTACATTGCTCCTGTTTGTACTTGGAAAGTTTCTAGATCAAGGCTTCTTACATACATTTGTTATTAGAAATCCCTTTGGCATTCTATTGAAACTTACAGACAGCTCAGAATGTTGCTTAATACATTCATAACTGAAGAAAATACTACATTTTAATTAAAATTTAATGAAATTAAATATATAATTTTCTTCCAAATCAAATTAATGGAGCCCTTGAATTCTATCAACAGACCCTTTAAGGCTATGATGATGAACCTTATGGCATGTGTGCTAAAGAGGACACACAGAGCATTCTCTGTGAGCCCACATGCTGTCCCTTGCCAGAGTTCATTACTAGAAAGGCAAAGTGGGCAGCTCACAGGTGACAGAGCTGGAAGGGAGCAGAGAACTCAGACCACTTCCTCCCCCTCTCTACACTCACTGAGGATATTCCTTATCTCACCTACTCCTCTGCATAGCAGCCCAGATGGAGTGCTTCTTCCTTCTCCTGGGTGGGGTAAAAGGTGGGGAATGGTACAAGGTCTGGGGGTAGGGGACTAAATGGTTCACCAACACTGCCTTAGGGTATCTTGGATATCAAATTAAGAACTCTTATTCTAGAGGGTTCTTTTTTCCATCATGAGCAATGCTGGCTTTAGTTTTAAATATACAAAACGCATTTTTGATTGCATGCATTTATTTATTACAATAAAGAACCTTTCATTTCCATGAACTTTAGAGATTTTAACATAAAAGAATGTTATGTTTTATCAGAGGTTTTCCTGTCATGTTTATTAAAATCATCATATTGTTTTTAATCTTTGTTATTCACATGTTTAATAATTCTAATTATTTTCCCAATTATAATTAATTTTTTAATTACTGATATGACTCCAACTTGGTTGAAGTGATTTTTATGGATATATTCCTATATTGTGTGAAGATTTTATTTAATAGTTTTGCATCGATATTCATTATTGAGATAGGTTTGCAGTTCTCTTTTACTTCTTTGTCTCTCCCTGGTTTGAGTATCAAGAAGATAATTATTTTGTTAAAAAGAGTATTTAGAGTGTCTTTTCACCTCTATGAGAATACCTTTTGTAGCATTATGGAATGCTATCACTTATAAATCTATATAGCTTAGAGGTTTTTGTTGTTTATTTTTCTCTTTTGGCAGTTCATTCATGGCTTGTTCAATTTAATTTTCTGAGATTTGGTTCATTTTGGTATCATGGAAATATTTTTCAAACTTCTATAAGTCTCCTAAGATGTACTCAAGTTCCCTTACCATCCAGAAAAAATACAGAATAGTAAGACGTAAAATCTGATTAATTTAACAATCACAAAAGTGATTAAGCATAGTTAGAAATTTAAAAAAGGAAGAAAGCATTTCACACTGTGAAAAAACATTCACTAATATAGGCTAAGTAATGGGGCTATTTTTAAGTGATATAAATAATCAGATGTTAGAATAATGATGGACTCTGTCCTGTGCCCTTTTGGCTAAGCTACAGTTGAAACTGTTTCTGCTCATTTCCATTAGTACTCTATTTTCCCCACGCTTGTGACACATTTCAGTGCACACATCATGCTGTACCACAAGTTTGAAGATCAATTGTTTATAAGTTACAAAGCTGCTTTTTGGCAGCTCTTCTGTTTTTGTCATTACCTGAATTAATTATGGCAGTTCAGCCCATCTCCAGGAAATGTGTTGATAGATACATCATAGATGATAAACGCATCTAGTGAACTGCTAACCATGGCTGCAGAGCAGATTATCTTATTTAAAGACACTGGTTTTAAAATTTAGACATTTAATTTAATTATCTTTTCCCAGAAGTATATAAAGAAATCAGAAACCTAGTGTGAATAACATTATCCTCACAGAAATGAAAACTTAGAAGAGCTCTCTTTTTTTTGCCATGAACTCAATAATTTTAGTTATAATCACTAACTATGTTTTTGTTTTACAGAACCAGTATGATTTGGGGGGAAAAGAGTAAAATTGCTTTTAAAGTACAAAAATAATTATGAACCACTTGAAACGTAATGTCTGTGTTTTATTTCTCATCAGAATTCATTAGTGTGTAACATCAATAATTTAGCCCATCATTTGCCAACACTGACTTGGCTCAGTAGTTCAATCATGTAACCCTGTAAACTCACTTTCCATTAAAATGAATGTTGCTGACAAAGGATAACTAAAGAGATACTTCATTTATTAACTAAAGAGATACTTCATTTATCAAAATTTTTAAATTAGGAGTTTGGGGCCACAGACACTTAGCTGGGTGAATTATTTGAAGGAATCTTTACATGAGACCTAAAGTCTTGTTTCCAATCCCATGAAGCTCCCCACAATGATAATCGCCTTTCATTTGTGTCACATGTGACTCAGAGCACACTGTTCAGAAGCAGGCATAGCCACCTGCCGTGATTCAAATGACCTACCAGAATGGAAACTTGACTGCTTAGTATAAAATTATGAAATGAACGGCAGTTTCCCTACATCCTGATTGACTCCGTCGGGCATATTTCTCACAAAAACCTATAATATCTTACATCAAACATTCTAATCTCCTAATGCTGTTCAAATTGATTTGAGGCATTAAGTAAATATATTAAAATTATTTTATGATGAGTTCAAGACTCCCCAAGTTCCTCAAATTATACTTTAATACATTCAAATTCCTTCTCTCTTGTTTCTGTCCTACTCCCGTCAGATGTTAGGACTGGGAATTCTGCTTTCCTTGTTTTGAGCAGGACAGTTTTTCTTTTCCCAAAATGATCCCTAAACCTCATGCTATGTTAATATGATGCCATATTGAATGCTATTTAATGACTTTCTTGAGAAAGGCTGAGGTGGGGCAGGGATGGGAAGAGGGAAAGAAAGAAGAACTTTGTCCACAAAACATGTAAATGTTTTCCAACTCATTTCTAACATAACCCTGATTTCATGGCCTCTTAAGTACATTGTTTGCATCACACAGTTTAGAACCTTCTTGGATCTCTGGTAAATAAATATAAACTTGTAAGTCCCATTGAAACTTTTTCTCATGGAACTATGGAAACCTTAGTATTTTAGCTGCTAGCCGGCATATGTCCCTGTTTTGATTGCAAAGGCTCCTGACTTCCTGACTACCACAAAAATCCGCATCAAAAGCTAAAACCAAATTACCAAATTGTAATTTCTTTGTGACAAATTTGCCTCTGTGCCTCCCCTCATTCCCTCATTGAACTGAAGCAACCTTTAACTCTTCTTCCCCCTTAATAATATTGCTCCTGACAGATTTTAAATAACCATGCTTTTCTAGGTGGGGAAAAAGCTTTTTCTTTCATCTTCAGATCTTACTATCTATCACCTTGTATCAAGTAACAGATGGAATAAAGACCTTCAAACATCATTATAAAGGACTTATTTAGCTTTATGATTTATCAATAGTTTTCTACAATTTTTTTCCATAAAAAAACTGAAAGGATGTTCTGACTATCCACTCTGTCAGTTTTAACAGAGAAAAATGAAGACCAAAAAGCTTCTTTGACTCTAAGAGAAAATCGCCTTTTCTTTTTACTCCTGACCCTCAGTTCCCATCCCAAAATGAACAAGACAGTCAGACTGATTCCTCCATCTACTCAATTAGTGAGCATATCTAGTCTTGTTCTAGTTTATTGACAGGATAAGAGAGGAGCCACAACTAAAATTGGCTATTGCCACTGTGCCTAAAGTTAAATACGTTTTGCAAAGGGGATTCGTTACAAATTAGAGAGTAAAGTAGGAATGGTTTGTTTTCCCTTACATATTTCTATGTATGTATATTTTATATAATTTATGTTATATATCAAATACATGTTTTAACATTTCATATTATATATGTATATGTGTTTCTGTAAGTATGCACATATGTAAGTATATAAAGACTTTTCACATATATGTGATGGTATGCACATGCACATGTTTTTCCCATTAACATCACTTATGGGGACTCACCAAAAAAGTTCACCTTACAGAAAACTCTAAGAGACATAGACCTGTAAATCATCCTTTTCAGTCTGCCAATAAGGGTTAACTGAGAACATATTATGTACCTTTGGAGTTGGCACTTTACTGGGTAATATAGTAGATGAAGGTATATAGCACGAGGCCTGATTCCTGCCCTACTAGAGCTTCTAGTCCTGTTAGAAAGATCAAGTCTAATATGCACGAGAAGAAAAAAACCTAAAGAATAAGTAAGCTACAATATTATGAGCAACAGCTTGCAAATGGGGTGGTAAATACTATAAGCAGAGTCATTACTCTAAAGGAGCTATCAGTGAGAAATGTTGGTTAATTGGGAAAGGCTCCAGTGGAGGGGGAACTTGAGTAGGTCCTTACAGAATAATTATGATTGACAGTGATAGAAAAGAAAAACAAAGGATTATCAACAAAACTTTTAAATAATTCATTCATAGGATTTAGACAAATAGAGATGATGAGATCAGTATTATAGGCAAAGAAGTCAACATGAACCAAGCCAGAGGCAGAAATTAGTGGGATGTGCGAGGGCTGGTGAGTAGCCCAGCCTCACTGGTGTAGGTAGGGCTACTGTAAGGGATGAATGACAGATAATTTGCAAGGATAGTGTGGGTCATTTGATAGGGCCTATAAATGATTCAGAAGAATTTAGGCTTGGTCCAAAGAGGAATGGGAAGCCATTATGGATTCCTGAAAAATTCAAAGAAATTATTATTTTAGGAAGATGACATGGAATAGATTAGAGTGGAGAGAGTCAAGTCAAGATAAGTATTTATTAAGCACAGGGATTATATAGAAATAGTATAAGCACAATTATTACTCTAAGCAGAGATCATGAGAAATGTCGGTTAATTAGAAAAGGTCTTAATCTACTCAGCTATCTAGCTGCCCCTCCATCAAGTTATTATTTAATCAAATCATTATTCCCATTTCAAAGATCCAGAAACAATTCCTTAGAAAGTTCATGTGTTCTACCCATATGACTGCTTAAACACAGGTCTTCTCATTTCAAACACAGGGCTCTTTCTACAACAATCTCCTACTTTCTTTTAAGTATGGAAGTTGAATGAGTAAATCAACAAAATCCCCCCCCCATTCTGTTTGAGGTAAGGGTGAGCAGCTCAGCTCTAATACTTTTATCATTTCAGAACATATTTCAGTTTTTCGTTTGGACGCCTCTTTGAACTAATCAAAGGCAATTTGATTGGGTGCAAGAGGAAGACAGTTCCTGATTGGATGAAGGAATTGATCATTCCCAGAAGAGCATGTATAAAAAGAACAACTAGTTGAGGTTTGAGGAAAGATTTTAAGGCTCTGGAAACAGAGGAGAAGGAGGAGAGGCCTCAGAACCTGAGCCAGAAAGAATCTGAAGTACTGGGACAACCAATGAAAAGAAAGTGTAGGACTGGGCTTTGGCAGGACAAGAGAGATTGAAAAAAATCATCAGTCCTATGGTCACCTTAGAGTAGAAGAGTGGAACTTTAAGAACTGACAAAATTGGGGGAATCTAGGTGGTTCAGTGGATTGAGAACCAGGTCTAGAGATGGGAGCTTCTAGGTTCAAATCTGGCCTCAGACATTTCTTAGCTGTATGATCCTGGGCAAGTCACTTAATTCCCATTGGGTAGCCCTTATCACTCTTCTGCCTTGGAACCAATACACAGTATTGATTCTAAGATGGAAGGTAAGGTTTTTAAAAAAGTGACAAAATTTCAAGAAATCATTTTTTCTTATTCCAAATTCCCCTCTCAGTGCCTATTATTAGTTTTTTAATTCAGCAAGTTATGTTGTGTTTATTCATCTATTCTTTCCAATACCTCCCTCCTCCATTGAGCAAACTTAAAAAATAAAGCAAAACAAAACTCAGGAAATAAATCCCTCAACACATATCTACATAGTCCAATAAAACAAATTCCCTCATTAGCCCTGTCTGAAAAAGCATATAACTTTTGATATCTTAAGTTCATAACTTTTTGGTCAGGAAGTAAGTTGTGTGCTGATTAGAGCTTGAACATCCTTCAAAGTATTTTTCCCTCCATACTATCAGTAATGTTGTATAAATTGTTCTAATTCAGCTTACTTTTCTTTAAGTCAATTCATAAAAGTTTTCCGAGTTTTCCCTGAAAGTGTCCATTACATCATTTCTTATGGCACAACAATATTCCATTACATTTATATATCATAATTTATATGCCCATTTGCTAATTAACTTCCAAGATTGGTTACAGCAAAAATAACTTCTATTTTTTCCAAATATATAACTTTTCCATCTTTCTCTTATTTCTTTGGGGGCATAAGCCTAGTAGTAGTATAGTTGGGACAAAGGATATACAGAGTTTAGTAAATTTCTGTGCATAGTTGCGAATTGCTTTCCAGAAAGGACCTATTTTTAGCACCATCAATACTGGACTAGTATACCAGCTTTGCCACAGCATCTTGGATGTGTTTGGATGTCTTTTGTCATCTTTACCAATCTAATAGATATGAGGTAGAATCTCAAAATTACTTTATCTTGTATTTCTCTAACAATAATTTAGAGTATTTTTGTGATTATTGGTATTGTGGATTTTTTATTTGAAAATTGAAATTAATATCCTTTCACCATTTATATGTTGGGAAATATGCTCTTAGTCTTTTAAATATGAATCTATTTCTTACATGTCTTGAAAATTGACCTTTATCAGGGGAATATGTTATATCCCCACCCCAATTTCCTGTTTCTCTTCTAATTTTTACTGTTAGATTTGTTTGGGCAAAACCTTTTTGGTTTTACATAATTAAAAGTTGTCCATTTTTTTCATGTATGTTCCTCTCATTTATTTGATTAGCCATGAGTTCTTTCCCCAGTGCCTATTCATTAATATCCTCTCCTCTTGATTAATCTAAATATTTCCAGAATTTTGCCTCTACCATAGAGGCCACAAATGAGACAAAAATACATATAAATGTAAATTAAGACAGAAAGCAAAACCTCTGCCTTAATGTTAGGAATTTTCCTCATGGAGTCTCAAAGCAATCAGATGGTGTTTCTAACTTTTTGCTCAATATAAATTCCTTGAGGCAACAGAAGGGGGAACCACATAGACTTAAGTATCTATCATATTGCCCTAGACTTAAAATGAACTAATCATTGGCTATTTAGCTATGCTGCTTTTCACCCTAGTCTAACTAAAAGAAGAGAGTATCTGAAAGAACCTCAGGACTTGGAAGAGATTTTGTACGGAACTAAGGGATGGCAACTAGATATATGTGAGTTCATTGTCATAGGAAACTCTGAGATAGACTCAGGGCATAGACTAGACCTGATAGGGTAAGTCATTTGCTTTAAAGTCTCGTGGCCAGTATGTGTCAGGGGTGGGAACTGAACTCTGATCTTCCTGGCTCCATATTGATTGTTGTCCTGGAAGACTGGAAGAAGACCAAAATGACATCTCTATGTCCATGTCAATTGACATTGTGTCCAACTGTGGCTTATCAAACCAATATGAGCTCTACTCAGAAGCCTCTACCACAGACTGGGCACTACATGAACATTGGAATGTAGATATCGCTAAATGTGCACATCTCACATTTCTTTTGAGTTTCTGTAATTCTTGGTTCACTTTCTTTGATGTGGCCACTCCATGCTGGTTGGTCCTATGCCAACATCTCCCTTATCTTACAATCAATGGCAAAGTTCATCCAAGAACCCTTTAGACTATCCTTATATCACTTCTTCTAACCTCTTTAAGTGCTTGCCTTGTATGAGTTCTTTGAAAAATAATAATCTTTTAGGCAAATGTATGTTTGAAATTGAGGTGCGCTCTCTGAAGTACAGTTTGAATGCTTGACAGTTCAGCTCAAAAAAACATCTCAAGTGTCCCATACCTAATCTTTCTAGGTGATTTTGAGAATCTTCCTAAGATGGGGATATCTGCATTTCTCAGTGGATTGAGAGCCAGACCTAGAGACAGGAGATCCGAGGTTCAAATCTGGTCTCAGACACTTCCTAACTGTGTGACCCTGGGCAAGTCACTTAGCCCCTATTGCCTAGCCTTTTGCCCCAGAACCAATACGCAGTATTTATTCTAAAAGAGAAGGTAAAGATTTTAAAAAAGAATCTTCCTAAGACAATTCAAACGGAAGCAACTCAGTTTTCTGGCATGGCACTGGTTTACAGTCCAGGTCTCACAGGCAAACAACAATGAGGTCAGCACAATAACTGTACCTTTGGTTTGGTAAGCAGCCTAATGCATCTTCTCTCCCACACTTTCCTTCAGAGCCTCCCAAATACTAAACTATCTCTGGCAATTCTTGCAACAACCTCATCATCTATATTTAGATCCCTGGAAAGTATACTGCCAAGGTATGTGAACTTATCCACAGCATCCAAAATTGATCCATTTGTTGTAACCAGCTGTTCCACATATGGATGGTGTGGTGCTGGCTGTTGGACAATCTCTGTTTTCCTAATGTAATTGTCAGGCTAAAGTTAGCAGAAGTGGCAGAGAAATGATCCACCCTCTGTTGCATTGCAGCCTCAGCCATTGCACTGAGTGCACAAGCCTGTGTGAATAAAAAGATCACACACCAATTCTTCTTCCACTTTAGTTTTGGCTTGTAGCCTTTTCAAGCTAAATGATTTCCCATCAATGAGGTAGCTGACCTTGATGTCGTTTTCCTCCTCCTTGAAGGACTCTTAACAACATTGCTGAAAACATCATGCCAAAAATCAGCATGGGAGCAAGCACATAGCCCTGCTTCTCTCCACTGGTAACTGGGAAATCATGAGAGCATCACTCATTATCCAGGACCTATGCAAGCATGACATCATGAAATTAGAGTACGATAGTGATGAACTTTTTTAGACAACACATTTTGCCATGATCTTCCAAAAGTCCTTATGCCTGATGATATCAAAAGTCTTGGTCAGTCTGTCAAATATGTATAAGCCTCTGTTTTGCTTCCTTGCATTTCTCCTGGAGTTCTTGGGTAGCAAACACCATATTAACCATTCCTTTTGGAAACCACAGTGCTTCTCAAGTAGAGATCCATCTTCCAGGTGAAGGATCAGCTAATTAAGGAGGATTCTGGCAAAAATCTTATTGGCAGTAACTTTCTGGAATTGAATACAGGTCTTCCTGGCTCCATTATAGCATAGTGTATAGAATTCATTCTCTATATATTATACCATATTCTCACTGTGTATATATAGCAATAACTAAAAATATCTCCAAAGTTCATCCTAGAATGTTATAAGGCAGGCACCTTTTATCAAGGATAAAACATTTGGTAAAAGGGTGCTTATTTTGGAAAGAAGATAAAATTTCTTTGGGAAATTTGGGATACACAGAGTCAAAGAAAGAAGTCATCAAAGTTGATAAATCAGAGAAAAATTTTAAAAGTATAGTTTAGCCCCTTCATTTTCAAATCAATCAATAAACATTTGTTAAGTGCTTACTGTATGCTAAGTAATGAGAATACAAAAAAAAAAGGCAAAAGATAGTTCCTGCCTTCAAGGAGACTACAATTTAATGGATAAGAAAACATGAAAACAAAAATATACAAAGCAAGCCAAATACAGGATAAATAGTTAACAGCTACTGGGTTTTGTTGGCAACCTGAAAACAGTTAGATGGAAGGGAATAAACATTTATATGGTGCCAACTATGTGCCAAGCTCTGTTAAGCACTTTTGACAAATATTACTTCATTCAATCCTCACAACGATATTGCAAGTAATAATAATAGTGATCATTTATATAGCATTTCAAGGTTTGTGAAGCCCTTTAACAAATTTTAATTCATTGGATCTCTACAACACCCCTGTGAGGTAGGTACTATTATTATCATCCCTGTTTTACATATGAGGAAACTGAGGCAAAAAGGGTTAAGTGATTTGCCCAGAGTCACACAGCTAGGAAGTATCTGAAGCCAGATTTGAACTCAAGAAGATTAAGTCTTCCTGATTCCAGTTCTGACTCCATATTCACTGCTCAACCTAGCCGCACTATGCCGCCTCAAAAAGTAGAAAGAACATTGAACTGGGAGTTTAAAAACCTGCATTTAATCCCAGTACTCCCACTAACTTGTTGTGTAACCTTGAGCACATCTCTTTCTCTCTCCATGCCTCAGTTTACTCTCCCATAAAAATAGAAAATTAGCAGATTTCTAAATTTACTTCCAATTTTTACAATTATCTCCACTCTTGATCTTTGACTATAGATGTCCTCTACCTCTACCTATTAAGTATTTCTACCCTCTACTAGGAAATCTCTATTTCTAATTGGTAATATTTCCAATTACTTTAATTTGGTTGCTCTTAAAATGAAGAATTCTATATAATATACAGTTATGAAATGTCTCTTTGTCCACTGTACTTTTAATTGCCTATGTTTAAAAATTGTAGAAACCCCTAAGTGCATCACAACATGTAGGAAAAATAATACAAAGAGACACCAAGCGAGCATTTCAAATATTTATCTAGTAGTTAGTCTTTGTTACAAAGAAATAATTATAACCATCCTGATTTTTCTGGGAACAGATCAGGAAAAAAAGGCACTAAGTCAGGAAAGGCTTTCAGGCAGTGGAAACCAGAAACAATGGAATGTATTAAAGATGGTAACAGAAAAAAAAATTTAATCTTTTCTAAACATATAAAGAGAGAAAAGAAACTCCAACGAAAGAAGAAAAAAATGAAATCTTTGATGGTTACCAAATGAATTAAGGACAAAGATCAACAGCATCTGTGTGCTTAAGTAGCATCTATTACTGAGTACTGTGAAATAATGAAGAACTTATACCAATTCCTGTTGACCAAAAGTAGATTACGGCTCACAGAGAAAATGGGAAGAGAAACAAATCAGCGAATCTAAATGACATGTACTGTAGATGCTCAGGGAATTAGCTAATGAATTTACCTAGTCACTCACAATTCTCTCTGAAAAGAGTTGGAAATATTGAGAAATTACAAACAGCTAGGCAAAAAGGAAACAGCACCTGTTGCAAAATAAAAACAGTAATTCTTTCAATGGAAGAATAATCTTTTTAATTCAAACTCCTGATTATGTCACCTTGCCCTCCCCGTCTATACCTTCATAACTCAAATATGGTTTTACACGGGTCTTCCACAATCTGACCTTCACTTATGTTCCCAGCCTTATCTGATGCTTCTGTCTTTGAACATATATGAGGCTACCAGTATGGTCATTGGCTGATACAAAATGAATCATTAACCTCTGGATTCCTTTTTCTCTTAGAATCTCTCCGCCAACTTCATGGCTCTTCTCTTTGCTTCTTATATATCTTTATTTCTATTATAATTATCTGAGATTGTATCACTTCATTTTTAGACTCACTTTTGCTTTGCATACAGTTGGCTCTAAATAAATGTTCTTTTTAAATGAATAAACTAATGATCTCATGACCAAGAACTATGTTCTTAGCATCTCTTGAAACATTAACCAGCATTACATGCATCACAACCAGGGAATAGCTGGCACTTTCTTACCCAATTGCTGATCTTGATCACTGCTTCAAACGTTACTCTTTTTAATCCCGGCTAACAATGATAATGGGGTTCACAAGCAACTTCTAAATATAGCAACTTATTTTTGTTGTTTCAGATAACGGAATCATTTTCTTTTTAAGTCATAGAAAAAAGGTATTCATTATTGCCTGTATTTCCTGTTGAGGAGCAAGAATGAAATGCAACATTCCACCTTCTACACATGTCAGCAATTAAACAGCAAACATTTAATAAATTCCTGCTATCTTAGACAGGTAACTAGGTAGTGCAGAGGATAGAGTGCTGGGCCTGGAGTCAGAAAGACCTGAGTCCAAATTTTATTTCAATCACTTAATAGCTGTGTGACTGGGTAAGTTACTTAATTCTGTTTGCCTTAGTTTCCTCATTGTAAAA
Source organism: Gracilinanus agilis (assembly GCF_016433145.1). NCBI lineage: Eukaryota > Metazoa > Chordata > Mammalia > Didelphimorphia > Didelphidae > Gracilinanus > Gracilinanus agilis. The sequence goes on from NC_058130.1 coordinate 527,893,804, forward strand.
TGAGCTGGAGAAAGAAATGGTGAACCATATTGCCATGAAAATACCAAATAGAGTCAAGAAGCATCAGATCCAACTAATCAATAGCAACCTTAGGCAATGAATTGACACAGTGCACTGGTTCTAGAATCAGAAAGACCTGAAATCAGAATTTTACAAACTTAAATTTGTGACCTTAAAGTCATAATCTATTCCCTGGATTTCCCATTTATTTATTGGATCATAGATTTAGACTTTGGAGGGACCACTGGTCTTATAGATGAGGAAATTTAAGCCCAGGGAGGTTCAATGATTCACCTGAAATTGAAGAGGTAATAAACCTATCAGGGATAGGATTTGAACCTGAGTCCTTTGACTCCAGTGACAATGGTCTTTCCATTTTATTCTGTATCTCAGAGAACTAGCTACTTCTACCTATTCACCAAGGAGTTTTTAATGAGCCTCTTTTAGCCTATTCCAACAACTCCTTGATAGAATTTTTGACAATGTTATTTAGGCCTCAGTAAGTCATAGTTGGAAGGAATTTGAAAAATCATCTAGTCCAACCCCTATATGAGCAAGAATTCAATACTCAATTGTCATTATCTCTCCCTTGACCTTAGCCCATATGCCTTCAGTTCTTAGATTTCCTCACATAAGTATATCTTATACTCCAGAATAGCAGCTAGGAATACAGTGGATGGAGCACCAGACCTGGAGAAAGGAAGACCTGAGTTCAAATATGGCCTCAGACACATTAATTGTGTGACTCTGGGCAAGTCACTTAATGAGTTGTAGAAGGAAATGGCAAACCACTCTAGTAATGTTTTTGAGAAAATCCCAAATGGAGTCACAAAGAGTCAGACATGACTGAAAAATAATTGAACAAGAACATCATTCTACATAGTATTACTATATGGTATCTTTTAGTTAATCTATCCCTTTTGAATACCATATATAACTTTCTATTACTGCATTATAGCTATGACTCATATTCCGCCAGACCTCAGGGATACTCTGAAAGAACTGATCTCTTCTTTGTCCTATTTCACCTTGAGTACCCCCACCTTGAGCACTTGTATGGAGGGCAAATATTCTACCTACCACTGTCTTTGTCCTTGGATAATTGCCTTCTATCAGTTATATATCCTGTAGACATCTCAAACTCAACATGCACAATAGCAGATCTCATCTTTCCCTCAAACACAACTTTCTTCTGAGTTCCACTGCTGTTGTCAAGGGCCCCAACTATCCTGCTTGTCAACAGGATTCATCCCTAGACATCACCTTCAACTCTTCACTCTTCCTTACCCCAGATAACTAAACAGCTGCCACATCTTCTTGAATCTACCTCCAAAGCATTTCTTGCGTCCATTCCTTTCTGGGGACTCACACAAGCCACTCACCACCCTAGTTCAGGCGCTCGTCACATCCCATCTTGAGTCTTGCAATAACCTCCCAGTTGTTCTTCCTACCTAATTTTCTCCCCTCTGTAACACATCCTCACAAAGCTGCCAAAGTGATATTTCAAAAGGGCAGGTCTGACCATGTCGTTTTCCTTCTCAATAAATTCTAATAGTTCTCTACTACCTTTAGGGTCATCAAATATAAATTCCTCTGTTTGGCATTTAAAGGCTTTCACGACCTGGCTCCAATCAACCTTTCCACACTTACTACACATTTCTTGCTTTCACAAACTCTATGGACCTGACAATCTGGCCTTCTGACTGTTCCTCTTGTACAGCATTCGATCTCCCATTTTCATTCATTTATTTAGGCTATTTCCCATGTTTTGAGTGTACCTTCTAATTTTTCTCACTTTTTTTAAACCCTTAACTTCTGTGTATTGATTCCAAGGTGGAAGAGTGGTAATGATGGGCAATGGGGGTCAAGTGACTTGCCCAGGGTCACACAGCTGGGAAGTATCTGAGGCCAGATTTGAATAATTTTCTTACTTTAAAAAAAAACCTTTACCTTTCATTTTAGAATTGATACTAAGTGGGGCACCTAGGTGACTCAGTGGATTGAGATAGTAAGTCCTGGCTTCAAATCTGACCACAGACACTTCCTAGCTGTGTGACTCTGGGCAATTCACTGAACCTCTGTCACCTCACCCTTACTGCTCTTCTGCCTTGGAATACACAGTATTGTATTTTATTTAAAGACAAAAAAGGAAAAGCTTAAAAAAACTGATACTAAATATCCATTCCAAAAGCTTAGAAAATCAGGGTCCGAGGAAAATAAGCTTTGAAATGAACAACAGGAACAATATCCTAACTCCTGCAAGTTAGGCTAGTTTTTCCTTCAAAGCTTCTAATACCATCTTAAAGATTTGACTGTCTCAGGAGGCTGACTAAAGGCTCAGCCTATTGACATCGCTTCCTGGTTACCTGAATTTAAATCAGTTACAAAAAAATTCATTTACTCTATCTGATGCTTGGCTGGTGTAAAACCATGGGCAAGTCAGGCAGGAGAGTACATTCAAGATGATCTTCCATGCCTACTCTTGTTGATATCTTTCTCCTGCTAAGACTAAGAAAATCTCCTTCTGTTAACTATGGAATGAACTACATGATATTCTTTTGCTCTGAGTCAATCTAAATGCAGAAGAAGGCAGTTCCAGTAGACAATATGATGAAGTGAGATGGGGCTCTTCCTGATCCTACATCATCTTGATTTCTTTTACCACTTATCTTTAGTTTGAACATTTTTTGTTCCATGTAGTTTGGATCAAAACCATTGTCTACATATATGGATTACTGTTATGTTAGGGTGGACTAGCCTAGTCTATCTGTGATAATTGCCTTTTATCAGTGTCATTAAGTTGTTAAACCCTTTAAAATTCATCATTTGGCCATTTATGAAAGATGGAAAACTTTTGATATATAATTTCTGACATCAGGTCATGTTTTTCCAAGTACTTGGCAGGTCCTAAATATTTGTAGCCTGTTGTGATGACTCGTAGTTGCTACTGTTTCCTTGAATTATCCTCACTGATCTATAAGTCCAGTCTCCTCTAAGAATAAACCATCTTTAATATCTAGTGGTAATGATATGCTCCTGAATTGCCATCATAAACAGCTCCATCTCTATGTCATTATGATTCTATATTGTAATAATCCTTACCCTTTCCCTAGGGACAGGATTAGTCAGCATTTGGTTTTATTTTAGCTCAACAAGTATTTATATAAATGTAATTTATTATCATTGGGTTCTTTTTTAATGTCATTCATATAAAATGGATTCTGAGACAAGTCGCTCTCCTGTTATTATTTTTTAATATTTCATAGCTCTGTAGATCAATGTACAATTGGATAAAATGAGTACTTGGTGCAATAGAATAAAAACATGGGCATCTAAGTTCAAACCTCCATAAGTTCAACACTAGTATCTTCAGGACTCCTCCAGTGGCAGGCTGGAGATGGCATGTACCTCATTTCCTGTCACATGATTTTGATAACTTCTGGAAGATATCCGTATTTTTTAAGCTTTTCATTCCAAATAACTTAGAGTTTATTAAAAAAAAAACATTGCTCTTAATTTTTTATGGATCGATACTATTTTCAGATGATGGTAGGCAACAATTCTGCCTGTAATGGTAATGTTCTAATTGCAGTATTGTGTGCTGGTTGCTTTCTCTAGGATATTTGGAAGTTTGTGGTGATTATATGGGATTGTCATCTGTTAGTTGGCAAAATATGTAGAGTATTTCTTTAATGTTTTGGTGTGGTTTTTATGTGCTTTAAGAATATCTATCAATCCTTTTCCCTCTGAATACAGCTATTAAAACTTCTATAGTCACCTTATTACTTATTATCTCATTCTCATCTTTTTGGATGATTTTGTTGTGTGATATCAAACTGAGAGCACGATTTATTAAAAAAAAAGAGTATGAAACCCTCACTCATAACTGTTGAGATCTATTCCCATTTGTTTATTGCTAGAGTAATGGTAGGGAAGCTAGGTGGCATAATTGATAGAGTACCAGACCTAGAATCAGGAAGACCTGACTTCAAATCTAGGCCCAGACACTAATTATGTGACCTTGGCTTGTCTCAATATTTGCCTCAGTTTCCTCATCTGTAAGAAGATCTTCAGGACGCAGTGGCAATCCACTCCAGTATGTTTACCAAGAAAAACCCAATGGGGTCACAAAGAGGTAGATAACAGAAATGACTGAACAATAACAACAGTACAATATAAAAGTCTCCCTATCTCACCTAGACTGGAAGTGCAACAGTCACTCATGGACCCATTCTTCAAAAATGATCAACACAGAACCTTTAGCTTTTTTATCTAGCTTTTTTATTCACCAGGCAGCCTTCTACTGCCAGGGGCTCACTATATTGGTGCCCAACTTAGTACAGATAGCTGATCATCTTTTGTTTGACTGCAGCACAGAACCTCGGTCTGCCAACCTCAGCCTCCCAGTCATCAGACTGAAAGTTTCGGCAAGCACTTTAGATTTTTTAGCGCATTTCTTACACACTCGTGGCTTATCTACCTTAGGGGTCTGCTATTTGAATTTTGTATTTGTTCCAAATTTTATTTGTTTTTGTCTTCTTGTAGTACCAGAATATGAAGGTATGCCACTGTCTTTTTTCTTTGTCAGATAGATGCCCGTGACCATTTTGATGAGAGCAATCCTACAAGCCCATCCCACTTTGATTCTATTTCTTAGATTTTTATGTTAGCTGTTTCATCCCACTGGCTGGGGTATTAACCCAATAAGTGGTATTACCATAGCACAATTGACCATGTTTCAAACAGGTCTTCAAAGCTACCATAGCAGGGCACACAGTCTTGATTGCACATCACACTTACTAATATTCTCTTATTTCACTTCCACCTCTCAGCCCTTATGTTGATTATGGATTGTGTATTGGGTTTTCAAGTTGTATTATTGTTATTATTGCAATCGTTATTATCATTAAACTTTCATGTCCATTGTAAGGAAAATCTTATCAGTCAGTTGCCCGTAGAAGAGAGATCAAGTGGCATATGCTATGGGAGGAGGGGATTGGCTAGAAAAGAGAATCACAAAATTTATTCTTGAATGAGAACCCAGATACTCAGATCTGGAGGACTATGTCATTTTCTTTCTTTTCATTTAATACCCTCCCCTCTGCACAAAATGTTTATTAGTCTGTTAAAAAAAATGCTCTCTCTGGCTCTTCCCACACTTCCAAATGTCTTAGCCATGATTCATTTGGTGTCAGTGAGCATCATTAGTGCTGTGAATCATGTTTTCCATTTGTTTTATAATTCTTACTTGCTCATTGTCTGATTTCTTCTATACCCAGGCTAACTTCTTCTAACTTTTTGTTCTAAAGTCTTACTATAATTTTCATCTCTAGATAAGGTTATGAATGTTAACTCATAAAGATAATTCAAGTGGACTTAGATTTTAATATTATTGACGGACTTAGATTTTAATATTATTGAAGAGGTGCAGAAGTATCTGGAGGAACCCAATGAAAACTGATGATAAATGGCCATTTCTCTGCCTGGAGAAGTACAAGGAGAGCATTGCAGGGATTGATGCTATTTAGCATCTTGTTTAACTATCTAGAAGAGGGAGTAAGCACTGTAGTTATGTTCTTTGCCAATAACACTAAAATGGAAGGTGCTGCAAACATAAGAACAAAGAAACAATAATCAAAGGACCTGTGAAGATAAGAAATGATATCATATCACATCCAATCAGACAGACTCTTGACACCAAGGCCTATTCAGAAAGATGAGAGGAAACATGAAGGAATAGAAAGAACAGTAGATTTGAGGTAAGAAGTCTTGGGCTTCATCCCTACTTCTTCTACTTCTTACTTTGGGAATATCACTTACCACTTTGGGCCTCAGTTTTCTCTTCTGTTAAATGATTAGGTTGAACTAGGTAGATCAAATTGAAGGTCCCATCAATCAAACTCTGAAATCTACCAAAGCTCGGTAGGGTCCATCAATTATTCAAATAGAGGGTGCTTCAGAAGTGGAAAAAAATTTGAAAAAAAGCCAATGCCACCCCCAGCCAGTCACACTTCCCAAGGATAATCAAAGAGAAGAGAGAATTAATTGTCTTACCAATGGAGACAGTGGGAGTTAGATGCGGAGTTTACAGTCTCACTCAAGTATACTGGATTTTTGAGACTAGAACAGAAGCTAGTCAAGAAAATTGAAAAAAGGCCCAAAGTCACAGGAAACCAGTGAAAGCCAAACTAGAAGCAAAGGATTATTAAATCAGAAAATACCAGAGTTGGAAGGGATGTTAAAGACCATATAAATTAATCTTCTCATTTAAAAAAGAAAAGGAAACTGAATCCCAGTGAAGTAAAGATAATTGCTCAATGTTCTAGAGCTTATAAATGGTATTATGGAGACTAGGTCTTCCAATCTCTTTCTCATACCATTCTATGATCATTTGCGATGACCTGTGGAGATGAGGAATTATGTATGGAGATTTTAGAAGTGCTCGAGACAATTGAGTCTAATGCCCTCATTTTACAGATGAGAAAAGAGGCTGCCCAAAGTTGAAAAGCAAATAAATGGTGGTCAGAATTAGAACCCAGGTCCCTTCTAGTAATACTAATGATACTAAAATTGATAATAATAATAATAGCAAGTAGCATGTAGTGTTTTATGCTATATAACATTAGTTCTAGCCATTAGCGCTTCATGGGCAGATAGGTGGTTCAGTGGGATAGAGGGCTAGGTCTGGAGTTAGGAAGACTTATCTTCTTGAGTTAAAATCCTGCCTCAGACACTTACTAGTTGTATGACCCTGGGCAAGCCACTTAATCCTGTTTGCCTCAGTTTCCTCATCTATAAAATGAGCTGGAGAAGGAAATGGCAAACTACTCTTGTATCTTTGCCAAAGAAAAACACCAAACAAAATCACAAAGATTAGGATGTGCCTGGAAAATGACCAAACAATAATGTTGTGTTTTAAGATTTTCAAAAAGATTTATATATTTGGTCTTATTTGATCCTCACCACAAGCCTAGAAGGCAGGTATCATTATCATTCCTGTTTTTCAGATGAGGAAACTAAGGCAAGCAGAAACAAGTGTCTCATAGGATTTGAATTTGAATTCAGGTCTTCCTAACTTTAGACCCAGCTTTCTAGCTACCACGGTGCCACCTAGCAAATGAGTACTTTGTTCTTTCCACTATGCTATATAAGGTTTATAAGATAGATATTCAATAAATTCCTCAAACATTTATTAAGCACCCAGTACTCTAGGTTCTTGGAACAGAAATATAGATAAAACACAACTTCTGACCTCAAGAGCTTACTTAGAGTCTCGTAGAGAAGATAAAATGACCATATAAATACTATGATTCAAAATGCAATATAATAAGTGCCTAGAAAACACATCTCCTTGAGGACTGTGTCTACATAATTTGCTCATCACCTTCAGTGTCTGGCACAGTGTCTTAATCTTGGATACAAAATATTGTGTTTGTCTTTAAATTGAATTGATTTCAGTATATAAGACCACAGAAAGGGAAGAGATCACTTTTAACTGGAGACCATTTCCAAATAGAAAGGTCATTAAAGGTTTCCTCGACTAAGTTATAGCCTCTGAGTGGGGCCTTCAAGAAGGATGGGAAGAATTTCATCAGGAAAAGATCAGTGAGGATTAATATAATAAGGAAGAGGAGAATGCCATGAACAAATGTATGAAAATGGAAAAGTTTGAGACTAATTCAGGAATAGAATTAGTTTGTAATATAGAATATAAAAGGACAATAGTATAAAATAGGCTTGAAGTACCTGTGAAGTGGTACAAAGGTATCATGTACTATGGAATTGTTTGAATATTATTTTTATCCAGAGTAAAATTGAGAGCCATTAAAAGGTTTTGAAAAGAATCACATGAGCAGAACTTTACATTAAGAAGATGAACCTGGAAGCAATATGTATTATGGAGTGAAGGGGACAAAGACTGACACAAGGGAATATTAGAGAGTTTTGAATGTCAAATAGTCAATAAAGCAGTATTTATCAAGTATCGACTCAAGCCTGGTAGCCAGGCAAGCTCTGGAGATAAAGAGAAAGGCAAAAGCAATCATTTTCCTTGAGGAGATTGAGAAGGGGTGGCCAGGTAAGTAGGAGAATGAAGAAAGATCAGTACCAACAAAATCCCCAAAAAGGGGAAATCTAGGAAGAGAAGATGATCATTACTGTTAGGTGCCATGAAGAGGTGAAGAAGGATGAAAACTGAGAAAAAGACTGTTGGATTTAGTAATTAAAAGTTTGTTAGTAATTGTGGGGAAGGCAATTCTAATTAAGTAATAATATCTAGCAAGATCTCAAAGGGTTCAAAAGTGAATGAGATGAGAAGTGGAGGTAAGTTTAGACAACTTTTTTTCTTGGATTTATTTTGTGAAAGACAAGTTAAATATGAGATTGAGGAGAAGAGAGAGTCAAGTGTGGATGTTCGAAGGAAAAAAGGAAACCCAACATATTTGTGGGCAGCAGAGAAGGAATATGCTATCCTGATGCTATCCTTCATTGTCTTCCACTAAACGTTAGTCTCTATAGATAAAAATAACTAAATCACCTGGAAAAGATGGAGAGGAATGAGATTGAGGTTACAAATAGGGAGCTTAGTCTTGGACAGGAAAAGGACCACATTTTCCATAGAGACTAACGTTTAGTGGAAGACAATGAAGGATAGCATCAGGAATGGGGTGGGAGAAGAGAAATTTAGTGACAAATGACCTCTATTTTCTAAATGTCAGCGTCAGAGCAAAAAGTTCTCATTCCATTTCAGTCTTGATAACTAGATGAGAACACATCCCAATAAATCAGTCAATCATAAGCCTTTAGATTTGTTGTTAAGAGTCTTTAGAAGAATTTTGATGAAATTAAATGATCCTAGACAGAACTTTGTTCCAATAGGCTTGAATGGGAGAAAAGAACTTCTGGAAACCAGGAGCTGGATTACCCTTTTGCCACATGTGTTCTCTATGTTTGAACTCAATTTCCCCAAGACTCTGAATGTATCTGTGGGTGAATGTGTCATAGATTGGGTTTAGTATTTTATATCAATAGTGTTTTTATCCTGCTGGCTTAATAAATGTCCATTTTCTACAAGCTACTTAAGATTGACTGACTAAATCGGTTCTTAATTGATAATCTGGTGGGGAAGCACATTAGTGAAAGCTTGAGCCAAAGGCATTAAAGATTATTACTGATTCTTCTGGGTTTTTAGGGGTAGAAGATCAGAATCTCCAGGACTATGAGATACTAGAATTATTATTAGCCCAACTATGAGAATCCTAGTCATCACTAAGAGCAGAAATTAGATCCTCAGAATTTACGAGAATTTACGTGTACTATGTCACTAAAGCGAGGTGCTCTAGTAAGAAGGAGAAAAAGATGATGTGGGAGACGGAAGGAGAGAAAAGAAGATTTGTAATAGTTGCCAAAGGAAATGTGTCAATTAGGGAAAAATAAGAGAATTGTCTTATTTTGAAGAGGGCACAACTGAGATTAGATAACATGGATGTGTGTTATCTAAATGTATATTTCAAGGGAAGCACACTTTCCTTTCATGTTTCTCTGTGTTCAAGTAGAGAATGTTTTTCTTTTTTATTTCTCTCCTTTCCTTTTTTTATTTCCATCATGAGAATTTAGCATAATGCTTTACATATAGTAGTCTCTTAATAGATGTTGGCTGAATTTAATCTTTCATCTTTCATGAGAAAAAAATTTTTCATTCTTCATGCAGCTTATTTTTGAGATAATGTAAAACTTTATATTTATCCGTATTAAAAAGGTAATGTTTTATTATTTAAAAAAAACAATCCACTGGATCTACTAGAGAGAGAAATGGCAAGCCATTCTAAAAATTCACCAAGAAAACTCCCTCGTTACCTATGGTTCATAGAGTCATAAAGAGTTGGACACAAATGAAAAACTGAAGAACAGAGTTTTGGCCTAGCATTCCTCACTCTAATGATAAAATTTTAAAGCTCATATTTTGTCATATTAGCTGTCTCTATCAGTTCTGTTATCCACAAATTTGATCATTATCCTATATCTTTAGTCTAATCACTAATAACGTTTAAAAATTTGAGCTTTGTGGATCTTTGCTGTTAATCACTACCTTGGCTGACATAGAACCAGTTAGCAACCCTAGTTGGGCATCATTCTTGAACCAGCTGCGCATGTCTAATATTATTAGCTAGCCTGTATCTTACTATATTATTCTTCCAGAATAGCATGGAAAAAATTTTAAATGTTTTGCTAAAATCAAGATATATTATGTCTAATTATCTCTGAAATTCCCTGATCTGACAATTTAGTTGTCTTATCATAAAGGAAAATGAGTTGTTTTTTATGAGCCAAAGTTGCTCCTGTTAATTACTAGTCTTTTCTAAATGTTAGAAAATTATCTGCTTAATAACCTGTTCTCACATATTCTGGGGGAGTCACAATTTTGATTCTTTACAGATCATAGTTTTCCTATGCAACTAGGTGATGCTGCAGTGAGGAAGGTCTTAATTCAAATCCTGACTCAGACCCTCAAGAGCTGTGTGACTCTAAGTAATACTAAACCTCTATCAGCCTCAATTTTGTCATCTGTAAAATGGGGATAATAATAGCACCTACCTCTTAGGACTGGTTTGAGAAACAAATGAAGTCATATATAGATTTCTTAGTAAACCTTTAAGCTCCATAAATGTGAACTGTCATCATTGTCATCATCCATGATTCTGAGCCATATACTATTATTGGGAGAATATTAATTTTAAAAATATATTTTGTGTTAGAGAGCAGATTTGGATCATTAAAATTGTGATGTAACTTCCCAAAAGCAAACACATGCTCTTCATCCTACTCAATTTTTGGCCCAGCGCACTACATTTGCATTGCCTATTAAAGATGGACTTTCTCACTTGGACTACCCATCCAACTGCTTGTTGTAATTTGACCATTCCCCTCATCATTGTGCCTGTGAATTTAGGGATGTCAATAGTATACTTCAGCTGCAGTCTTACCTGGTAATGTCACCCAGACATTCCAGCCACTTTCTTCTATTGGGAGGTTCTTCTGGGGTCTCTGTTTTGGAGAGGAGTTTAGACTGATCATTCTTCATTCCCTCCATATTGTGTTCTGATTTTCTGGACTCCAACAAAATGCCTCAGATTGAGTCTCACCCTGGAATTTCTCAATACCCAGGACTCGCTTTACTATGGAACATTCACCCCTATCTTACTCTGAAATTTTCTGCTGCCTGTCTGCACCCTTTCTCCTACTGCTGAGTTTCTCTCATTGTTTCCATCTGAGGGATGGGGTGGGAGACCAGCCAACTCTCATTCCCCTCCTGGTTGTGCTTCTGACTTTTCAGCATGTCAATACTATGCCCCTACATGAATATCTTCAACCATTCAACTCTACTCTTTGGTTCCTTTTTTGTGTGACATCTTCCACTATTAGATTGTAAGCCCCTTGAGGGCAGATGCTCTTTTTTCCCTTTTAAAAAATTTTCTTCTTTTAAATTTTTCTTTCCAAATTACATGTTATTACAATTTTTTATAATTGTCTTCTGACATTTTGCAGTCTGTGTTCTTTCCCTTCCCCCTTCTTAAGACAACATGTAACATGATATAGGTTGTATACATATTATCATATAATACATATTTCCATAGTCATCATTGTAGAAATAGAGAGATAAGGGAAAATGAAAATTTCTTTTTCATTATGTCGTGAAAGAAGACACGTATCTCTTACGCTAGAGAAAAACTCATGGAGGAAATAAAGTGAGAAACACTGCTGCATTCTACATTCAGACTCCATCAGTTCCTTCCTGGGAAGTGGATAGCCTTTTTTTGTCTTGGATCTCTCAGAGTTGTCCTGGATACAAGGATTGCTGATAATATTTAAATCATTCACAGTTGATCGTTATAGATTATTGCTGTTACTGTGTATAATTTTCTGGATCTGTCAACTCTACTTTGCATCACTTAATATAAATTTTTTCAGTTTTTTTGTATGATTGTTATGTTCATCATTTCTTATGGAACAACAGTATTCTATTACAATTATATATCACAACTTGTTCAGCTATTCCCCAAGTGATGGATATCCTTTCACTTTCCAGTTTTTTGTCATCACAAAAAAAAGAGCTGCTGTAAATATTTTTGTACAAGTAGGTCCTTTCCCCCTATCTTTGATTTCTTTGGGCTACAAACTTACAAGTGGTATTGCTTGGTCAAATGGTATGCATAGTTTGATGGCCCTTTGGGAATAATTCCAGATTGCTCTCCAGAATGGTCATATAAATTCACAGCTCTATCTAGAGTGTATTAGTGTCCCAATTTTTTCACAGCTCTTTCAATATTTATCATTTTTCTTTTTTGTCATATTAAGGACCATTTTTTTTCATATGACTAAAGATAGTTTTAATTTCTTTATCTGAGAATTATATATTTATATCCTTTGACCATTTGCTAATTGGGTAATGCTATTTAGTCTTATAAATTTGACTCTATTGTCTATATTCTTGAGAAATTAAGTTTGTTTCACAGACATTTGCTATGAAAATTTTCCTCAGTTTGTTGTTTCCCTTCCAATCTTAGTTACATTGGGTTTTTTTGTGCAAAACATTTTTAATTTGACATAGTCAAAGTTATCTATTTTGTATCTCATAATGTTCTCTATGTCTTGTTTGATCATAAATACTTCTCTTGTCCATATATTTGGCGGGTAAAATATTCCATGATGCCCTAAACTATTTATGGTATTACCCTTTATTTCTAAATCACATATCCATTTTGATTTTGCCTTGGTACTGTTTTCCACTTTTCCTAGGAATTTTTGTCAAATAGCGAGTTCCTCTTTCTACAGCTTGGATCTTTGGATTTGTCATATACTAGGTTACTGTGGTCATTTACTTCACAGTGAGTGTCTATTCATTGATCCACTATTCTGTTTCTTAGTCAATACCAGATTGTTTTGATGGTTACCATTTTATAATACAGTTTGAGGTCCGGTACAGCTAGGCCACCTTCCTTCATATTTTTTCTCATTGTCTCTCAATATTCTTGACTTTAGTCTTCTGAATTAATTTTATTATATTTTCTAGCTCTATGAAATATTTCTCATAATTTTATTTATATAGCCCTGAATAGGAAATTTAATTTAGGTAGAATTATCATTTTTATCATGTTGCCCCAGGCTACCCATGAGCAATTAATGTTTTTTCCAGTTGTTTATATCTGACTTGTGTGCAAAGTGTTTTTGAGTTGTGATCATATAGTTCTTGTGTCAAAAACTGTATTTCTTTTTGTTTATATTTGTATCCCAAACTTAGTATAGTACCTGACACATAGAGAGCACTTAATAAATGTTTGTTGCCAGCCTTCCTGCCTTCCCATGCAATAGACATTTTTTATCCAGTTGATTTTTACCCCTGCCCCGATGATCAGGCCAAGCTCTTTTGAGTAGTTGTAGCTGACACTAAGAACTTCCTGCAAAACTCCAAGTTTGATTAAATACAATGAATAAAGTATCATTCATAAGCAAGAACATGGAAGTATGATCGCATACCTTCTTTGAGAATACTCCATCTATTTATTCTTCAGAGGAGTGTCTTCAAGTCATGGCAAATGCCTTTAGTTGACAACCAGATCCTTGTTTGTGGACTATTTGATACTGATAATCGGTCAATAAGCATTTATTATTTTTATCTAACAGTCATTGTGCTAGATACTGGTGTTTCAAAGATAATAATCAGATGGCCTCAAACCTTTTATGGTCTAATGAGGAAGGCAGTTTGCACATACACAGATGTACACAAAATACATATGAAACATTTACAAATAAATTAGGGGAAAGGAATTAGAAGATGAGTGTGTCGGAAAAGGACTCATGGAGGCAGCTGGGTAGCTCAGTGGATTGAGAGCCAGGCCTAGAGAGGGGAGGTCCTAGGTTCAAATCTGGCCTCAGACACTTCCCAGCTGTGTGACCCTGGACAAGTCACTTCACCCCCATTGCCTACAAAAAAAAGGGGGGCCTCATGCACAAGGTGGTGATTGAGCTGAGTCTTTGAAAAGGCACTTTTAGAAAGGTAGAATGGGATCAGGATGTGACACATGTTAAATGCCAACCTGAAGAGTTTATAGTTAGTCTTGTAGGTAGTAGAGAGCCATAGGAGGTTATTGATTAATAGGCATGGGCAAGGTGATCACAACTCTTAGTTACTGGGGAAGTAGCTAGAGGTTTGGAGGATGAATGGGAGTAAAGAAAAGCTTGAGAAAGAGAGTCAATTTGGGGCATAATGCAGTTTTCTAGGGGAGAAGTAATGAGTCTTTGATTGGATTGTATCTGTGAGTGGAGAGAAAGAGATGTATGGGAGAATGTGGATATAGAAATAATAAGATCAGAAGATCACTGGGCAAAGTTTTATCTGCTGAGAAGTTTTGTTTCACAATAATATGTACTGGACCATCCCTTCCTTTTTGGAGTATTTTCAAGTTTGTGATTTGTTCTCCTGTGTCAAATACTTCTTTTTTACGACAAACAATAGGGATGGAAGATATTCTATAGTCCTTTCAGTTAATTGTGTGACTCTAAAGATAAGGTCTCCTATGGACTACTGTTTGTAAAATCCCACTGGTACTATTATCATAATTTCCTCAAAAAATACTCAAAAAAAAGTATATAAAATACAATGTTATCTCCAAACCACATAGAACAAAAAGCTTTCAGAATATAGAGTTCTATCAGATGAGAGCAATGTCATATGGGAACTTGATGAGGTGCACACCATCCCTGTTGTCATATCAGCTATTTAGCCAGGCATTTAAATGAGGATGCTTTGAGTAAACTTGAAAAGGAGAGCTTACATACTAATATTTTTAATAACAAAAATCTAGTCCTTTTAGCCACCTTTGCAATAACCTGTGGAATACTAACTCTAAAAGATCACAACAGCATTTTTCCCAGGACTGTTTCTATCTGAATTCCACTGAAAAATTTGAACAGAATGAGATGATAATGATAATAGCTGACATTTTGAAAGTGTTTTGAGATTTACGAAGATACCATTTAATATAGCAAGTATGTCACTGCATCTTTATTTTTCTGAATTAAATAATTTATCAAAATTTTTATAAAGATATTGCTTCCTATTGACTCCGCTCTCTTAACATAATTCTACCTTGCAAGAAAGATACAAAGTCAAGCAAAATAGAAAAGTACATTGACCTTGTCAGACAATATGCCTCATTTCATGCTTTTAGTCCACTCTCCTGGAAGGGGAGAAAAAGTATGTCACCCTTACGTTTAGTCAGTCCTTTGATGTTAAAATTTATCCCTGTAGATAGGGCAGAGATCTGATGTCTTTGAATGTAGTTTTCATTTGAATTATTGTCATTGTGGTAAATTGTTCTAGTTCTGCTTGCTTTACTTTGCCTCAGTTCATAAAAAATCTTCCCCTAAGTTTCTCTGAATTCTTGTTTATCATTTATCATTAATTATGGCTTCTGTTAATGCAAATTCTTTTAACAAGGGGCAATCCAAAATGGTAATTCATAGGAAGCATTTGCCAAAGTCATCATTAAATGCCAAAAACAATCTGCAATTCTTTTTAAAAATGAATAAGAGAAGTAAAACATTAAATTCATATTTGTAGTCATTGTAAGCATTTAAACAATTTTCAAGTACTTGAAGTCTATTTAAACCTATGCCTGAGATAATATGATGAAATAAAAGAGACCTGGATTTCTAATAATAGGCCTTGGCTTTAGATCTTTATTCTATATACTCTATGCTTAGTGACCTTGGGCAAAGGCATTTAAAGTCTTTATGCCTTAGTTTCCTCATTTGTAAAATGAGAATATTGGACTCAATGGCTCCAAAATCCCTTCTATCTCTATATAAATATGATTCCTATTAAATGGCCTCTAAGTTCCTTTCTAGTTCTAAATCTATAAACTCTGAAATATAAAAATGTGTTCTGTCAGCATTCAGAACTAGACTATAACAGCACCACCATCTGCCGAAGTGGTTTTTTCATGGTTTTAAAAATAATTTCTTTTTAAAGGAAATTAATAAAAACAAAATTAAGCATCAAGTAGATATAAATAACAAATATAGTGAATCTGGATTGAGGAGCTAAAAAATCCACTTAAAAGCTGTTAATTCTCACATATTCTTATAACGAATTGCTCAGTGGCATAATTGAGGCAAATCAGGTGATTTTACCCCACGCCCCCTGAGAGAAACTTCTGAGAACATGGACATGCCTGATACATCAGTAAAATACTGGTCAGGAGCATTTTGTGGCATTTAGTTATATAGACACAATGATAATTCATTTCAATAATCAATAAAAACAAAAATGGGAATTGGTTCCTAGTGACCTCCCTGAAAATTTTTGGTATATTCCTATGTAACTTCCAGCTAAAAATGCACAGAATATAATTACAAATTGTTAATCTATTTCATTCACTGTCTCTATGCAATACAAGGATTTCTCTCTACTGAATAAGAGAGCAGTACAATTGGCTGAGCAAAAAAAAAAAATTAGCCACTAGGATCTTTAAGTAACTACACTATGGGAAGTTTAAGAGTCACAAGTTTTAGGGTGTTTTGTAGAGAAGCCTTGGAGATGGGTGGGAGAAGAATGTAGGTGTAAGATGGGACACACTCCATTTCACAATTCCAGATACTAATAGTCAAATGAGATTGAGGTAAAATTAAGAAAACAAAAATATTTAGAATGGACATGGAGACAGAGGGACAGTTTCTTGTTTGTCTTTCATTTTGAAGAGGACTGTGGACTATGTCTTGTGCATAAATTAGACTTAAAGTCATGCAGGGTTACACAAAGTGATCTCTTCAGAGTCAATGAAGACCAGTGAAAAGACAAACTTCAAGACATCTGGTAATGGCCAGGATGCTCTGATTGGCCTTGGCATCTTGAATGTCTGACCGAACCCTAAGTGCTCCATAGCAACTTTTTCACCCCCCCCCTCCATGGCAGTTGGAACAAATTGTTCTCATCTTACCATTCCTCCAGGGGAAATCTTCACTTTGGAGTAAACATCCCCCTAACTCACCTATGGATTTGAGACCTGTTGGTTACCCTCAATCTAGGTTTAATCTGTTTGCCAAGTGGTTTTATCAGGTTGTGGCCACTGTGCATTCTACAGAGAGACAGTTACTCAAGAGAAGACACAGCTTCAAGGATCTAGACCCCTGATATCAGAGGAGTTTACCCTGGGAACCCAGCTGAATAACCCAAAATACATGGCCACTGAACTCCAGGGGTGCTAGGAGGACTTTATTAAGATTGAAAATATGAGGTGTAGTGACTTGCCTTCATTACACATGTGCCTTACCACCACTGTGCTCCAAGTTTGAGTCCATCCTTCCCATATAACCTGGGCTTGGACTCCTTAGGGGTGATTGCATTCCTGGATTTAGAATTGGAAGGGGAGAGTGGTGTGAATCCCATGACAACTATTCTTACTGAAAGCTAGTTGAGTTTACTGATGTCTGGATAAGGTGCTGTTTAGGCTTAGGAGTCTTGACTCTTAGGGCTCCTCGAGTAGCAATTACTCTTTCAGGAACTCAACTCACCAGATCAAGGTGGTAGAGATACGCCTGTATAATTTATATGTTGGCTTTCTTTGCAGGACAGTAAGTTCCATTAGGCCAGGGACTGTTTTCACCTTTGTCTAGTGACTAATACAGTGCTTGGAGCAAAGCAGACTCTTTGATATTGTTGTCCAGTCATTTCAGTCATGTTGGACTCTTTGGGCCCCAAAATTTGAGTTTTGTTGGTGAAGATACTGAAATGATTTGCCATTTCCTTCTCCAGCTCATTTTTCAGATGAGGAAACTGAGACAAGATTAAGAGACTTGCCTAGAATCATACAGTTAATAAGTATCTAAGGCCAGATTAAAACTAAAAAATATGAGTCTTCCTGACCTCAGCCTAGGTTCTCTGTGCCACTTAGCTGCCCCAAGTAGATTCTTAAATGTATCTTAATTTACTGACCTCTATAGCAATATGATGATAAATAGTCAGAAAACATAGGACCCTCTATGCCAAAATTTACAATTGTTTGCAAGAAAGCTGAGTAACATCTCTTAATAGCAAGGACATCTGGCCAAATACCCATAATATTTCACATTTATATATTTCATTTAAATAAACAAAGTACTTTCTTTTCATCAATTCTGTGAAATAAGTAATACAGTTGTGTATGTATGTGTTTACCAAGCATGCAGTTTTATCATTTTATTAGTGTAGACTTGTTCTTATGATGAACTTTCTCTATCAATGAAGATCAGGGCCTTCTCTGCAATTCATAGACTAAGAATGTTGCCCGGGGAACTGAGAGATTGAGCTAATTGCCCAGGGTCACACAGCCAGCATGTGGTAAAAGCTGGATGAACTTGAACTCTAGTCTTCCTGAAAGTCACCTCTCCATCCACTACAGCATGCTGCCTCTCAGGTATTATTTTCTCCATCTTACAAATCAAGGAACTGAATTCTGAACTGAGAGGTGAATTAATTCGCCCATGCTTACACAGCTATTGGGCTCCAAAACCAAAACATGGGACCCTGGCATCTTGCCTCCAGCCATAGATTGCCCTCAAGCTGGAAGTAACCTCAGAAACCACCCTATCCCTCTCATTGTACACTGAGGAATCCAGTAATGTTAAACTTTTAGCCCAAGGTCCCAGAGGTAGTAAGCATCAGAGGTTGAATTTGAACCCTAATCCTCTGACTCTAGAGAGAGTCCCCTTTTCACTCAGTATACCATTTGGCTTTCCACTTCAATGGGGCACATAATACCCTTGGACAGATCACTGAAGAAGTGGCGTTCATCTTTCCTTTATATTATAGTCTTTTCTAAATCAATTTTTTATTATACAAAAGGTTAATATTATTCCTGAAATATCTTACTTGCAAATTGGCTGAAACTCATTGACATATATGTTGAAAATGTAAAGTTTCTGTAGAAGAAAATGAAACTATTATTATATGGGTACTTTCAGGCTCCCAAATCTTTTTACCTGGATTCTAAGTCTTCTCAAGCATGCCCAAAGTTAGGGGGCAAAGGAACTGGAAAAGTGAGAACTTGTGGGGGAAGGGAAAAGGAAGGGCTGATAAGTCTTATGATACACACCCTGTATCGTACATTACTACCACATCTAGACCCACCCCAGAGAACTAATGAGTATAACCAATCCAACAAGACCTTCTAAGCCAGAGGTCGGCCACCTTTTTGGCCGTGAGAGCCATAAACGCCACATTTTTTAAAATGTAATTTCGTGAGAGCCGTACAGTGCTCACAGTGCACGTTCCTGTAACAGCGCCTAAAAAAAAATTGACTTTATGGCTCCTGCAGAAAGAGCCATATCTGGCCCTCAAAAGAGCCAGATATGACTCAAGAGCCATACGCTGCCGACCCCTGCTCTAAGCCCAAGAGCAATCTGGCAAAGCAAAGCATTGAAGTTAGACACAAAAGGGAAAGACACTCAGACTCAGCATCCCCATGAAGATCTGGTGCTCTTTTCTGATTAAGTCTTACTTGTGATATCAACCACAAAGCAAACAGGGATAGAGTAATACACTAGCATAATAAGTTTTATCTAGATATCCTAGTTGAAGGCAAGTCTAGCATGGAAAAGAGATAGGTGCGATCCTTAGGACTACTGACTACCAGCCCCACAACCCAGCCTTCTTTAATTCTTTATATGTTTGTTGCAAATAAAAGCCTTAAATAATGCTTTTCAGTAATCACTTTGTTGGTATAATATGCTTCAATTTCTGGAACTAGGGGTGAATTTCACATCTAAATTAATCAGTAAGTCCTTATGGGGATCTATCATGTCTCACTTTGGATAGGCACTCTATGGAATAAAAGAACTCTAAATCATGGTCCATGAACAGAAGGAGCCCACAACAACATGTCTTACATGGTACTGGTCACATCAGTCTACTGCTCAAGTCTTCAGTATTTCCCCTTTAACTCTAGCATAAAGCCCAGGCTCTAGTCTTACATCCAAGGCCTTCCACCATCTTGCTCCAATCTCTTTCCAACTTTAGTATTCACTCTTCCCTTACACTTCTATATACTATCCTTTGACCAATCTGAATTATTTTCCATTTCCTTTCCATTCCCTTTATTTTCCTGCCTCCATACTTTTGGATCAGTTTATTTTATCTCAAGTGCCCTCTCCTCTGCTTTGTAATTTTACCTCTCAAAATCTTCCTTGTTCTCTGAGGCCCAGATCAAATGTCACCTCCTTTAGAAGTCCTTTCATGATGTTCCCCAGGCAGGTACAGTCTATATCTCTTCTGAATAATTCCCGAGAAGTTTGTTTGCATTACTTATGACACCTATGCCGTACTGCCCTAGATCATATTTCTTTGTGTGCTTATCTTACCTCCATTTCTAAACCAAATATAGGTTCTTCAAAAGTGGAGGTCATTTCATTATCATTTTTGAACCTCAAAATGCTCAAACCAGTTTTTAACATACAGCAATTGCTCAAATTTAGATAGGCTGATTTGAGTGAATTGCTGGTCCAAGCTCAGTACTTCCTCATAACAGTTGTACTCGAAGTGTGTGGGTCTCATTGAAGCTATTTAATAATTATCCTTCACAGTAGAAAGATAAAAACAGAGCACTAATTGGAAACAAATTTATTTTTTAATGGGGAAAAATGAATAACTTCAATTGAAATTACTGGGATAATTTTAGGCAAATAGAATATAGCTTTTCAAATTGGATGTTGGCCATTTTTATTTGGTCATTTATAGGTGAGAAGACTTTCTATTTTAAAAGCTAAAGAATTTTATTCAGAGCACATTGTCATGATAGCCAAAAAGGATACTTTTGTTCCCCCTTGACTTACCTAAAAAATGTCTGTTACCTAAATATTCTCTTATGACCTTTCCATATTTGTTTAGTGGAATCAATAAAAATGGCATCATGACAGCTTGGTCAGTGGCTGATTCATATAATTTTTCTTTGCTGAGAAGCTAGAAGAAAACATGGAAAAGAATTTATTTTCCTGTAGCATGTTTTCTTTTCATTTTTCATCCATGGCTTGTATGACATATTCAAAATTAAATCCAAATTTTGCTCTTTTGAAATAGGACAATACCTGTGACTAGATTCTGTCCCTCTTGGATAATAGAAATTATATTCCACCTTCCTTATCTAAAAGACATTTAAGTTGCCTAGAAAATCTAAACAGGTTCTAGTGCCAGCTCCAGTCCTGCTCTTACTGCTCTGGCCCTTTTCAATTCCTAACTAATTTTCTTTGTGGAAATCTGGTAATATAATTTGAAATACCAGTTAGAAATCTAGTAATATAGTTTTTCCTCTACATGTTCCCCCTCTAAATATCTAATAACATTGCATATAAAAGCCCTAGTAACATCATTTTCTTTCTTCAGAACCACTCAACTATGGATTCTTGAGTTCTTTTAGCCCTTCCAAAGGTATGATCAGTATGCATATGAAAAGTCAAGTCTCTTACTTAACTTTGCAAGAGTGCTCTGCAAAGCATTAATAGCTGTATTGCCTTGTTAATAAACTTCAGCCAAAATGCTTTGGGAGATAATTTGATTAAAAAAAAGAATAAAAAACACCGAAGCTGAAATATTGCTTTTATGAGCAGTAAGATCATTTTCAGCATGTGCTTTTTTAATCGACTGAAATACATATATTTTAACAGAAAACACAGATGAATTAGCGCTCTCCCATATCATCATGCCAGTAAGCGTGACTATTCCTTTTAAAATCTTTTCAAATACTCTGTCATGCTCTAACTTAAGAGGAAAAAAACAACTTTTTACCTAAAATCCATGCTGTTTCTTCACTTTGAGACCTGTCTGTCTGGCTCTATCTTCTTGGACATAATTACATGTAACCAAATGGCAAACTTCAGATCAATACACACAGCAACTGTACTGAGCTCTCAGAGGCCTATGAAGTTGATGTAAACGTTGCAGGGGTGGGCACTGGGCTCTGGGGCTTGTCTTCATCGAAGCGAGGTATTGGATGCCAGCTTAAGACAAAGGTGCTGACCTGAAAACCCTAAATGTGGGTCACAGTGACTGCTCTTTTACCACCGAGCAGTCCTGAAGGTTCAGAAAAAAACTAAAATTCTAATAAAATAACCAATATTTATAGGAGTGCTTTATAGTTGGCAAAGTTTTATATATACATATATATATATATTAATTTATATATTTGTATTTATGTAATTAATGTATATAAATATATATGTATAGGACTATACATGTATGATATACATGCATATATCAAATAGGACTTTCTGCATATGTACATATGCATATATATATGAGAGAAAGAGTTCTATTTGATCCTTACAACAACCCTTTGTGATAGATTCTACAGATAATAATTGTCCCATTTAAAAGAGGAGAAGACTGAGACTAAGAGATTAAGTGATTGCCTGTGATCACAGATCTAATACTTATGAACTCATCTTTTCCTGGCTCTTCTACCCACATCTCTATCTCATAACTAAGTTGTGTGACTATTTCTCACCACAATTTTAGTCCCTACTTGCAGAGCAAATTACTGTCTCCAAGCCCAACACTTTCCCATTATGCAACATTGACACCCAAGAATGTCATAACCTGAGAGTCTGGCTTGCTTTCACGTGTCGTGTGCCTGTTGGAATTGACCTTATCTACATGCTCTCATTTTTTTCTATGACAAACTGTTTTGATAATGGCCATCTCTAAGCAATGGTGGACATCAACATATGTAATGTGGTAGAAATCATGTCTTCCAGGAAATTCCATGCATTTGTCCAAACCATTACAAACCTGGTCATGCACCAACAGTTACATATACAAACATGCACATGCACACACACACACACACACACACACACACAGAGAGAGAACCCCAGAAGAGACCTGAAAGTACCATGAGGAAGGAAAGGGAATTATCAAAGACAGTCCTGTAATGAAGGGTAGAAAATTCTGAAAAGGAGAATCAAGGTTTCCCCTAGCTCCTAACCATTAAGGGGGTAGGGGTGCCAAATAAATGATATACTCAAAGAATAGTCCTTTCTTGTCTCTTTCTAAAAGTTGTACAGAGTCACATAGGTTTGAAGGCTTAAAGGTTGAGGGTAATGACAGACCTCAAACCTTTGTCAGGTGGTGGGGTGTCTCCTCCAGATATGGGAAAACTTCCTTGGCAAAAGAAGTAGATGAAAACAATGTATTCCTAAGGCCTTGAAGGCAGAAGAAACAGGCACTGTGGAATCCTTAGAGCTTGATTAGACACCAAAGGAGTCAAGGACATTCACTGCATCCTGAGCTATTCTCAACTTTTGTCTTGCCTCTGGACTCTGAAGAGAGAAAGGCTGAGGACTTTGTACAATGTCTGCCAAACAAATCCAATTCATTTGGAAGTCAAGGCATTATCCTGTGAGATCCTTGGTCCCATTCAAAATGAAGAGCCAACAAGAAGGCTTAAAAGTACATTCCTTAAAAATAATCCTCTTGGATGTCCATCAATTGGGGAATAGCCGAACAAGTTGTGGCATATGGTTATAGTGGAAAACTATTGTGCCATAAGAAATGATAAACAAGATGAGTTCAGAAAAACCTGGAAGGACTTCTTTGAACTTATGTGAAGTAAGTAGAACCAGGAGAAAACTATACATTAACAGAAATATTGTACAATGATCAACTGTGAAGGACTAAACTATTATCAGCAATCCAAGGTTCTAAGATAACTCCCTGGGACTCATGATGAAAAATATTATCTATAGCCATAGAAGGAAATATTGTCATCTGAATACAGATCAATAAATATAGTTTTTCACTTTTTCCCTTCATGAATTTCTTCTTGCATGTGTGATATGTATCTTCTTTCATGGCCTAAGGAATATGGAAATATGTATTGCATGATAGCATGGGTATAACCAACATCTGACTAGTGACCATCTAAGGGAGGAGGGGAGTGAAAAGATGGAGGGAATCTGTATTGCAAAATTTCAGATAACAATTATTAAAAATTGTTTCTACATGTAATTTAAAAAAAAAGAAAAGAAAAACCTCTCGAGTAACTTGGAAAAGTAGTAGCATTTTCATATTACAAATGAAAAAAATAAGGCTTGGAAAGGTTGATTAATATTTATCCGTGGTCACATAGGTAGAAAGTGTCAGATCTGGGATTCAAACCCAGGTGTCCCGATTCTCAAGTCCAATGCTCTGGTGAACTTAGAAGAATAAAGTGAATTAAATTAACTCATTGCACATTATTTCTGAAAAAGCATTTAATGAACGCACAATTGAAACCATGATGGTTACTTGGATAGAAATTAATGATTGAAAAAAAAAAGCTACGTTCATGGAATTTGCCTTCTAAAGTGTTGACAATGATGTTGATAATGCCTAGCAGTGTGAACTTCAGTAGAAAAATAGTAAAAAATATAGCCTATTTTCCTCCTCTCCAACAAAAACATTTTCTGAGTTTTATTCTGAAAATATTGAAGAGTGGCCCTGATTCCCACCATTCTTCATCTCCATCACAAGTTGGCTTTAAATCTCAGAAAGACCTAGACAAGTAACCAGGCAAGATAATAAGTGGGGTTTTAGATTTTGAAAATATCCCCTTTCCATTGGCTGCTTTAGTTAAAAGTAAGATAATAACTCAACAAAATCAATGTTTAAAGGCATAGGACATTTGTTGCCATCATATCAGTTCTTGCCTTGATGAAATACTAATAATGTTGGAATATTTCTAGAATAATCACTTCTAGAGAGAGTAGCTGAAAATGTAAGTTAAAATATAAGTTTTCATGGTGACTTCTTTTCATTATTAGCTGTTTTCACAAAGAAAAATGTTCTTAGAGCATCTATGGGTTAGTCCACTGTCATGGGCTTTTAACTGTCAACTAATATGAGAAATCAGAGAGGAATGTCATCATACTTTAAAGATGAAAATAAAATATATTCACAAATTTAGAAATTAGCCAGTAATTGAAATGATCATGGCAATGTTTTAACTGATGACCAATGAACTCTTTTCTTGCAAACGGCTCATAGAGCATTAATTACACGTCATATTATAAATATGGAGAGCTAAGATCAGTCTTGCCCTTGGGACTCCTTGGTTGAATGCAGCTTGGCAAGTAGTTTTCAAAAATCATTAGGCTGCAGAAATCCTACTTAGTCAGTAATTTTACATTGACCCCCTCCCCCTTTCCCATTGCTATCCTTTACATCTCCAAACCATGGCACCTTCTTATACTATTCCCCTTACTGTTAGCATCTAAGAACATGACACTTTACTAAGACACCCACCCAGGCCTACCTCATAAGAATAAGTTCCATAAAAAGAAAGCTTTAGCCAGGAAAGATGGAATACGTTAAACTTTTTCTGACCAACACTTCTCATTCAGTCTGATTTCCATCTGGTTCCCTCTGATTTCTTTTGCTGCTGAGCACAAGGGTGAATGCTTATTTTCATCACCCATTATAGTTAACTGCTAGTAGAGGGCAGCCTCGGAGGAAAAGATGTTAAAAGGAGGAAAGAGAAGGAAACATGCATTTATTAAGCACCTAACATGGGAGAGGTGATGTGCTACACACTTTTCAAACATTATCTTATTTAGTTGAAGCTTTTTCAACTTGTAGGAATAGGAAAATATCTCAGCAGAGGAATTTCTGTATAGGTAACTGGGTCCAAAATGACAGTCAGAGAGGCCAGGTTTTACCTTGGATCTAGCCATATAACTCAGTGCTGTAAGGGATATGGTATAGCATGAAACAGAGCACTAAAGGAAACAAAATTTTGAAGAGGCCAACAAGGAGGGAGAATTGAGCAGGCTCCCAGGGTTCCATATGGAAATAAATAGAGATGCAGTCTTTATAAAGAATTCTCTCAATTTTTTATACTCGATGGTCTGTAAGTATAGGTGTGAGTATATTTTGACATTTAGTCCTGGGTGGCCAGGTTTGCCCTTAAGCTTCATCAGCCTGATGGAATTTACCTATCTTATTGTTGAATTATTTTTCCACTCTTTGAGACCCCATTTGGTGTTTTCTTGGCAAAGATAATGGAGTGGTTTCCCATTTCCTTCTCGGGCTCATTTTACAGATGAGGAAAACTGAGGCGAAAAAGATGAAGTGACTTTCCTAGGGCCACATAGCTAGTAAGTATCTGGGATCAGATTTTATACCACTTAGCTAGCTGCCTTTGATCTCATTTGCCTACTATTATTTTTATCCATAACAACAGCTATGATAAAGGCCATCCCTAAATTGTGATGGATATCAATACATGTAATATGATATGAATAGTATCTTCCATCTCAGAAAAGGAACTTTTTTTCTGTCTAGAATCACTTGGAATGTCATTTAAGTAGCAAGAATATCTTCATTATGGAGCAAAAGCTTGTATAGCTAGCAAGAGGTATGGGAAGGAAAGTCAAGGAAAATTAATGAAATCTAACTCTGAGTAGTTGCCATAACTCTACTCCAATATCATTTCTACCCCAAGCTTCTCTTACTCTAAGAAAGAGGATTAGACTTAAGCAATTATAGAATCAGAGAATAATTCTTGCTATTGGAATCCCTTTAAAACAGTGATTCCCAAAGTGGGCGCTTCCTATTAATTACTATTAAATTTTTTAAAAAATTAATTTCCAGGGGGCTAAGTAATATTTTTTTCTGGAAAGGGGGCGGTAGGCCAAAAATGTTTGGGAACCACTGCTTTAAAAGAACGGCAGGATTTCACAGAAACTGTAATATGCCTTAAGTTGACATTTAATGAAATACAAAACCATTTTTTCCCTAGAGTATTTTCTTTCCCAAAGTACATTAATAAGCAATATCAGAGTGGGCAACCATATAGTGTCAGATAAATATCCTTCCTGACTGTGTAAAATTTCTTTCAAAAGCCCTTTGTTCCACTCTGGTGTACCACTAGAAAGGACCTGAGAAGTCAGCTACTTCAACCTACAATACATTTTTTTTCCAAATTAGGAAACTAAAGCTTCAAAAGATGAAGTAATTTATCCCTTGTTACTCACGCCCCCTTAAATGTATCTCAGCACTGGTACTTGAACTTGGGCAAATCTCTTGGCTCCCTTTGAGTTCAGGACACAGCTTAGAATTTCTTATCATTCAAACAAAATATCAACACAAGTTTTCCTTTGCTGCCCCCTATGAAAATTGTTTACTATATAATTGAATAGTGTAGAAAGAACCAAAAGGGAAATGTGTGTCTATTTCATCAAAAAAAATTTTTCAAGCACTTTAGAAATGCACATTAAAAAATAAGGAAAGAAAAGAAAAAAAAAAAAGAAATGCACATAGACTTATTACCTATAGAGGAAAAATCTGAGATAAAGATATTTTAATCTGGTATTTAGATATGTTAATTATACTACTTTGCAATTTTAATGGTGCATTATCAAAACAAATTCTAAGTCCTCCACACTTCAGTATACAATCTTTGTGGGTTGTTACCAAAAAATTAATATCCGAGTAGCCAAATTTCCGGTGTTTTTTGCTTTGGATTTAGGTATATAAGAATAATTATGAGAGATCTGCCAAAACTGTAATAATAAGTGAGAGCCAAGTAACCAATGTTATGATAGAGGGGAGATAGAGAGAGTCTCTTGTAGTGAGACTCTCTTCTAGCTCTCCCCTCACACCAAATATGCACTGGGAGACTTTGAGGGGGTATCACCCTGAAACTAGGTAACCTGGATGGCTGTGCTGCCCCACAGGAGTTGGGGGCACGACTTCCCTATAAGATGAGGTATGGGGTACCCCAATCTGATTCTGAATGAGGGCAAGGTTCATACAAGCCTCCTCTGAGGTCAGTCAACTTCAAAACGGGTGGTCTGGCTTCAAGATGGAGGCAGCCAGACCAAACTGTGGTTCCCCTCTCCCTCATAGTCTCTCAGGCTCTCTGGAATGTTATCTGTTTAATGAATGGCTTTTACTATTATCAATATAGGGATTGGGGAAAACGGTGAAGGGCAGAGGAATTTGGAGTGCCCTCTTCTCTATTTCTATTGGGTGTCTCCCCTTGCCCCTTCTCCTGTTTCTATTTCTATTTCCTGTCTCTATCTTTTTTCTATAATTTCAAGTTTTGACTGAAAGGGGGTCTCTCAGAAAAGTTAGGTAATGGGGGAAGGAGACTAAGAGAATGCTCCCAAAATGGAGTCCAAACACTTAGCTGACTCGATGATTAAAGTCTTGCTGAGTGAGATGCGATGGAATCTTTGACCAGGGATTCATGGTTTCAATCTCCAAAGAAAGATCCTTAGAAAGCCCTCAGGACTGGATCCATGCTGGGTTGTCCACCTCCTCCCTCTCTCCAAGACCTCCACTGGAAGCCCCTCCTTCTTCCCTTCTCCTCCAGAGAATCTCCCAGAATTCTCTCTGGTCTCAACTGTCAGTAATTGTCACCAACTGCCTTTGACTCCTTTTGTCCCATTCCCCCTTGCACAAATCCTGTCCTTACAGTATCCTGGTTTTAATTCATGCATCACTATTTCCTATTCCTATCTTATGTTCCCCCTCCCTCCAAAATAATAAATCCTTATCTTTTCTTATCAATATACTAATTATCTATCTATTCCTATTCTAAGACGGGCTCTGGAGAGGTTGGTAGGGGGATGAAGGTTGCAATTTATATAACAATATTTACAGGGTATAAAACAATTTTGTAACAAGAAAAGTTTTTCCATTGAATACAATGTCTAAGTTTACATTGTAAGAATTTTCTTATCCTTAAACTCTTCTAAGTTATATGTCTACCAAGCAAGGCAATACAATTATCTTATTCTTAGCTGTTATCAAATTATGTTAAACTACCTATGTTTTCAATGCAATGTTAATTTTTATATTGAGAATCTATTTTAGTGTGTTAGTATTCTTAGTTATCTATCCAACAACACATATATTTTATTCTTATGCTTTCCTTGCACTAGCTCACTAAAAATTTTTGAACTTCCCTAGTCCTTTCTGCACTTTCCCTATGTCTAATGTCCAAATTTTCTGCTAAATTGTTAGTATGCTACGGTATCTACATGGTTAGGAACTATTATTTACAATTCTACTCTACTTTTCCAACCTATGTTACAGGTAGGTACAAAATTTACATTATTTAAATTATTATACATTTGTACAAGCATTAATTCTGCATATCAATGTAAACCAGACAAGAAAATTGCTTGATTTTCTTATGTGGTTAAAATCTTATGGAACTTGCAACTATTTACATTTTATATATACATTTTATATTTACACAATCTTCAGACACTTGCTTATTTACATGAAGTCTTGACTAGATATCAGTTTTGTGTTGTGTTTTGTGTTCTCTTTATGTACTGTGCATGCAAAATACTCATTTTCAAAGTTGTCAATTTTCTTCAAGTTGTCTGTAGATTTCTCTTGTATCTTGATGCTATGTGCTCTGGTTGCATTTTCCTTAACAGGCGAGGTTAATTTGTGTTATCATTGCACCATAGTTTTATGTAAACTGTTTCCTTCTGTCCTCTTCTTTGTGCAATTGTCCATTTTTGCAAAGTGCAAAGTTCAAAAGTTTTTTCACAATGTCTTTTCAAGTACTCTTTTCTTTCATCTTTCTTCTTGGTGATTTTTCTCAATTTCCTTTTCTTCTTTTGATGCTTTTCCGCTTCTCTGTTTCTCCATCACATGTTGTCTGTTGTCATACATGTTGTTGGACAGGCTCTCTGGTCCAGATACAGGAAGAGTGTGGATTGTGATGCTTTGTCAGTAATGTCAATCAACTGCCTTTTGTCCCATCCCTCTTGCACAAATCCCATCCTTACATGTACAGAGCAGAGATTGTTTGCAAGCCTTGTGTATGATCAAAGCTGCTCTAGTCATATAATGGTGAGGTAGGAAATGGGAGAATCATCATTCTAGAATCTAAGATCACAGTCACTCTTGCTTGAGACATTAAAGGAGTTTAGCTGACAGCTAAATATAATTTTTATTATTTGCTTTTTGAAGCAGTGCCTCTATTATTAATGTAGCATTCACATGTAACCTCCTTGTAGTTAATATGAGTACTTGCTTGATTACTTGAAAGATCTCAATTTTGTTAGGGTGAGCAGATTGCCACCCTTCTATGACTTAATAGTCTTCCATATTTAATATGACCAAAACATCCATCACCTTGTACCTTATTTGAACATGAGTTTCTCCAATTTAATTAGTGAGACTAGTTCCCAGATGGCATCTAGTCTATCCTGGTAGACAATCCAAGATGTGCCTTCCCCTAGCACAGCCTTGGACTACCCTCCATAACCAAACTCTGGATTAGGGTTTGAATGAAGAATTATATATATATATATTTAAGAATAATAAAATAAATTTACTCAGACTGGAATATCACTGTAATATTGCTCTTCATTACAAGAGAGCACAGCCAAAGAAATAAGAGGCTGAGTCAAGAGAGAACAGACACATTAGTGTTATATTACATAAAAGGGAAATGGTTAGGCATCTACCTAGGGCTAGTGCTATACCCCCAGACATCACTTAGGAGAAATTGAAATTATTGAAACATGAGTTATACAGTGTGGGAGGAGGCTAAAATGATTTAGATTCATTCCTGAAGGAAAATACCATGAAAGGGTACAGAGTCAGAATGTGAATAATAGAGAAATATAAAGATAAAAGGCTAAAATTACCAAAGATCTCAGGAAGAATACTCAATTGAAAACCTTACACATAAACAGATTAACCAACATGGAAGATAATAGTAATAAAACAAATGCAACCAAGATTAGGAAGGAAAAACAAAACTGGGGGGAAAATCATAATAAATATCTTTGACAAAGGTCTGATTTCTCAAATATATGGGAAATAGCAGCAAATTTATGAGATTAAAAATCATTCCCTAATTGATAAATGGTCAAAGAACATGAACAAGCAATTCTCAGATGAAGAAATTAAAATTACTTTTTGCCATATGAAAAAATACTCCAAATCACTATTAATTAGATAAATGCAAATTAAAATAACTCTGAAATACTACCTCATACCTATCAGATTAGCCAATGTGACAAAAAAGAAAATGATAAATGTTGGAGGGTATGTGGAAAATTGGAACACTAATGTACAAGTGAACTGTTACAACCATCCTGGAGAGCAATCTGGAACCATGCCATCAAACTATGCCTTTGATCCAGCAATACCCCTACTAGGTCTGTAAACCAAAAAAATCAAATATGGGGGAAAAGACCTACCTGTACAAAAATATATATAGGAGCTCTTTTTGAAGTAGCAAAGAATTAGAAACTGAAAGGATTTCTATTAATTAAGGAATGGCTGAACAAATGTGACATATGATTGTAATTGAATACTATTTTGTCACAAGAAATCATGAACAAGATGATCACCAAAAAACTTGGAAATAGTTATGAAGCAATGCAAGGTGAAGTTAACAGAACCTGGAGAACAATGTATGCAGTAACAAAAATAATAATTGATGAAAATCTGTGAATGATTTAAATATCATCAACAATAAAAGGAACCAACACAACTCCAAGGAATTCATGATGAAAAAGGCTATCCACTGGCATAAAAGAAACTGATGGAAATCTGAATGCAAATTGAAATATACCATTTTTCACTTCATTTCCTTCATAAGGTTTTTTCTAGTATAAGTGATATGTATCTTCTTTCTCAACATGAGTAACATGGAAATATATATAGCATGACAGCACATTATAATCTATATCATATTGCCTGCTATCTTGGGGAGGGGTAAAGGATGGTGGGAGGGAGAGAACATGGATCACAAAATGTCAGCAAATGGTTATTAAAAATTGTATCCATATGTAACATGAAAAAATATAACTAAAAATAAAATTTAAAGGACATTAACAATAGAAGGGAATCTAGTTTCGAGATCAAATAAAAGCATTCAGAAATCTATAAATATTTTGAGATGAAGAAAAATGAATCTCATGATGAGACAGGGAAACCTAAGGATACCTAAGAAAACATGAAAATATAGCACTGTACTCATGATTGATATGAAATAGAAAGAAGGATTGTGAAAGAAGAATTTTATGGACTATGTAGTAGAAATCATTAGCAAAAGAGCAAATCTTGAATTTTCTATGTCAAGTCTCACCAAACAAACAAACAAAAAAGAAACTAATTGGAAACTCAAATGCATAGAAATGAACAGTCTGGAAGAAGAAAAATAAAAACAAAACATGATAATGTACATGTGATACACTGATCTTGAAGATCAGGTGAAAAACAATTTAAGGATTATAAGTCTTCCAGAGAACACAATAAGTAAAAAAAAACCTGACCACTAGAGTAGAAGAAGTAATTCAAAAAAGTCCTAGATCTTCTGAAATAAAATAATGCACCAATCAGAATAATCCAAAGATCACTTCCAAATTTAAAAAAAAGAAAGAAAAATATATGCTGTAAATTCCAAGATTCCTTGTAGTTAAATTCAACAATTTCAGTAACAAATAGCAAATTCTGGGAGTAGTCAAAGAAAGACCTTCAACAATAAAGGAAAAGAAATCCACATAACACAAGAATATGATTCAACCATTGAAAACTACAAAAAGGAATAGGATGCAGTGTTCCAAAGATCAAAGGATCTCAAGATTCAATCAAAAGTGAAATAACTTGCAAAATCAAGCCAATCATGAATGGATGATGAATGGGAAAAGAAATATTTCTAAAAAGAAAATGAGTCTTTTTCTTCCTTATTTTCCTTATCACTCACTTTCTGATTCTCTGTCCAAACAGGAAGAAAATGCAAAGACTAAGCATTTACAGATAAATTTACAGAAAAACCCTAGTAACAACAGAAGGAAATATGGCTTCTAGATCGAGTAAATGAGTTTTAGCATTTATGAATAAATTCAGGAAAAAAAAGAAAATTAATCAACATTTTATGAGTCAGAGGACCCTGTGAAATTTGAGGAGAATGTAGAACCACATCATGCTTTTCCTTAGTGCTTTAAAAGGAATGAGAATTATGAAAACAGAATTTTATGTCCTTCCTAGCAAAAATAACAAACAGAATAAAAAAATTTGAATACACAATAAAAAACATTACAAAGAAACAAAAGAGAAAAAATAGATTGGAAATGCAAATAAATAGAATTGAATGACAGACCTAGAAGAACAAAAGCAAAAAAAAATCACATTTATGGAAAATCTGCTCACCATGTAAGAAAAGCATTGATCTGAAAAACAGGATGTATAGAGCCATCTCAAGGATTATAGGTCTCCCAGAAGTTCATAATAAGACAAAAAATAAAAATAATCTTAATGCTACAATGAAGGAACTAGGAGAAGAGAATTGCCCAGAACTTCTAATCGCCAAAAATGAAATACAGGTCAAAAGAATTTATGTATTAAACCCAATAAAGAAAAAAACAAGTTTACAAATCCTAAGAAACATAGTGGTTAAATTTAATAATTCATTTCAGAAAAAGATAAGTTCTGCAATTCATAAGGAAAAAACTTTCAAATCAAAAGGAAAGGATAGTTGTATAAGACAAGAATTTTTCTCAGAAAAAGGAGGTGAGAATGGAATATGTTCTGAAGAGTGGAACTTAAGATGCAACCCAGGGATATCTACCCTGCAAATCTGAGCTTAAACATATCAGTCAAAAGATAAATGTTCAATTATGAAGAAGTTGGAAATGTTTTTTAGAAAGAAAACTAGAACTTAAAAGATTATTTGTCTCTTAAACGCACTAAACAGAAATCCAGGAGTGTCTAAATATACCAGGCAAGGACAGTGATAGGAACAGAGTGAGTGACAAGAAAGAGACTAGTGAGAGTCTTCTTAAAGGTACAAGGAGACAGAGGTGAAGTTTGGAAATCTGCCAGAGGAAATAGTGAAGAAGCATAGAAAGGGCATGATGAGCAGAACCTAGCAACATCCAATCTACAAGCGAATTAATGCTTTTTGTTTGGCATTAAATTACAATGTGGGAGAGAATACAGAAATTGGAAGAAGTTATAGAGGAATGAATGCTGTGCCAAGGTCACATGAAGAGCTAGCAATGATGGGAAGTTGACATCTGTGATCTCAGAAAGAGAAGATCATACAAAGAATAAGTGAGGAGATGATTGGGGGTGGGTTGGAGATTGGAAAGCTGAGGGAATGAAGGAGGTCCTAATTTTGCATGAGAGACGTAGTTCCACTGATGAATGCTCCTATTATGGGTGAAGAGAGGTAATTAGTGAGTTGAGATATGATTTACAATGAATAAAGCCTAAAGGATTTATTTGGTGCTTGAAAAAATCTTCTTATTATGGGAAAAGTTGGAACTTTTGGGTCAATTGGATTCTGAATGAGTAGGAGAGCAAGAGAACTAGAAGGTTTCCAGAAAAATGTAGAATAAGAGCTCAAGAGGAAATTCCAACAAACTTTTAAAGGACAGTTAATACCAATACTACACAAATTATGTTCAAGAATTTAAAAAGCACCTGTCCAAATTCCTTTCATGAAATATCATCCACAGAAGTGGAGCTATCAACCAGTATCACAAATGAATGAATTAAAATAAAATTGTGTCAGACATTATGATTCATCTCAAAAATCATTTATTATGACCAAGTTGGGTTTATATTAGGTATTTAAATACAGTTCAACATTAAGAAAACAATCAATACAACCATATTAAATACAAAAACATAAAATCACATGATTATCTCAATAAATGAAGAAAATCTTTTGATGAGGCACAAAATCCATTTATGCTAAAAGCCCTAAAATATAGATATTAAGGGAACTTTTTAAAAATCATGAAAGCTAAAATAAAAAACAAGTGTCATATACAATGGGGGAGAAAAATAGAACCTTTCCCAATAAATATAGGAGTAAAGGTTTCCTATTTCCTCCACTATTATTTGATATAATTCTAGAAATGCTAGCAATAGTAATAAGAAGAGAAAGAAATTAAAGGCATAAAGATAGGTAAAGAAGAGATAAAAGTATCAATATTTGCTGATAATAATATGATTTATTGTTGAACCATGCCAATGTAATAAAAATAAGATTTCTGTAAAAGTTAATTTTTAATTTTAATGCTTTGTTAGTCAAATTTTCAAATAGATAATTTCTAGAATTCAGTAAAATGATGACAGAATTAATTTCAAAAAATAAAATTATTATATGATAAAGATGAAAGGGGAATAACACTTCCAGATCTCAAACTATATTATAAAACAACAATAATAAAAACCATCTGCTATTAACAAAAAGATACACACATAGAACAAACTATTCAAAGAAAAAAATGAGACAATGTACAATCAATTAGAAAACAAATTACTTATTAAAAGATATTCTTATTTGATATTAACTGCTAGGCAAACTTAAAACTAGATTTTTCTTAAATTAGGCTTAGACAAATGTACCACATTCTATAATACATTATAAATTACCTTAATATTAAAACTCATAACTACAAAAACATGAGAAGCAGATTAGATACCTCATAGCTATGGGGAGGAGATATTAATGAAACATGGGGGGAAAGCACATAAGGATGGTAAAATAAATAACTTTGATTAATTGAAACTGAAAAACTTTTGCACAAATCAAATTAATGTACCTAGGATAAGAAAGGAAGGGATCGAATAGGATGAAATATCTTTTATTTAAATTTATCTGATTAGGGTTAGGTATCAACAAATAAGTAACATATATGTCTGTATCTATACCTATATGTAGATTTATATATATATATATGTATGTATGTATATATATCCATAAATACCATTATAGATATGAAGATATAGATACAGATATATGTGTGTGTATGTGTACAGCCAAAAGTGATTCCCTAATAGTTAAGTGATCAAAAGAAATGAACAGTTCTCAAAGAAAAAATTCAAATTTTTAGTAGTCATATAAAAGAAAACTCTAAGTCTCTAATAGTGAGTGAAATAAAAATAAGTTTAAAAAGGGATTCACCTTCACATCTTACAAATTGCCATAGATCATAGAAAATTAGTATAGTCAGTGCTGGAGGGATCATAGGAAGGAAGACACACTAGCATATGATGGTGGAGTTGTGAATCAATAAAAAACAACTTTGAAAAGCAATTTGGAATATTAAATAAAATGGTCAAAATACTCATAACTTTTGACCCAGATCCTCCTTTTCTAAGATGATCCTCCAAGGAAGTCACTGATAAGAAAGTCCATATACATCCAAAGATTTATAGCAGCAGTTTTTGTGATAGCAAAGCATTAGAAACAAAGTAGATGCCTGTTGATTTGGGAGTGGCTAAGCAAATAGTGGTGCATGAATGTAATGGAATATTACTATATTGTAAGAATGACAAATGTGATGAAAACAAAAAGCATAGAACAATCTACAAGAAATGAAGTAAAGAAACATAAGCAGAACCAATATATAACAAATATAATGATATAATAGAAAGAAAAACATTAAAAATAGTGAGTTTTATAAAATTACAAAAAGAAAAATATGACTTGAAGAGATATGAAAAAACTTCTTGAGCCCACCACTTTCCAGAAGTCAGACATCCAAAAAGATTATACATTACACATATTTTAGTTTTTTCCCATATATTACTCAACTACAATAATTCTTTTCTCTTTTCCTTTAAAATTTTTTTTGTCTTGAAAACCACTGTGAAGGA